>NC_140941.1:78694007-79046507 GCF_014529385.1 Adiantum capillus-veneris | reverse complement strand
ACTCCCAAGTCCTCAAGTAATGTGCGTAGCCAAGCTACCTCGCACGCCGCAACTGCTGCACCTCTGTACTCGGCCTCTGTGCTCGATAAAGCAACCGTAGGCTGCTTTTTGCTGCTCCAAGTAACAGCAGCACTCCCAAAAGAGAACATGAAGCCACTCGTAGATCTCCTATCAACAATGCTACCTGCCCAATCTGCATCTGTATACCCATACAATGCTAATGGCACATCTGCTGCATAGAACAATGCATAGTCAAGAGTCCCTTGCACATGTCGAAGTGTGCGTCGTACTCCATCCAAATGTGGCTTCCTCGGAAGCTGCATGAACTGACTCTCCAAGCCTACTGTGTAGCTCAAGTCTGGCCTCATGATAGTCAAGTAGATTAGACTACCCACAATCTTCCTGTACATATTGACATCCTCAACAACATCACCCTTCTCTGCACTCAGCTTTGCATTCACATCCAAGGGAATAGAAATTGGCTTACAATCAGCCATACCATACTTTGACAACATATCCAAAGCATACTGTCTCTGTGACAGCCATACACCCTCTGGAGTCCTGATCACCTCAATGCCAAGAAAGTAGCGCAACTCGCCCAAATCTTTCATTTCAAACTCCTGTTTGAGAAGACCCTTCACATGGTCAATCTCCATAGCATTGTCACCCACAATAATAAGGTCATCTACATATATGGTAATGACCACAATCCCCACATCACTCTCATGTACATAGAGTGAATGATCAGCATGAGCTCTCCTAAACCCAATACTGACAAGATACTTGGCAATCCTATCATACCATGCTTCAAACCATACAAAGCTTTGAGAAGTCTGCATACATAATCTGGGTAACCTGGATCGACATAACCAGGTGGCTGATCCATATACACTTCCTCTTGCAACTCACCATTCAAGAAGGCATTCTTTACATCCATTTGATGCATAATCCATCCTCTAGATGCAGCCACTGCTATGACAGCTCTCACAGTCGTCATCTTTGCCATTGGAGCAAAGGTCTCCTCATAGTCTATGCCATACGTCTGTGCATAACCCTTTGCGACCAGCCTTGCCTTGCGACGCTCAATGTTACCATCAGCCTTATGCTTGGTTTTATACACCCATTTATAGCCAATAGCTTTCTTGCCACTTGGAAATGGCACCAACTCCCATGTGTCATTTGCTTCCAATGCATCCATCTCTTCATTCATTGCGTCATCCCAATGCACATTTCCAACTGCATCCTCAAAACATGTGGGCTCCACATCCTGTATCACCTTAGCCATGTAGGCTTGGTGATGCGCTAGATACCCATCATAAGTCAATTTCTGAATTGAATTTCTAACTCTGTTAGATCTGCGCGGTCCTGGGTCACTCCTTTGCCCTCTAGCATCTTCTTGTACTTTCCTTACACCAGGTGTCCTGACAGCCGGGATTCCAAATTCCTCATCAAGACTTTGTTCAGAACCATCTGAATCCATGTCTACATGTGAAAACCCTGATGATGCATCAGCCATAAAGGGAGGTTCATCAACCTTTTCCTTTCCTTTTCGTGATACATTCCCTGTACCTTCTGGTGGAGTAACCTGCGTACGTAGTCTACCATTCCATGGCTTCTCAACAGAGCCACGAGAAGACGACTCTTGTGGTCCACTCAAAACCTGTGACTGTGGCCTCACATTTTATACAACCACATCATCTTTTACATCAGCCCCAATAGTGCCATGTGCATTATTGTACCAGCTGCTCATCTCATCAAAGACTACATCTCTGCTCACTCGTAATTCTTGTGTAGTAGGATTGTAGCACCTGTACCCCTTTTGTTCAAGGGAATATCCCACAAGAATACATTTCTCTGCTTTAGGATCCAATTTCCTACGCAACTCATCTGGTACATGCACGTAAGCTATGCAGCCAAACACTTTCAAGTGTGCCAAATCAAGCTTTGTACCTGTAAACTTTTCCTCAGGCGTTACATCATGCACCGCAGCTGTAGGTGTCTTGTTCATAATGTATACAGCTTCAGCCCAGAAATGATGAGGCATGTTCTTCTCATTCATCAATGCACGTGCAACCTCTGCAATGTGTCTGTTTTTCCTTTCTACGACCCCATTCTGTTGTGGAGTATATCTGCATGTAAACTGCCTGCGTATACCATGCATTCGCAAAAAATCTAAAAAATCATTGGAGAAGTACTCTCCCCCTCCATCTGACCTCAATGTCTTGATTTGCATATCTGTCTCCTTCTCAATCATGACTTTGAAGTCCTGAAAGTGACCAAACACTTCACTTTTGTTACGCATGAAGTAGACCCATACTTTCCTTGTATGGTCATCAATGAAAGAGACATAATACATGCAACCATGTATACTTGCAGTATCGGTTGGACCCCAAACATCTGCGTGCACCACCTCAAGTGGCTTTTTACATACATTGCACTCATGTGGAAATGAGCCCTTTGACTGTTTTCCAAACTGGCATGCTGCACACACTTTATGCATACCATCGACCTTGAATTTGGGCAAACCTTTTACAATCTGTTTTGATTGCATGCTGCGCAATCTTTGCTCATTGACATGGCCAATGCATTTGTGCCAAATGTCAACATGAGACACAATACTTGTGCCCTGTGCAAATAATGCAGCTTTTACCTCAGGCATGTCTACATTCAGCGTAAACATTCTGCCCACACATTTGCCCTCTGTGATCAGCTTACAGCCATTCTGGAAATCTTCTACATAACAACCATTTGGATTGAAGCGAACCTGCAAACCTTGCTCAACCATTTGTCCAACAGAAACAAGATTCTTTGTAATGTTTGGGACATGAAGTACATCTGCTAAGTACTTTGATTTCCCACTCTTCGTATTTAGAGGTATGTCCCCTACATGAGCAATGGGGTGAGCTGTGTCATCTCCTGTCTGCACATAGCCTGACACATCTGGTTTGCGCATATCTCTAAACCACTCTCCACGAGACGTCATGTGATTAGAGGCACCTGAATCCACATACCAAACATCATCTTGGGTCTCTGCAGTCATTGTATTCATTACATGCTGCATAACAAACATGCGCTCGTTTTTGCTGTCATCTGCATCTCTGCTAGTAGATGCATAGTTGCCCTGTTCTCTCTTTCCACTTGCTTTTCCCTTTGGACAGTCACATGACCTCTTTCACCACAAGTCCAACATTCTCTGCTATCTGCAGTATGTTGCTGCCTGCTTGATCCTGCACCACGACCTCTTTGACTCCCCCTGCCTTGAGACTGGTTTCCCCTGCCACCTTTATTGTTTTGATTTGATTGACCTTCTTGAAATTGGCCCCTGCAACCCCTTGGGCCTCGACCACGACCTCTACCTCTACCTCGTTGGAGTTAGAATAGAAGGCTTGTTCAGAATTATTTCTGCCATGAGAAGAAGATGTGTCAAGGTTCTTCTCCTCAAGAATAAGCATAGAAATCAAATCTTGGAACACGGGAATGCCGTCTCTTGTATTCATGGAAGACCTGAAATGTACATACTCATCTCCTAGACCATCCAAGCATGCACGGACAATGTCATCGTCTTCCACTGAGACTTTAATAGATCCAAGAGCCTCAATGATACTCTTGATCTTCAAGGCATAATCATTGATTGAGAGGTTGTTCCTCTTAACCTGATTTAGCTCCGACTTTAGTTGAAGCTTCCTGGCCTTGGTGTTCACCTCGAACACTCTGCCTAAGTTTTTCCATGCAATGGCGGGGGTTTCAGTATCCTGTAGATAGCCCATCATGCCATCTGTGATGCTCATGGAAAGCCAATACATCACTTTGCTCTGGCCTTGTTGCCAGTCCCTCAAAGCTTTCCTTTGTTCTGTTGTAGCATTTGCCTCGGGAATCTCTGGTTCCTTTTCATTGTCTCCTTCTACATAGTCCCAATAACCTTTTCCTTTTAGGAAATTAGTTATTTTGAACTTCCATGCAGGGTAGTTATTTTTCTCAAGCTTCTCAGTGACAATCTGACTGAAACCATTAGACATCTTGAAGCACTAAGACAAAATAGCTGCAATCTGCAAAAACCTGCAAATCTGCTGAACCTGCTATCGTGGTACCTGTAACGCTTTCTACACTCAATGAGTGTCCACAATCAAGCGTACATACAACCACTGTACTTGTACAGTAAATCTCTGTGTACTGCACTTTGGAGACCTGTTCAAAAACTTGTGATTGTGATTGTGATTTGGAAACTTGTTCAGAAACTTTGGAGACCTGTTCAGAAACTTGTGATTACGAACGAAGGGATTGTGATGCTCTTGCTCTCTTAGCCTCTCTTGCCTGCACCAGGCTCTGATAGCATGTAAAGAATGAGGATGCAAGAGAGCTACACAAGACAAGCACAAAGCACACAGAGATGGAAAGCTTCTTCTTCTTCGTACAGAAAAGAGAGTACAAAATGACTAAGTGCTAAAACTGAAAAGTAGCACATATGTACATGCGGTCACTAAGTGTGAACTCGCTAGAAGCGTAGTAGGCTGGCACTATAAGTGTAGTGTAGTTGTAGAATCACTGGCAGAGATCCTCCGTGTCGGTCACCTAACGCGCCAGTGAGTAAATGTCGTAAGCGGCCAAGACCCGTAGTGGATGCCATCTCAAGATGTAGAGCTCGACATCTCAACATACATTACAACACAACACACAACAAGTTAGCATGCCGCATGTCTCAAGAAGAATGGATGACTCATATATGTATAATCGAAGTTCTAATGATGCAAAATAACTTGATCACTATGGAAAGTCACTTCTACATATGTGCAATAGTACCGGAATGCTCATTGCAAATGGTGTATCTTTATGGCAAGGCACCAATGACTTTACATGTAGAAACCACAATGGTGATAGCGTGATTGACTATATGTTGTTTTTAGAAGCCACTCTAGAATGCATACAAAGCTTTGCACTTGGTGAATGAAATCCGGAATTGGATCATAGGATGTTATGTATTGACCTCAAGTGTGCTAAAAGACCTGAGTATGTAGCCTTCAACCATGATGTAAATCATTTGTACCTACGTTTAGACTTCAAATGAGCACTTATATATGTTGATATGGTGGGCCAAACGTTAAGCATGATAGAGCATCAAGACAAGCAAGAAAACACGATATTGGATACGCGATATGTTTAATCTTGCACTTCAGCATGGCATGCCTCATGATTAAAGTGCAAATTGGATTAAACCTTTGTACAAAGGAGGAGATGTAAACAATGTGAACAACTATCGCACTATAATGGTTGATTCTTTGGTGGCAATAAGTGAATGGACTGAAAAGAACGAAAAACGTGCACTTGGCCAAGCAGGTTTTCGAAAGCATCAAGCACTATTGATCACCTTGTCACTCTTCGAGTTCTTATGGAAGCATCTCGATTGAAAAGAAAAATTTGTATTGTTGCTTTGTAGATTTCAAGAAAGCTTTTGACATGGTACCGCGAGGAAATCTTTGGACACGTATGCAAAGCCTTCAAGTGGCGAGAGAATTTATGCATGCAGTCTTTCGCATCTACCAAAAAGTGATATGTCGACTACGTATGGGAGATGGAATTTCAGAATTTTTTGCAAGCACCATTGGTGTCAAACAAGGATGCCCACTTTCCCAAACCCTCTTTGGGCTACTCATTGATGAATTGGAATGCATGGTTCTTGATTTTATGTAGCAAGAAGGCATAGAAGAGGTCAAGATCGGAAATGCGATGATCATGCTTTTGCTTTATGTCGATGATGTAGTGCTCTTGGCACATACTTTAGAAGATGCACAAAAGCTAATGAGTGTCTTGGAATGCTTTTGCCTACATAGCGGGCTGATCGTAAATGCATCCAAAACCAAGGTTATGCTTGTAAAGACCCTCAATGACAAAAATCCATGCATTGTATACAACAATGAGCAACTTGAAGTGGTAGATAGCTTCAAGTACCTTGGCCTTGGGGTTCCATCCAATCATAAATGGAAGGATTGTGCAATGCATCGCTTGGAAGCTGGAAAGAGGGCCTATTATGCATTTGAGAACATGTGCAATGTTGAAGATATCAAGTGTTGGGCTCTCAAAAAGTACCTCTTTGACACATTGGTGACATCGGTGCTTCTTTATGGAGTAGAGGTGTGGGGTGGTAGCATCAAGAAGTCTACTTGGAAAGAGTTTGAGAATGTCTAAAAGAGTTTTCTCACAAAATTTCTCCAAGTCAAGACACAAACACCCTACATGGTCTTACTTCTTGAGTCCGGATCGCTTCCCATTGAGGTCTGGGCATGCAAAGGGTTGCGGAGTACATGCTTAAGACACAATGTAGCCCTTTGTATCGACTTCCTAGAATCACATATGAAGCAAGTCAAAAGGTCCAAAAGACATGCAAGAGCAAAATACTAAGTTCGTGGTGGATGCTTGACATTAAGAAATGGTTTGGAAGATGGGATGCATGTCACTTGGTCAAGGATGTGTCGATCGACTCCCAAGTTAATGAAGCCTTCTTACAACGCCAATGTATCACGGCTTGGGAGAAATCGGGAGGTTCTCGCTTCAGTCATTACACCACACACGTTGCCCCAAACTACAAATCTCTCTTCTTCTTTGAACGAGGTAACCGAAACCATCCCTACATCCTTGAGCCCATCCTGTTGAGTACAATCCGCACCATTGCCTCCATTCCTCTTAGATCCCATTCTCTACGTTGCAAGACCGGACATTGGGGCACTGGCGAGGAGTCTCATCGACTTTGCACCTTATGTCCTTGTCAAGTGCAAGAGAGTGAGTACCACACACTACTTGAGTGCTGAGCTTTTAGACCACATTAGGTCCTCTTTTCCCCATATATTCAGCCATGAGCTCTCCGTACATACCTTCCTCTCCCAACCAGGATGTAGACTCTCTATTGCGACGCTCATTTCAGCCATTTTTTAGCATCGAGAGTGACTTATGACCTCCACTCACACCAAGTGACATGTTCATTTGGTCCCATAGGTGATATTTGACCTTCGAGGACGATAATAGAACTATCTATCTATCTCCCCCCCCCCCCCCCCCCCCCCCCCCCCCCCTCTCTCTCTCTCTCTCTCTCTCTCTCTCTCTCTCTCTCTCTCTCTCTTTCTCTCTCCACCTCCACTATGTGTGTGTCTCTCTCTTTGTCTCAATGTTCGGGAAAAGTGTGCCTGTAGCCTCAGCTTATATTAGCCTTGAGTCAGTAGAAAAATCAAAATAGTTGGTTGAAGGGAGGGGAAGAAAGAGAATCTGTAATTTGGAAAATATAGCAAAAAAGAGCAAAATTGCATAAAAAGCCGATTATTTTGAAACATCTCCTCTTTCAACCTACCCAAGACGGAAGTTTGCATGAAGAGGTTACTATATCATTTCATTTCTCTCCTGCGGCAATCTTCTTCAAAGATTTGAGGCATTATCAGGTCTCTCTCTCTCTCTCTCTCTCTCTCTCTCTCTCTCTCTCTCTCTCTCTCTCTCTCTCTCTCCAATTGCACTTTTGATTTCATTTATATTTTTTTGTACCCCAACATGGTATCAATTTCACCACTTTGTAATGGTTTGGTTTCGTAGATCATTTTGGTCTCTTGAGGACACTAATATATCATTTCATTTCTCTCTTGTGGCAATCCCTCACCCAAAATTTGAAGCACTAATAGCTCTCTCTCTCTCTCTCTCTCTCTCTCTCTCTCTCTCTCTCTCTCTCTCTCTCTCTCTCTCTCTCTCTCTCGGAAAAATGTGCCTTAAGTCGATTGAAAAATAAAAAAAGCCGGTTGAAGGGAGGGAAATTCCCTTTAGGGTAGGTTAAATGCATAAAATGCCTCTTTCAACCTACCCTAAAGGGAATTTTGCACGAAGACGTTATTGTATCATTTCATTTCTTTGCAATCAACTTCTAAATGCCGATTATTTTGAAACCTCTACCCTTGAAAAAAATGCCAATTGTTGTATTTTGAAGCATCCCCTCTTTCAACCTACCACAGAGGGAATTTTGCATGAAGACGTTAATATATCATTTCATTTCTCTAGTTTGGTAGAATCGCATCAACAACAAACAAAATCGCTTGCTCTAAGTCTCGCTCTCTCTCTCTCTCTCTCTCTCTCTCTCTCTCTCTCTCTCTCTCTCTCTCTCTCCCCCCCCCCCCCTAGTCAGTGCTCAGGAAATATCATTTTCCCAAACATACAAATTCCCTTCCTTGAATTAGCCAAGAGGAGATTTCAAAAAAATCGGTCATTTTTTTTGTTTTTACACTATTTTTCTCTATTTTGGGGCAAAATTGAAAACGGCATGATATAAAGCTAAGACACATTTTTCCCAAACATTGTCTCTAGTGTTATCCCGCACATGCCTCCCTCCCTCTCTCTCTCTCTCTCTCTCTCTCTCTCTCTCTCTCTCTCTCTCTCTCTCTCTCTCTCCGGTCTCTAGGTGTGCGCGCCTTGCCGCACTGTCGAAGCAAGGGACTTTCCAATACACCGTGTGCGAGCCACAAACGGCTCCAAGCACACAACAAGCCTAAACTAGCAAGCTCAAGAAAACAAAGGGTGTGTCACTCACCGCTCTACGCTCGCCTTTGTGGTGGATTCCTCGCCGCGATGAAGAAGAAGCTGCAGTCGTGCCGCGCTCAACCGCTTCGCCGCCGTCGTGCCTTCGTAATGCTCGATCGCACACACACTCTCCCTCTCTCTCTCTCTCTCTCTCTCTCTCTCTCACACACACACACACACACACACACACACACACACAAGGAGGTGAAGAAGAAGAAGAAGATGGAGATGGAGCAAGAGAACTCTTCTATTGCACAAATGAGAGAATGAGTAAAACTTAGGTTTAGTTGGCTTTTATAGGAGCTCACCCCATTCACACTTGGGCGCCCATGCTTAACCAACTAATCCCTTGAATGTCCCAGTTAAAGTGCGCCTCTCATCGACGATCACTCTACCTTTCCCTATTGGTCCGACAAGCCCGGTACCTGACTCTAAATAATACAACGTTTATAGATCATAGGGTGTCCGTGTGCCGTGAGGGTTAACATGCCCCCCTTCCTGATGTAGATTCCGTCCTCGGAAGCTATTGAGTTGAAGCTGGTTCGTCGAGGTGGAAGAGCATTTGAGATGAATGTCCTTTGCCTTCTTCAGTCACTGCAAAATCAAACAACATTGGCACATTAATGGCATTCTCTTAAAAAGCATATGCAGTTTTACGTAGACAAATTGATTGGTAAAAGAATTTCAAACAATTTGTTAGCAATGAACATTAAATTGCAATGTAATCAAATGCATAAACAGATGTAAAGGTAGAAAATTAAACAAGTCTGGGGTCGCTAATTTGACGATCGAAAAGCACTAGAGATCGAATATTAATACCATGGGTAAGCTTCTTAATTTTCTCTGGTCAATTAAGTTGTATAATCGCGAGAGCCAAGTATTCATGTTCGAGGGCTGACTAGAGGCTATATCTAGAAAACTTTGTAGTTAAGCTACCATAAAAGGAATTTCTCATGAAATCATCGCCTGACTGATTACTTTTTCTTTGACCCCCCAAAGTCTTTATACATTGATTCAATTATGATGTGTGTGCTTATTTTGTATGCCTTGGGTTTTTTGCTTTTCAAGGAAAAGCGCCCACACTGGGAACCTCTAGGGCTCTAGTACCATAGGCAATACATGTGAGTGAAGTACCAAATCAAGCTGAGATTTCTCTTCCAGCTTAAAATTTTACATTGTAGCACTTTGATTTTTTGTGTGTTCATTTTCAGCATTTTAATTTTGTAACTTTGGGGGGTCATATAACACTGTTACCCTCCCCAGGCTCATCACATTAGTAAACTCCCTTTATAATACTTAAGCTAAAGGTCACTAGGGTTAAGCCCACTAGAAAGCCCTAGTACATTTCACACAATGCTGCCTAAATCGGATTAAGAACCTAAGTAACCATTGCTTATTAGGAAGGCATTCCCCATGGTATTAAGAGAAGATTTCTAATACCTAGCTTGGTCAAACTAGCTTAGTCGGACTGCTTGATTTTTAAACCTAAACAAGTGATTATGACAAAACATTACATTGAATTAAATGTTTGATACTAAGCAAATGCGCTGAATATTATGCTATCAATCACAATCAAAGCAGACAAACATAGATGCAAAAAGATAAGGGCAATGCTAATGGACAAGAAACACCTGTTTGTGTTGATGGTCGCGCTTGATTTGAAGGTTCCATGAAGGTCCAAATCCTATCAATAGCAACACGCTCCTGTACACACTAGGAAACAAAAGGAATACCTCCAGGAGGCACATCAGTGGGAAAAATTAAAACTCCTAAAAAACAAACTCAAAACACAATCTAGACCCCTAACCTACCTATCTGTCACCCCTTTAGAATCAAGGAAAGAGGATATTATATAAACCGGGTGGCCACCCTAAGGCTAGGCCTCTATCCTCATCATCTAGATAAATAAAATCGTTGTCCGTGAGGCCATAGTATTCCTCGGTCTCTATTAGTTCCTCTTCATCATCCTCTTGTGCAAGCATGCTAATCAAGAACCTCGTGATGCGTGGATACTCATCTTGTGCAAAAGAATAAGCATGTGCCATTGGAGACACATTCGCTACTGGGTAGGGATCACTAGTTAGCCATAGACGTATCAGCCATTCTAACTCCTCAAAATTTCTCTCACATGCAAGGCTCTCTATCAAATCCCATTCGTAAGAAAGTATAGGGTAGCATACGTAGAACACTTGTTGAAAAGACAAGGGGTACCTTTCATCAAAAATAGAAGTGCATGCCTCTGGTGAAGTAGCCATTTCTGACAAGACAGATAGATTTGGTTAGGCCTTTAAAACATAAGAGTTGTTTTTGTGTGTTGCTTGAATTGACACGGTGAATTTGGACTTATATGTAAGATCTGATAGGGTGCTCTCTCATTGCTAGGCGCTCTTGCTCTTTATTTTTATTTTTTTGTGAGTATAAGGCTATATATATACATTCCCTAAGATTGGAGATTGAGAGGTTAGGGAAAAAGGTTGAGAGGGAAGCAAGTGAATGATGGATGTCCACAAACACTCCCCCCTTCCTTGGGTAGATCATACCGTTTGAAATGAGCTTGTCACCCTTTGAAACCAATTGTTCCAGTTGGTAATAGGTGAGGATTTTTGCCAGTAGTTTTCTATTACCCTAGGTGCCTCATCAAGTTGCAAGGGTGGTAAGGTACTCTCCCAGGATCGAACTTGAAGTGGTTAATCAGGTGATTCTTGAACACTGGGAGGTGTGGATTCTTTTGTAGCTTCATGGAGGTCCACTACTATAGATGGAGGCTGTGTAGAAGCTTTTACCTCTATGGATGTATTACATGAGGAGCTAGAATCTTCATGGGACTCCCCCCTTCCTGAGCTAGGTGGAACAAATCGTTCTTTCTTTGGTACCCAAACTAGCTCTGGAGCGGGTGTGTAGCATTCTGTGATTTTTTCTTTTCACGATCATTGATTTGTTTTGGAGCTACGGGATTGGGCTCACTTGGGCCAGGTGATAGGTAAGAGTACAATTACGTTTTGGCACCCATATTTGATCATTTCCTTCATAGTATCCTTGGGCTTCCAATAGTCGTTTAGGAATCCAACGCAGCGTTTCTTTACATTTCTTGGAGTGAGTGGTACGTTTCTTACAAGGCTTCCGTTTTTTTGCACTAGCATGGTCACTAAAGAAGCTTTAGGGACCCACTTGTATGTTTTCTCTGTTATATTAGGATGGTTCTTGTGTGTCTCAAGCTTTCTTTCAACTACATCAGTTGAAGCTCTAGAGAGTTGGGCTATGGGGACGTATGGTCAACCTCCTGGACATGCAATGTCTTGGGTTTTATTTCCTTGGGCAATATCTCAGGGACTATGGCTTGAGTGGTAGGGCTAAGAGTTGGTTTTTGCGTTGCAACACCCCCAGTCCCCCAATCAATAGTGCATTTGGTGGCTATCATCCACGTGCGGCCTAGGTTTATATTACCCTCCATAGTTCCAGTAGGCATGACCAAAAAGTCTTGAGCTACAATTCCATTGTCATAACTGACAGAAGTGTGCCAGATTCCAAAAACCGTAGTTTTTTTCTTGTTGACACCCTTGACTTGGATAATACTCTCAGATAGAGGTGGCTTCCCTAACTGACACAACACCCCATAGGATAGCAGATTATATTTAGCACCCGTGTCCAATAAGGCGTTATATAGCACTTTTCCATAGGCACTATTTAACTCAATGGGGTATCGTAGAGGTGTGTCAGAGTCCAACCCATCCTCTTCGATTTCCACGTGGAATGCATTTGTGACCCCAAGGTGAGCCTCTCGTTTTTGTCTTATACGTTGTTGTCGCTCCTTAGCCTCAGCTTGAGCTTGTATCTTGTTTAACTCGGTTTGTGCTTTGGCGGCCTTTTTTTGATGAATGGCCCGTAGTTCTTCTTGGCTTAAAGGATCATAATATCTTTTGAATTTACTCCCATTGAGGAATCCAATGGTTTCAACTCCATCAAGAGTTTCCACACGAAGGGTACCTTGTGGGGTAATTTCACATACTCTATATGGTCCTTTACCAGCATATTTCAACTTTTTCTTCTCTTTACGTACTCCATACATAAGGACTTTATCACCAACTTTGATGTCCTTGTCCTTCACATGGCGATCAAACCACTTCTTTCTCCTATCCTTTTCCACAAGAGCATTTTGCACAGCCAACTGTCTCTCTTCGTCTAGTTTTTCTAAGATAAACAAACGCTCGGTTAAGGGGTTACCATTCCATCCTTCTTGCGAAGCTACCCTAAGACTAGGAATGACAAACTCCCAAGGCATAACCGCTTCTTGGCCGTATACCATTTTGAATGGCGTACAATTAATAGCCACTTTATAAGCAGTACGATAAGCCCATAGAGCAGATGTCAACTTCAAATCCCAATCAGTGCGATGAGCTTCTACCGTCTTGGTTAAAATAGAGATTAGAGTCTTGTTGGTGCTCTCGGCTTGTCCATTAGCTTGCGGGTAATAAGGTGTAGACTTATGGTGGGATATCATAAAGGTCGTGGTAAGCTCTCTTATTACCTCATTTATAAAATGGGTACCATTATCACTAACAATTTCAAAAGGGCAACCAAATCTTGTGATAATGTTCTCAAAAAGAAACTTAGCTGTTGTCCTCGCGTCAGCTTTTTGTGAAGCCTTAGCTTCAGCCCACTTTGTTACATAGTCCGTAGCAACTAGAATATATCGAGATTGAGTGTTGCGAGCTGCGGGACTAATTGGACCTACAAAGTCTAAGCCCCATTTTTCAAATGGTTGGGTTACTTTAATAGGATGTAAGGGCATTCTGTCCTTGCGCTGTGTGGTCTTGTAACGTTGGCACTCATCACACCCTTTTGTAAAAAGTGATGCATCCTTAAATAAAGTTGGCCACCAATAGCCTGATTGCAGCACCTTTCTAGCAGTCAGGTCCCCTGAAAAATGTCCTCCTGCTATGCCCATATGTGCTTCTTGCAAGATATACAAATATTCATCCTCGCGGGCACAACGCCTAAGAATATCGTCCTTGCCTAATCTATACAGGTTCCGGCAATCAAACAATAGGGTTCACATTCTTTTACTAGCCTTCGAGCGATATCCTTACGAAGTTCCTTGGGTGGAAAACCATTAACTAAAAAGTTAACAATGTTCTCACTCCATTCAGGCATAGTCTCAACTATGAATAGGGAAGTATCGGGTAATTCATCATCAACTCCTGTAGGGGCTTCACCATTGGGTATGCGAGACAAATGATCAGCCATGACGTGCCTTTTACCGGGTCTCACTACAATCGTGAAATCAAACTCCAGAAGAATTAACAACCATCGTGTGATTCTTCCTGTGGAGCATGGCTTGTTTACCAGATACAGCAACGCTTGATGATCCACATAAAATACAAACTTGTTTGCCAGAAGGTAGTAGCGAAATTTCTTTACTGCATAAACCATTGCCAAACCTTCTCGCTCTGTAGTGGTGTAGTTCCTTTCAGCATCGTTCAATTGACGGCTTGCAAAGCTAATGGGATAGTCCAATTTATGTTCTCCTGGTTGAGTGAGAACACACCCAATAGCAAAGTTTGATGCATCAATATGCACATGGAAAATGACATCCCAGTTAGGTGTCCTTAAAATCGGAGCACTTGCTAGTGTTTTCTTCAATTGTTCATAGGCCTGGTCACACTCTTCAGTCCATTTAAATTCAATGAGAAGCTTGTACAAAGGACGTGCTATCTCAGCGAAAAATAAAATAAACCGTCGATAATAACCCACGTGTCCCATGAACCTTTGAACTCCCTTGTAATTGGTTGGTGGTGGTAACTCTAGAATCACTTTAATTTTGCTCTCATCGGTTGAGATACCATTCTTGGATACTATATGCCCTAAAATAACTCCATGCTTGACCCAAAATTGGCATTTGAACGGGTTCAATGAGATACGATATAACCTACATTTTTCAAACACCTTCCGCAAACATGATAGATGTTCTTTCCAAGAAGAGTAAACACAAAGGTCGTCTAAGAAAGCTTCACAAAACTCTCTCAAATATTCTTTAAAAGCAGTGTTTATTAATCGTTGGAATGTAGCAGGGGCATTTGTTAAGCCAAAAGCCATCACACGAAATGCAAACACGCCAAATTCTGTGATGAAGGCAGTTTTAGCTTGGTCCTCTAGCGCTATCGTGATTTGGTTGTAGCCTGAGTACCCATCTAGAAAGCTATAAGCTTCCTTGCCTGCAACTCTTTCGAGTACATGTTCGGAATATGGTAGGGGGTAATGGTCTCTTCTAGTAGCTGCATTAACTTTTTTGAGGTCCACGCACACCCTGAGTTTCCCATTCTTTTTTGGCACGATAACTATTGGCGACACCCATTCAGAGTGTTCAATAGGATATATGAACCCACATTTGATAAGCTTTTCTAGTTCTTCTTGAATGATCTTTGCGTACTTAGGATTCATCGGGTAGGGTCTTTGTTGTACGGGCTTCGCAGTGCTAATCATAGGGATTGTATGTTGGACCACAGAAGGCGGAACACCTTTCATATCATGGTATGTCCAAGCGAATACGTCCTTGAATTCCTTGAGAAGCTCTTTGAGGACCGCCTCTTCAACTTCTGTGAGGTCTTGGGCAATAAAAACAGGTTTTGATTCTTCACCGGGGTCAGCTAATTCTATTTCTTTAACTATTGCCGGACCATCATAGATTCCATTATTCCCATCGATAGGTATTCTTTGGGCTTTTGTGTACACAACCTTTGCTTCCCCTGTGGTGTAAGATTTGAAATGTTCTGGTGCAGGATGCAAGTCTGTGGATTCTGGTTGTGCGTTGGTTTGTGCTTCCATTTCTGCTTTCTTGTGTTGTCGAGCTAACTCTTGGTTTTGACGCCTCCTTGCAGTGCGGCTCAACTTTGGCTTGTCTATGATCTCTAATTGGGCTATGTCATGGGGTCGTG
Organism: Adiantum capillus-veneris; assembly: GCF_014529385.1. NCBI lineage: Eukaryota > Viridiplantae > Streptophyta > Polypodiopsida > Polypodiales > Pteridaceae > Adiantum > Adiantum capillus-veneris. The sequence goes on along the minus strand of NC_140941.1, from coordinate 79,031,034 downwards.
GTCTACACCACATAACATTTTGGAGATATTCACCCCAATTGTCTACCAATTTTCGATGAGCATCACATGCTCCTATATAACTGAGCCATTCTGCTGAGGATCTCTTCTTGTTTATCCTAGCACGTACATTGGCTCGATATCGACGCCTCTTAAGGTTTTTCTTTTTCTTATTTGAGACCTGCTTTTGATTTGCATTTAGATCTGGCTCACTAAAGGAGTCCTCGTTGGTGTCCTCTTCACTCTCGGAGGAGCTATCATCGGTTGATGTGCTCGGTCCTTCCGAATGTTTTGACTCTGAACTTGCTCCACTCTCTAATTCATGAGATTCAGAATCCGTTTCACTCTGGGAGTCAGTGTCCAAGTCGTGTTGGTCAAAGTCTTCTATTGAGCTATCGGTGTCACTGTCAGATTGGTCCACAATTGCCTTGCCCTTAGAAGATGCATGTATGGCACTTATCATGTTCAGAGGTGCAATTTGTGGTACCTCTTCCCCTCTGGTGTGACCCAAGTGGTTCCTCTATTTCCCCAGGTATCTATGGTTGCAGCTAGGTGTACCCAATCCACATTGTCGACTCAGTCATCCCAGGTAGGATATCCATATAAGGAGAATCTTGGCCAATGTCTGTATCCTTCTTACAAGTGTAACAATATTGTAGTGGGGCCGAGTGAACTGTGGTGTCAGAGCGATGATCAATAATGGTTTTACTCCCTAAGGGGTGTACCTTACCAGTCACCAAATCCACTCTAAGGACAGAGTCTTGGAATTGCAAATAGACATGATTTTTAGACCAATCATGAACCATTTGTGCTTCCCTCATGAATGGTCGTCCTAAAATCATTTCATATGACATAAGGTGTTTAGAGAAATCCATTACAATGAACGTATGTCGTACCTTGTGTCCTAGAACTTTGATCTTAAGATCCTTGAGCATCCCCATAGGTTTGGCTATGGTACCATTTGCCATCTTTACCACAATGTTAGTAACACTGAGGCGGGGTTTTCCCATGGATTCCCAACAATCTTTTGTAACGATGCTAACTCCCGCACCACCATCAAGAATTCCCTTTATAGTTAATCCCTTGGTAGTGATGGGTAGGGTCGCATTAGACTCGTCGCCTTCAAAATACTGCCCTAATTCGTTAATGGGTACCTCGATCACAGACTCGTGTCCATCTAAGTCAAGTGATTGCACATGATTTTCCTCATCAATCATAATCGAGTCAGGCCTATTTGGTTGCGCAAACTGCGGTAATCCCGTTCGTAGCTCTCCGTTAAGGAATGCTCGAAGTGCAAGGAATAACTCAGGATCTCCATACAGCTTTGCTATGATCGTGGTTCGGACCTCAGAAGACATGAAGTCCACTAGTTTGGCAACATTCATTGGCGTTTTGCAGGGTGTAGGTCCTTGACTAGGAACTGGTGAGGATGGAATCTCATATTCCTCAATGGGATCAGGTATTCCTTCGTTAAACATCCTTTCCAACAAGAAGGGTGTATGCTCACTTTCTGATGTCCCGTCCTCACTCCCTTCTTGGATGATACTAGATATGGCTAACGGTCTATGGTTCATGTGGGGTGGATGAACTTGCGTGGGAAACACTGTGTCATGAATTTTGACATGCATGGGTTCTGGTTCTAGTTTCCTTTGAGTCTCCTCCACTAAACCTCTTAGATGTTTCACCTGCTCAATCTCGTCTACTGGGTTTGGGTACGTCCCAATCTTCTTTTTACGATTCTTCCCTTTTTGCCCCTGTGGTTTATCTTGGGGGTCTTGGATTGGATTTGGAAACACTTGTGGTGTTTTCAGAGGCTCCTTATGGTTTTCTCTTATTCGGTTTTCATTTGGTTCCATGTTACGGTTTTCTTTGTCGGTCTTTCCCTTTGTGGTATTGGTTCTAGTCTCCATTGTCTCGACTGAATCTGAATCATCCTCGAGGTCATTCATATACACGGGGTCATCTCCTGTTCCTATGTTTGTTTTGGAACTTGGCTTTGAATTTTCCGTATTCTGCGACTTCTTCCTTCGTGTCTTCTTTTTCTTTGCTTGGATAACTGACGCGGTATCTCTCTCTTCGAGGATATGGCCTAGCCCTTGAAGCATGGACCGTGTAATCGCATAAGTGGGTGCAACGGGTGGTATTGGCGATGTCACACTAGCAATTTCGACCAAATTTCGGGGTGTGATTCTAGGCGCATTGGGGTTATAGGGGCATTGGGCAATCAAGTGATCTATGCCACAACGATTACATGTGAGTATTGGCATTGCAGACGTGCTCCCTTGATTCATTTGCATCTGTGCAGCATTGTTTTGCAGCCTAATAGGGCACTCCGCTGCCCGATGTGGTCCACCACACTCGTAGCATTGAAGAGGTGGCCTCCTAGCCGGGGTGTTGATATTTTGACCTCTGGATGCGAGAGCAGCAGCTTGATAAACCGGCTTGACTTGTCCCCAACAATCTTCCATGTAGTATATAGGACACTCTTCCAATGTATCAAGACCGTAGGCAATACTAGTGTCTATTTCCTCCTCACAGCCATCTGCATAAGCATTTGATGGCTCGCAACCCACTTGGTTCATAGGGGCGACTCTTGGATGCGGGGGCTGCGGTCCTAGCACAGGAGGTGGTAGCGGTGTAGCTTGTACAACATTTTGAGATCTAGGGACCATGTGTTGCGGTAGTTGCTCAACAGGTGGAGCAGGCATCAATACAGGAGCTCGAGGCGGATCCGTCCAGGCTACAGGTGGTCTATTTGCCATCATACGTTTGATCATTAAACAATCCTTAGCTTGGTGACCATACCTACCACATGCATTGCAAGTTCCATTAAATTTTACTCTAAACGTAGGGCACTCACTAGTGCTATGTGGACCTAAGCAAATGGAACACCATTGTTGCTCCCTTCTTGGATACATGTGACTATTTTGAGGGGGTCGATTATCCTTAAGAGACTCTTGGATTGCCTTGGTGAGGTCTGTCAAGAATGTCTCAAATACCTTTGGCTCATTGGCAATGGGCTTTGCAGTCATGGGTTCATACTCAATGGCTTGTGAGCTAGTGGATCTCGTGTCAGTAGACACCCTCATGCCTGCTATCATCAAGTTGTCCTCTAATTGGATTGCATTGGCAGTGACATCTTCCCAGGTTGTGATACCTCTAATCACTAGTCCATTATAGATTCCTTCATTCCTCAACCCTCGAATGAATCGATCAAGCAGTTGGTTATTGTTGAAGCACTCATTTACAGGGCAGCGAGAGTTTAAGTGCTTTAGACGACTAATGAAGTCCCTTACTGACTCTCCTTCCTTACGTTCGGCCTTCTGTAGCTGAGATGCTACACCCCAAAGCACACCTTCTCGTATGTACTCCTTTAGAAACAACCTTCGAAGGGTAGGGTAGATTGTTTTCTCGTCCACCCTTAGGGTCTTATACCAATCTCCAGCCTTCCCACTTAATGTCAAGCTTAAGGCATTGCACTTATGTAGTTCGTTGCGTTCCCCTAAGGAATCACATACTTGTTCAAACACTTCAATGTGTTTCCTAGCATCTTCATCCCCATTGAATTTTTGCGTGAGTTTGGCAATTTGTACTGCCTTACTTCTAGGCTCTCTATCAGATGTGTGACGCATATTTTCCGCGATAGATCGACCTATGGTTTGAGCAAACGCTGCCAAGTCACCTATGTGAGGAGGCAGGGCCGGTGGAGGTACTCTTGGAATCATATGTGGGAGAGGGATGGGTACCGGTCTTGGCATATGTGTGGATGATGCAGGATATGGAACATAACCGGACATAGGTCCACTCGGATAAGAGCTAGGGAGCGGCACTCGAGGAGCATAAGCAAGTGGTACCATTGGAGGTGTGGGGGCCATGTGTGCATAAGGGGCTAGAGGCACATATGGTCGAGGCCCATATTAGGTACTACGACACTAGGTAGTGGCACTGCGCTAACCGTAGATGTCATCGGTACATTCTCTGTCAGGCTTATCCCTGGAGTGAGCACTGTGTTTTCCTTGATAGAGGGTTGAGCCAAGTTAGGGAAGCTAAATTTTTCACTCGGAGGCTCAGATTGCATAGAGACCCCAGGTGAAATGACGTAAGATGGGTCCATGGGGCTCATTAGAGGAGTCTCCATTTGTGATAGAGTAGGCTGTTGAGCCTTGCTCGTATCCAGAAATCTCATGGGGCCAGTTGAGAGTATATTTACCCCTCGGTTTTGCCTTTCTGATTGAATAATGCCATGGATAACATTACAGATCATTTTCTGTTGATCTTCGATGCTCGTGGCACTAGAGGTGGATTGTACAATCTCTATCCATCCTACATGGTAGGCGTGGCCAGAGTGTAGATCCGTCAACACCTCAGTGTGGAGGTCGTATGTCCAATGATCATTAATGAACAATCCTTCTAGAGTCGACGTGTTAACGGTTTCTTGTGAGGTAGAAGCAATGTTGCTCCCCGTGGTTTTACTTGTCACCAACGGTACTCTAGAGGGAACTTCTGAAGGAGGCAGCTCAACAGGGCCTTCTTGGTAAGAAGTTGGTAGGATATCCACATGGACACTCTTTGGGGGTGTGGGGTCCACGTGCGATGTGAAAGGAGAGTCCACTTCCCCACCCCCTTCGTGTGCTTCATTTGCATCAGGTTCCGAGCGAGTAGCTCTACCTAATGTTTCCATGAAACGGCTAAACATACTAGTACTAGGCTGTGGAGCTTCGGGAGGTGCATGGCCTTCTCTCTCAGTGTTTTGGGTAGGGTATGCTTCCATGATTTCTGAGTCGGAGGAGGAATCACTAGCAGCTATTTTAGGGTCTTGGGTGGTGCTACCTTGTGTCCCCGCTGAGGGTCTAGAGCTTATCGTGGATGGGTAATGGGTGTCCGTATGAACAGAGGCACCCTCAATATGCTCGTGTTCTAGCACCCGCCCAGAGCGTAAGTGCATGTGCTTCTGATACCCTAAGGTGTCAAAAAGCTGCTCTAGGAGGCCTTGTGACTAGTTTTTAGCGTGTTTTTTGTTTGTTTTTTTGCTAGATTTTTTAGAGCGTGTCGTGGAATGGGCCGTGTGATAGCTCGAAACGAGCGTATCGGTCAGAGGGTCGTGCCGTGCTTTACAGCCCTCCGTTTGGTCACTCTATGCCCTCGGAATCCCTAAAACTGTCAATTTTCAGTAGGGAACTAGGCCCAAACTAGAAAGTCTAAGGATGCAAGTGGGAAGAGAAAGGAGGAGAGTGGAGGACTTGTCCCACATGCTCTCATTCTCTCTTGAGGGAGTAGGGTATATATATAAGAGTGAGTCTTGTATATATCATGAGACTGAGGACTGAGGCCTGGGCCTGGGCTTGGGAAACCGATCCCGATCTACCTTTTATACAAACCAACCCGTCCGTTTTAAGAGTCACGTTTTTTATTTTCGAAAAATTTAGCCGCCCGCTCGCTCGCGTTTTTATTTTTCAAAATGTTGTTTTTTTTTTTCAGAATTTTTTTTTTCAGAAAATTTTTTTTTTTTCAGGAAAAAATACAGAAATGCAGAAAATTAAAAAACGCAGAAATGCAGAAAATTGCAGAAATTGAAAACGCCGAACTTGAAAATGCAGACATTGCAGAAATTGAAAAAACGCAGAAATGCAGAAAATTGTAGAAATTGAAAACGCCGAACTTGAAAATGCAGAAATTGCAGAAATTGAAAAAACGCAGACAATAGCAGAAATTGAAACTTGACAGCAAACGCAGAAAACGCAAAAAACAGAAATCTCCACACACTCCTTCCCTGCCTTTCCTATGATAGAAATTGCACCACAAGGAAGCGTAAAGTGCTAACCGAGCTTAGTGTAGGGCATATCCCCGGCAGCGGCGCCAAAAATGTGCGCTCCTTGCTGCATTGTCGAAGCAAGGGACTTGCCAATACACCGTGTGCGAGCCACAAACGGCTCCAAGCACACAACAAGCCTAAACTAGCAAGCTCAAGAAAACAAAGGGTGTGTCACTCACCGCTCTACGCTCGCCTTTGTGGTGGATTCCTCGCCGCGATGAAGAAGAAGCTGCAGTCGTGCCGCGCTCAACCGCTTCGCCGCCGTCGTGCCTTCGTAATGCTCGATCACACACACTCTCCCTCTCTCTCTCTCTCTGTCACACACACACACACAAGGAGGTGAAGAAGAAGAAGAAGATGGAGATGGAGCAAGAGCACTCTTCTATTGCACAAATGAGAGAATGAGTAAAAATTAGGTTTAGTTGGCTTTTATAGGAGCTCACCCCATTCACACTTGGGCGCCCATGCTTAACCAACTAATCCCTTGAATGTCCCAGTTAAAGTGCGCCTCTCATCGACGATCACTCTACCTTTCCCTATTGGTCCGACAAGCCCGGTACCTGACTCTAAATAATACAACGTTTATAGATCATAGGGTGTCCGTGTGCCGTGAGGGTTAACACTAGGGTTGATCACCCGCATATGCCTCTTCACTCTCTCTTGCAGTGTCAATCAAGTTCAAACTTTGAAGCATTAAATGCAACGGTTTGGGGACTTTGACGTTGCGGTCCAGTTGCTCCTAGTTGGCTCGAGTCTTAACTCTTCACGTCTCGACTGATAGCCACGCATTGTGCTAACTCATTGTAGAGACTACTCTCTCTCTCTCTCTCTCTCTCTCTCTCTCTCTCTCTCTCTCTCTCTCTCTCTCAAATCTAGGCTGTCTCGATGTCCACTTGTGCGACCGTTGTCTACTATGTCACGTCGAGCAAGGCACACATGCCTGGAAGTTGCCAGATGAAGTTGTTGTTGACGCGTGTCGGGGCGTAATCCCTCCCCCTTTTATTATAATATAGATAGATAGATTCGTTTTCTCACTCATGGCCTCAGCGGCTCAGCCTCTCTCTCTCTCCTCTCTCTCTCTCTCTCTCTCTCTCTCTCTCTCTCTCTCTCTCTCTCTCTCTCTCTCTCTCTCCAGATTCCATCTCGTCAGGTCTACAGAGGACACTAGCTGGAGCAAAGAGTTTCTGCCACGTGTTGGGGGGGGGGGGGGGGGGGGGATCCTTCCCCCTTTTATAGTACTAGTAAAGCGGCGCCGCCTCCGGCGGCGGCATGGCCCCTCTTTCCCTCACTTGCCCCCACCCACCCCCCTCCCCGCCTTCCAAGATCCCGGCCCACATCAAAGCATGTGAGAGAGGAAACATGCAAGGTGGTTGGCAAAGCAGCAGTACAATGGCCTAGGTCGTGTAGGTGTCGTAGATATGCAGTGGTATAGGGGACAAAGGTATGGTGTCTAATCACGGTGGAAAGCTACATCCTCCTCTCATCCAAGCCATATGTCACCGTGCTAGCCCTTGCAACAATATTTCACCTTTCAGGTGCACTGGATGTCGATGGCTGGATGTTGGTCAAAGGTGTTGGCTCAATGTTGCCATAGCTGCCAATGCACTATTGTGTTGTCTCCATTTGTAGCAAGTTTGAAGGCTAGACACAAACACACACATTGGAAGGATTCTCTCTCTCTCTCTCTCATCCTCATTCAAGAGAATTGAACAACTCTCTCTCTCTCTCTCTCTCTCTCTCTCTCTCTCTCTCTCTCTCTCTCTCTCTCTTTTTGAGCTCAATGTTGCCATAGCCGCCAATGCTCTGTTGTGTTGTCTCCATTTATAGCAGGTTTGCTGCCTTCATTCCTTGACTGCCTTGTCTTTTGTGTATACCCACCATCACCTACTCTACAGCAGCCTCGCCCTTGCGCTTCCCTCTGACATTGCCACGTAGCTTGGGTGGCTCGCTATGACAACCCGTATCACTACACACCCTCTGTGTGGTGTGGGTAGCACCCCTCAATGCCACCCTTTGTGCGCAACACCCCTCCACGTGCAGGACCGAGACCCACAATCCGCCACTTTTTCATCTAGCTTGGTTGCCACGCTCTGACAGCTTGTAGCATTGCGCACCGTTTTCCATGCAGGCCTTTGCGTACTAATGAGAGTAGGGAAAATTATCATGTACGTGTGAGTGACGATGTGTTTTTCTACGTAGGGTAGAGCAGCAAGCCTTACAACATCAACACTAAGAACATCATCAAGAGATCTACTTACTGAAGAAATTTTTTGAGCAAGAAGAGAGGCGTACCGGGCCTCGTGGTAACAACGGATTGCAAGGAGAGCATATTGTTGCTATTGATGATGAGATATGGTGCTTCGAAGACCGTGCCACCTCTCTCCCTCGGCCAGGCCTTTCGTTGAAGGAGGCGCTATTGAGCATTACGATCACAGCTCTTCAGTCGTCTTTCTATCGATGGCCATGCGTCTGCCTTTCCAGCACCACGTCCCAACAGTTGGTCGAGTTGGTCGCCTATCCCACGAAGCCTATGCTTGCCAACTGATGTGGACAAAGAGAATTCGCCCATCTACAAGTGTCACCACTCTAGGTAGATGGGTAGTGTCGTTCGATGGGGACCACCACTCAATGAGTGCTTAGCTTCCACTACAGGCACACTTGATGTGCAGCTTGTGGGCCGACGCCCACCGACATGCTGCCCAAGCTCTTTGTGAAGATGTTCAGTATATTCAGGGCACAACGTATGATTCGACGACCTCTTGCAAGCTGGCCGTGCACTGGTGGCGTTGCTTGCGGCTTCCCGCCCCACCCCTCCCCCCCCCAACCCCCCTCTCTCTCGCTCTCTCTTTTTGAGCTCAATGTTGCCATAGCCGCCAATGCTCTGTCGTGTTGTCTCCATTTATAGCAGGCTTGCTGCCTTCAGTCCTTGACTACCTTGTCTTTTGTGTATACCCACCATCACCTACTCTGCAGTAGCCTCGCCCTTGCGCTTCCCTCTGACATTGCCATGTAGCTTGGGTGCCTCGCTATGACAACCCGTATCACTACACACCCTCTGTGTGGTGTGGGTAGCACCCCACAATGCCACCCCGTTCTACGCAACACCCCTCATGCACGTGCAGGGTCGAGACCCACAATCCACCACTTTTCCATGTAGCTTGGGTGCCACGCTCTGACAGCTCGTAGCATTGCACACCACTTTCCATGCAAGCCTTTGCATACTAATGAGAGTAGGAAAAATCATCATGTACGTGTGAGTGATGATGTGGTTTTCTACGTAGGGTAGAGCAACGAGCCTTACAACATCAACACTAAGAACATCACCAAGAGCTCTGCTTACTTAAGAAATTTGTTGAGCAAGAAGAGAGGCGTGCCCGGGCTCGTGGTAACAACGGATTGCAAAGAGAGCATATTGTTGCTATTGATGATGAGATATGGCGCTTCGGAGACCCTGCCACCTCTCTTCTACGGCTAGGCCTTTCGTTGAAGGAGGCACTATTGAGCATTACGATCATAGCTCTTCAGTCATCTTTCTATCGATGGCCATGCGTTTGCCTTTGCAGTACCACCTCCGAACAGTTGGTCGAGTTTGTTGCCCTATCCTAGGAAGTCTATGCTTGCCAACTGATGTGGACAAAGAGAAGACACCCATCTACTCGTGTCACCACTCTAGGTAGACGGGTAGTGTTGTTCGATGCGGACCACCACTCAATGGGTGCTTAGCTTCCATTACAGGCACGCTTGATGTGCAGCTTGCGAGCAGACACCCACCGACATGCTGCCCAAGCTCTTTGTGAAGATGTTTAGTATATTCAGAGCGCAACGTATGATTCGACGACCTCTTGCAAGCCGACCGTGCATTGGTAGTGTTGCTTGCGGCCTCCCGCCCCACCCCCCTCTCTCTCTCTCTCTTACACACACACACACACACACACACACCCTTGTACACCAATGGATGCACAGCAAGCACACCGCCTAAGGACAATTGTTTGACAATAACCAAGAATACACAAAAAAAACTTATCAACTATGCTACAACAAAGAGAACAAATAAGCAACGTTGTGAATGTAAATTAGACATAAGTTTGGCGTTTCACGCTCAATGAACATGATCATTTAGAAAAACAAAATCAAGAAAAGAAATTTTTGCATGTTCAAAAAAATGACTGGAAGTCGTCTCTGGAGTCTCTCTCTCTCATTCATGCGCAGATACCAACGCTTGGAACTCATCTCTCTCTCTCTCTCTCATGCTCATACGCAGATACCAAGTTACCAATGCTGGAAGTCTCTCTCTCTCTCTCTCTCATGCGCAAATACAACAAAGTGAACCTTCTCTCTCTCTCAGGTGGGATTTCTCTTTCTCTCTATCTGCAGTCACACTGTCACACACACGTGGGTATGTGCACACAGCTACGGTCTACCTGAAGGCTGAAGCCCCTCCGACTCTCTCTCTTTTTCTGCAGAGTGCCTGTCCAACCCTCTCTGTGAGCGCACAGTTGCAGGCAACACAATCCGAGGTGGCCGGACTTGAGCAGCTTTCAGGAGCAGGCACTCATTCAGGATGTGCTCCTTGAGTCCTTCACGCACTTGAGGTGAGCTTCCAATAGTCGCAGAACTGACAAACTGCAACTCCAGTTGCTTTGAGAACTTTAAAACACACACACACGTGCGCACGCGCGCTCAATATATGCAGGTATTAAAGAGTGCCACGGCGCTCATGGGCAACTCTCTCTCTCTCTCTCTCTCTCTCTCTCTCTCTCTCTCTCTACCTGCACAGTGCCCACTGCCTCTCACGCTCGTACATTGATGCAATAGACTCTCTCTGTCTGTCTCTCAGTGCGCTGAGCACCATGGATTGCAGGCCACACTGTTGGAGGTGGCCGGAGCAAGCATATACCACCACGTGTCCGGGAGAGGGGCCGGAATCCCTTCCCCCATTATCTATTAGTATAGATAGTTTAGATTTTGTTGTTGCCGATCTCCACCGTGTCATATATAAACGAGGGTCTCCTTCTCTTGTATCAGCAACCTGCCCTAGAACGTTTGCTCCTGCACATTTCCCTGCACTACAACCACGTCATCGACCACGGGGCCCAGGGGCACATGATACCCCATCTCCTTCTCCTGTACCGCCCAATTGCATTACGATATCTGCTCCTCTAATATTACCACCATCTCATCGATCATTAAGCCATGTCCATAATTTGCAGATGAAACTATGCAAGCATATCGAGTAGAGAGAGAGTGAGAGAGTTTTGTTGATCGTACCTTCTTGGTGAGAGAGAGAGAGAGAGAGTTTTTTACTGGTTGCAGGTCGTAATGCCTTGCTCTCAGAGAGAAGAGAGGAGAGAAGCACAAATCTGCAAGCAAATGCGGCAACTTTCTACGCCTTGAGATGAATGAGAGAGAGAGAGAGAGAGAGAGAGAGAGAGAGAGAGTTTTTTTTACTGGCTGCAGGTCGTAATGCCTTGCTCTAAGAGAGAAGAGAGATCAAAGATTCACAAATTTGCAAGCAAATGCTGCAACTTTCTACGCCTTGAGATGAATGAGTGAGAGAGAGAGAGTAGCCGCTACTGTCATTTTGTCGCGCATGAGTCTATATAACCAAGTATCAGGCCTCCATTCAGAAGTTTGCATCTGCGCACCAATTGTTTGCTACTCACATTACTCCAAGCTCTCTCCCTTCCAAGTTCCTCCTCACTCCAGGCAGAACCTGCACGAATTGGTCTTTTGGACAACACCCACAAGCAACAGCTCTTTCCAAACTGCCTGAACACTGCACGTAAGTGGATTTGCCGCAGCTCAAAGGCTGCGCACATGAGGGCTTCGCTGTGTGAACTTCTGTGCATCCGCAAATTAAGCGAGTTGCCGCCCAGCCTTCTTCGCACACACAACAAAGCTTGAGCCACAGAAATCGCTCTCTCCCCCTTGCTTTCGAAGCTAGCCGCAGCGTCCAACTGTGTCGCAAGTCCTACTTTCAAGGCTTGGACGCAGCGGGCTGAAAGATTCTCGCCACGTCAGATGGTCTTGCTGCTGCGGGTAATTGTAGGCCTCATGTGCGTAGCGCTTCAGTGAGCACAAAACAGGGTCAGCACTTAGGTGGATTTGCCGCAGCTCATTGAATTCGCCTGCATCGTGTGTGGATTCGAAGCCAGGGCTCCAGTCTAGCTGTCCAGGCCCTACTCTCTCTCTCTCTCTCTCTCGGAAATCCAGGCTGTCTCGCTGTCCCTCAGCACTAAAGGGCACGGGAGGTTTAATGAAGCTCCAGCGCTGGGATCTACGACAGCGAAACTAGGAGGGGGGGATCAAGGCACGCGCAGCCCTTGATTTCGGGGGTAAACTAGGACAAAATATAGTAAACTTGGACAGGCGAGGAGCGTGTCCAAGTTTATTTATGATTTTATGGTTTGGCCACATGTTCACATGATCATCGCGGACGTAGCGGTTAGTGCATTGGGCTCTCACACTGGTGCCCCAGGTTCGACTCCCTGTGCTTACGATCGGCGCTCATTTTTTTCCGCCATCCATTCGTCTCGAGATTCCCCCTTTGGACCCCCACCGCAGATCCCATCTCTTTCCTCCCATGCTCTTTAGTGCTGAGGCTCGCCGTCCGCTTGTGCGACCACCTGTCTACTGTGTCACGTCGCGCAGGGCACACAGGCCTGGAAGTTGCTGGATGAAGCTGTTGTTGATGCGTGTCGAGGAGGGGGGGGGGGGGGGGGGGGGGGGGGGGGGGGGGGGGGTTTGAATCCCTCCTCCTTTTATTATAGTATAGATAGAAAGTTGGATAATATATCAAAGTGCTCTCTCTCTCTCTCTCTCTCTCTCTCTCTCTCTCTCTCTCTCTCTCACACACACACACACACACACACACACACACACACAAAACAATCACAAACAATGTTTCTTTGATTACCACTAGGGTACATGCCCCATGTGCTCAGGAAATAAGTGTTGATGCTTTCTGCTGAACACACTACAATCACAACAGTTTTTTTTGGCTCGCAATGTAAAAAAGCAATGTAAAGAATTTGAGCTCCTGTAGCAAGATTCTCTCTAGGTCAAAAGAAGTACAAGTCGACGATCACTACAAGAGGTTGTGTACTCTTGTGACGCTTTTAGCGACGAAAATACATTGAGTTTTTATAACCCCCGGCGTCGCTATGAGCGTCGATACGGGGACGTCACTATAAGCGTCGCTATGCTAGTCGCTATAAGCATCGCTATAAACGTCCCTATATAGCGACACCTATAGCGACGCTGCAGAGCATAATATAGCGACGGTCATAGCGACGCCCGAGATGAATTTTTTTTGGTGGCAAGGCATTCAACCATATTGAATGTTTCATTTGTCTAAATACCTTTGAAAAAAAGTGCAAAGGTAAATATAGACCCAAAATAGTCACCCACAAGACAATATAATCATTAACTCCATAGTACGTATTGTTTGCAAAATAAAGATACAAAAATGACAAGCGTGAATTGATGAAAGTAAATCAATGATAATTGTACACATAGGCAAAATCACTTGATTGTTAATCATTGCAAATGTAGTAGTTACAAACCATTGTCATTATTTAAAAAATATACATGGTTTCCAAAAAGACGTATAAAAGTCGTCTCATGATATATAATCTATGACAAAAAGAAACTAATGCTATCTAGCTATGGCTAAACAGACGTCGTCTAATCAGACGTCTCATCGCGTCGAAGCGGCATATCTGTCGGATTCTGCAAAAAAAAAACAATAAGATAGCTTTTTGTAAGTATAAACATATAGCGACGTTTATAAAACAATACAATAAATAGAAAATAATAAACTCTAATACTAACCATGTCGCTATAAGAACTCGGGATGTCTATAAGGGCGTTTAACCCCTTTCTGTCTGCGTACTCACACTCGTACGGTGTGGGATCACGTCCTGTTAAACGACCACTGTCAAAACATACAAAGAATCCATTATGTTAGAATTTCAAATCCCATAAATCCTAAACTATCAAACATAGATGCGAAAACACTTACAAAATCAGCCTCAAATGATTCCCACCCGCCGCTCCCTAAGTGGTGCGAGCTCCCTATCTCTACTCGCGCTCCGGCTGCCTCCTTTTGTTGCTTCCACTTGTCGGGATTCTCGCGCGCTTCTTTCTTCACATGCTTCCAATCTTCTTTGGCCAGCCAATCTGGTCTGCTCCACCCATGCTTGATTGCTTTTTGCACTTCGGAACTCTTATGCTTGCAGTATTCGCGCATTCAAACCTTCATCACATCTTCATTGAAGCGGTCATCCCGTGTTGGAACGGGAAACTCGTCATGAAGCATGCTGATGACTCAGTCTTTTAATTCATTCGGTACTTCACTCCAGGTGTTTAGTATGTAGTGTCTAAACACCTGAGAGCAAAGACCGCGCATGCGTGAAATCACCTTTTTGCCTTTATCATCCAAGATGATGCCGCCACTAAAGTCGACGGAGTAAGGCAAGCCCTCTCGTCGATGACTCGTGAACCTGGGTGTCTCGGCAGGGGTCTCTAGCAGCGTGTCAACGGGGGTATGGACGCCAGGTGTCTCCACTGGAGTCTAAGCCCCGAAGCGAGTGTCCACTGGAGTGACTCCTGGAGGAGTAGCTAGTGGTGTGTAGCTGCAAGGAACGGCAGTCAGCCGTGCAAAACCTGGTGTCGATGGCTATGCCGTGGCTGGTGTCGGGACGGGCAAAGAAGGGGAGGGTAAAGAGCCTCGTCGAACACAAGGTGGTGTCGAAGCGTCGGTGGTGCCACCCCCACAACAACCGCCACCGCCACCACCAGAGCGCCGGTGCCTAGACGAGTATGAAGATCGTCTCGTCGACACCGAAGCTTCGGCGCGCGCTGAGGACTGCGAAACAGAGGGAGTTGGGGATGGAGTAGGAACGCGCGATGGTGCGCCAGAGCGATGACGCTCCACGTGCTACTGTCTCTACTGGGGTGACAAAGAAAAAAGAAACTCCTCATCATCCATACCTGCATTAAACACACGAACATTTTAACTTAATATTGAATGAATGGAGTAGAAAACATGGACAAGTAGATAGATAGATAGAGAGAGAGAGAGAGAGAGAGAGAGGGAGGTGCTCGTCGTCTCTGTTTATGAGCATATACCTAGAGCATATGTACCTGGAGTGGACGCAAATACCATTAAATACAATGACACAATGACGCATATAAATACAATGACGCAATAACGCAAATACTTAGAGAGCCGGAGTTTTTACAAAACGGAGCAAAATTGTTCAAAACGGAGAATCGTACAAGAACTTGAATGTGCTTGTAGCTTTGGAATGTTCAAAGGCTAGCAGCAACAGAAAGCGTTCTTCTTCTATTCAACTTGAGTGATGGAAGAGGCAAGTGCATAACTCTGAATTTATAAAACGGGGCCAAATTGTTCAAATACAATATTTATGGCTTTAAGAGATCTCTCTCTCATCCTCGCATAGCTCAGCATAACTTCCTATATCTATATAGAGCTCTCCGTTTAAACAGATGTCCTCTGTTTCATTTTGTAGATCCTCTGCATGCACTCCATAGAGAGTAGCAGCTTGATGTTCGTCTGGCACCACCTCCATGGCTTCTAACTGAGCATCTTCTCCGATCTCCTCCATTGATGCCGCTGTGATTGGCACATGGTAGCCTTCATACGTCCGTGCACTACGAGGGGCTACCTCTATGACGTACCACCAGTTTGATGTAGACTTTGTAGGATGAAATATCACCTGCAAGAGCCACATAACTTACATGAGAGCTTCCAAGCACATAAATTCTAAAATGGGATGTTAACTATTTACATACTTACTTGTTCACAATGCTCGGGTAGTACGAAAGTGTCTCTTAGGTTAGTCCATTTCTTATTTGAATCTCTCCTCTACGCACAGTAGCGTTGCGAGCCTCCCTGATTCTCTTGAACCATTGCACGTCAAAAAAGTCAACAAAAAATCCTCTATAATCGATCCTCAAAATCTCTTGTAGCGTGTCGAAGTAAGTGACTTCCGCCACCACAAGATCTGCATCAGAGGACCGTCGTCGACTAGACTGTTCAAATTTTGCCATGATTCCACAATCTTGAGTAAAACGGTTTTTGTCGATCCGTTCCACCCTAAAATGTCGACCTTTACACCATGCTGCTGTGTATGACTTATACTACAACCAACAAAGATTATGAGTGGCCGTTCAAACATCTAGAAAGTTACTAGTCGTACATTGCAAACTTACCTTGGTCGTGCAACCCCTACAGTACTCCCACTCTTCCTCAGTCACTTCTTCACCGCAATGTTGTCTGCTTTTCAATTGGTTGTGCAACTATCTTAAGCTCATGAATGTTGGTAGGCTCTCCAGACCCGTCGGATAGTGCATCGGTGGTCATCTTCCCCATCTCCACTCGATTCTTGCCCTTTGTCTCTCTTGCTTTGCATCCTCATATTGTGAAATCCACTTTTGCATGACTGGATTGTGAAGCATGCAAAATGGGTTGATTTTAGCCTCTAGATCTTCCGTCATCTTCTTCTCAACACCGAGATTTCACATGACAATTCCTGATATACGCTCATCATCTATGGTTCGCCATAGCGTGTCCGGGGCTTTATCAAATCCATCTAGCCACTCTCCAATGTACACTAGGGACTCTGATACCAGCCAACCTTCTCCCATGCTACCCTCCGGATGTGCCTTCTGATGCACATATCCCTTGAGCGTTTTCATGAACGTTCTAAAAACAACATCCATCTGGAATGTACTGTGCCAGCTATTTCCACCTCATCAACTATGTGAACAAGAAGATGCACCTGAATGGTTAGCATGGTAGTAGGAAAATGTTTCTCAAACATGCACACAACCTCCGCAGCGTTTAGTTTAGCGAATGGTATGGAGTCTATGTTGATCTTCTTTTGCGAGATCCATTGTACCAACTTCGCAAGTTTGTAGATTGTGTTACGGACGTCAAGAGACAAACATCCCTCAATGGAAACCGGTAAAATAAACTGGAAAACACGTGCAGCAATGATATTAAAGTCCACACACGAATTTGTTACACAATTCCCAGTATGATATACTCACTACAACAAAAACAGGTGTTATCGACGCATATATCGACGCTGCCCGTCGCTATGCGCGTCGCTATACACGTCGTTGTGAAACCAGTCGCTATTAGCGACGAGCATAGCGATGACCATATATAGCAGAAAAAAAATTTCTTGGGCAGAGGGCAGGTAGCCTGGCCTGTGCCCAGTTAAAAGATGGACACAGCCACAGCCAGACTTCCTGCCCTCTGCCCAAGAAAGCGAGCAGCACCAAAATATCAACCATGCTCCCGCGCGCAGAAATTTCGGATGAGTTCCCTTTGTTTTTACATAAACTTTTCAAAAAAAACCATATCATGTAAACGCCTCCTACATGCTATCCATGTAGGATCTCACATGAGATTTAAGGCCAATGAAAGACAACCGTACCAACTGAAAAGCATAGCCATAACTTAAAAGCATAACCATAACGAACCATAACTTAAAAGCATAACCATAACTTAAAACCATAACCGGCTATAACCATTTTGATCAAAACCATAATGCAGATAACCATAACCATAAACAAAATTAACAATAACCATAAGCATAACCAGAAAGAGAAACAATAACTGTCTATACAATGACAATGACAATAATTATAACCGTAAGGGAAACAATAACTGTCTGAACACTAACTGTTTGTACAAAAAAGAGACACAGAAGCGTGTCTATGTCTCACAAAGCATATAGATGAAATCTCGTCCACTAATGACTAGGCGTCGCAACCTGCACATAGGACAACTCACAAAATTAGTATTGATATTACTTCACATATACTGACTTAATTAAATCAACTCACACATATTAACGTCTCACCTCAAGCGATCAGCGAGACTGTAAGGCCTCCCAGTCTACAGGCTCTCCTGAAGCTTCAAGATCATTCAATACTTCATAGATACCTCTGCGATATCCATCTGACTCCTCCTCGCGTGATGGAGCTCGATGCATCGCAAGATTCTGCGTTTATACAAAAATCAAAGTAATAAGAATACATGATTCATCGCGTTTTAAAAAACACGATAGTTAAGATTGGATTAGAAACTCACAAACTCATAGCGAAAGGTGTCGAAGCCTCCGCTGCCAAGATGAGATGTCCCCCTAGTCATATGTCGTACCTGCACGGCCTCACACTGCTGTCTGAACCGCGTGGCCGTTGTCCGCTCATCCTCCCTGATCTGCAGCCACGTCTCGTGTGGGATGCCCGAAGGCTTCGGCGAGCCAGTCCTGAAAGTGCAAATGTGTCACTCGCATCTGTCCAAGTCTTTGTAGAATCTATTTGCACAAGCTTGTTTCCATCTCTGCGTACCGTTGCATTGCGACTAGAAGTAATCACCTTGAACCACTTCACATCCAACAAAAACATCTCAAACCGCCTGAAGCTTACTTTCAAGATATCTGACACCAGACCACAGTAATCCAGGTTGCTAGTGCTCTCATTCGTGTCTCTAGCACTGGCCCTGCTCTTTTGCATGAAACTAACCATTACCCCACTATCAAACGTGTTTCTTCTACTGTCAATTTGTTGTGTTCTGAAATGCTTTCCATGCGACCACAGTGCCATGTATGTATGATACTTCCAGTCACATCCAATTGCCACCTCTTCCTCTTCTAGAGATATGGGTTCTCCGATCTGTCGAGCTGCTCTCACTGTCTTGTCCAACCATGCCATTGTAGGGAATTCAGGTAGAGGAGCGAGATAGTCTGGCAAGGGTAAGCCTCTAGTCGTTCGACTTCGCCTGAAATCCTGTCGCTCTAGATTGCGTCTCTCTTTCTCTTCTTCGTACCTTTCAAGACATTTTTGCATCGGCCCTGAATTTAGTATACAGAACTTCATGATCTTTTCTTGCATGGCCAGGTTCATTTTCTTCGGCACCCCTTGCCCTTGCGGCTCCTCTCCCACCAGTCTTGCATCCTCCTCATCGCTCCACAGTCGAGACATTTCTGGGTCAGAAACAGATAGAAATTCGGTCGTCAATACAAGAGACTCTTGCACCAGCCATCCTTCTGCCATGCTCCCCTCTGGACGCTCTTTTTGGCGAACAAAACCCTTAAGTGTTTTCATGAACCGCTCTAGAAACAACATCTAACGGCTGTGGACTGTACCTGCCACTGCAACCTCATCTACTACATGGACGAGCAAGTGCATTTGGATAGTTAGGCAGCTCGTGGGTAGATACTTCTCAATCATGCAAACTACCTCAATGGAGTTAGCCCTTGAGACTGCAATAGATTCCTCCCGTATCTCCTTGGAAGAGATCCACCGCACTAGCTCTGAAATCTTGTATATGCAGGTCCGCACTTCCTTCGTTAAACATCCCTTGATCGCAATTGGAAGAATGAATTGCAAGAACTTATGCAAGTCTTGCGATTTCAACCCTGACAGTTGATCGTCACGGGTGAATGCTGTCTTGAGACATCGCATATATCCTGTTGGCGTCCTGAACTCTGAAATCACCCTTTTCACTTGTCGCTCTTCGTTTTTTAGCAATACCCATGGCGCTCTTGGAAGTTTTGTTTGACCAGCTGCATTGGTGAAAGGCCACAGCTCTAGCATCTTTCCAACCGACTGCAAATCATCTCGTGAAGCTCGATTGTCTTTCATTCCCATGATTGTCTTCCAGAGGAGCTCTCCCACATTCTTGAATATATGCATTGGATCCAGCAAATGGTTAATTAGTAGATCACCCCAGTACGGCAACGTATGGAGAATGGACAAACGTTTCATTCCTGGAACAGGTTGCCCCTCATGTTTCTCCCATCGGCGACGCCACTCTTGTACATGCATAGGATGACATTCGACGCGACCAAGCTGGCCTTCGCGCAAGTGATGGCCATCTGGAAGATAACGGTGGTGGTCTGTAAGCCCTTTTCTGCTTCCATCCAAGGCTCTATATTGGTCGGACCTTCACGCATAATCTTTTTTCTCTCTCTCTCTCTCTCAGATGTAGGTGCTATGTTGCGGAAATCAATGCCCGTTCCATAGGAGTCGTATCG
Source organism: Adiantum capillus-veneris (assembly GCF_014529385.1). NCBI lineage: Eukaryota > Viridiplantae > Streptophyta > Polypodiopsida > Polypodiales > Pteridaceae > Adiantum > Adiantum capillus-veneris. The sequence continues at coordinate 79,011,147 of NC_140941.1, read as the reverse complement.
CAGATTCTGTACGGTTTCTCTAGCAAACTCTCCGTACTTGTGCACATGCTCATTACATAACCTACGCTTGCGCAGGATTTGATACTTGCAGAGCGTGCACGAGCATGCAATCTTTTCCTCCATGTTAGTTGATGACGTTGCCATCTACAATGATTATGAATGTTGTTTTAATATATATATATATATATATATATATATATATATATATATATTATATATATATATATATATATATATATATATATATACTCCTCACAATGTAAACTACCTCGCATTCTCTAGTCTTGCCCAATCTCCGTACACCTCGGTCCAGAGGTGTACGGAGATCAAGACCACCGGGTCAAAATCTCGTCTTTATTGGTCAAATCCTATATGGGTAGACACATACGTGCACTCCCAGGTGTACATGGCAATGCATGTAGCAGACAAAACCCCTTTGTCTCTTTTAGTTCCATACTTTCTTCTCTGTCTACGAACCCACCTGCCTCCATTCCGAGGTAGCCTGTCAGAGAAAGCTTTCCAATGCCGCACTTGATGAAAGCACAAGCCATGGAAGTTCTAAGCCCAATGAAAGTTTTCTACCTGATTGTAAACCAGACGGGGCCTCCATGTCCAAGCCAGAAGATAATGTGGAGATGGATGAGCAACTTGAGAAAGATTCAGAAGCCTTGCATGGTTCTTGCTCAAAAAAGCGATCTCGATCTCTCTTTCTCTCTCGATCTCACTCTCGCTATCTCTCTTTCTCTCTCTCTCTTGATCTCGCTCTCTCTTTCTCTCTCTATTTCCTTATTTTCCTATCTCTCTCTTTGTCTCGCTCTTCACTTCCCTACCTCTCTCTCTCTCTCTCTCTCTCTCTCTCTCTCTCTCTATATATATATATATATATATATATATATATATATATATAACTCTCTTTCTCTATCTCTCTATTGCCTATCTCTCTCTCTCTCTCTCTACTTACCTCTCTCTCTCGCTCTCTACTTCCCTATCTCTCTGCTGATCGAACTAGCGACTGAGCTAGGGAGATCTAGACGTCCACGACTGCGGAGGACTACACAACATCGACAGAGGCTGCATCAGAGGATCTAGCTAGGTTCGACATAACGCCCGGTCAAACTACTGACCATAGAGGAGATTGATGAGATCCGCCAGCGACAGCTGCTTGATCTCCTATGATCTACCTATCCCAGCTAGCTGGTTTAACCGTTTAGTCCATACCCAGCACTTTAGGATTCCATAATATTTTATTTTGTCATCTTCTTACTCTGACTTTGTATCAGATCCATCACATTGTAACTTTCTTGTCTCATGTCTCATAGGTCACTTTGGCCTTTTGAAGACGTTAATATAACATTTCATTTCATTTCTCTCTTTAATTATTTTTCTTTAATTTTAATTTCCTAAGCATACATTAATTATCTCTCTCTCTCTCTCTCTCTTTCCTACACACACACACACACACACACACTCTCTCTCTCTCTCTCTCTCTCTCTCTCTCAATCTCTCTCTCTCTCTCTCTCTCTCTCTCTCTTTCCTACACACACACACACACACCTCTCTCTCTCTCTCTCTCTCCCCTACACACACACACCGCTCTCTCTCTCTCTCTCTCTCTCTCTCTCTCTCTCTCTCTCTCTCTCTCTCTCTCTCTCTCTCTCTCTCCTACACACACACACACACACGATGTAGAGAGAGAGAGAGAGGGGTTGGGGGGGGGGGCATAATACCTGTGCAGCAGGTGGAGGCCAAGATTTGAGCAGAGCGCAGGCGAAAATGGCCCCTGCTGCTCGCGGGTTTCGCTTTTTTTTCTCAATTTTTTTTGCGTCGATATACGCGTGGGAAGTAAAGCCTTTCCACGCGTATATCGACGTACATTAAGACGCGTATATCAACGTGTATAGCGACGCCCGCTAATTTCGTCAATATACGCGCGTCGATATCTCCATGTTGTGTTGTAGTGACTCCACTATGAACATACCTGACACATTTTATGCCAGTCGTGTGACTTCAAACCGGTAAGCTTTCCTTCTTTAGTAAAACACGTTCGGAGCGAGTGCATTACGCCAGTGGGGGTCCGCAAAGATCGAATGGTCTCTTTTACTTTGCGTTCTTGGGCTCCTGTGAAAGTCCACGATGCTTTAGGGAGTTTTATTGATCCATAGGACGCTGTTTGCGGCCAATATTTCTCCATACGATCCACAACATCTTAACATCTTTTCACAGTAGATCTTTGTTTGTAGCATGCAGGTACGGCATTCTTGCAATGTAGCTGATGTCTGCTCAAGGCACTTAATTCTTACTCTAGATTTGACGAGATGTGGTGTGTGTGTGATCCTTGCATCACTAATTTCTGTGTAGGCTCAAATTGATCTTCCATTAGCTGAAAATGACGGCTTATTGTATGGTAGCAGCAGTCGAACATGTAGGTGGAATTGCTGGTCCGCATGGACTGTCGAGGCTGTGAGCGCAGGAAATTTTCTCGCCATTTCTTCTAACCTTATCTTAAACGATAAAAAGAAGAAAATGGTATAACCTTTCTATCACCCAAGTGTGGTAGATTGGTTATGCCAATTCCCTCTTCAATAACAGGTAAATAACCTAAATTTAATTTAATATAACGTAAATAAACATAAATTAATAAACCTAAATCTAATCTAATATAACGTAAATAAACATAAATCTAATCTAATTTAACTTAAATAAACCTAAATCTAATTTAACGTAAGTCTATATCTAACTTAATCTTTAACGTCTTTTGGGATAGTTTCCTAGGACATTAAAACTCTCTTCTTCTTGTGTGTGTGTGTGTGTGTGTGTGTGTGTGTGTGGGTGTGTGTGTGCCAATAAAAAGAGAAAAATGGTATAACCTTTTTATCACCCAAGTGTGGTATATTGGTTATGCCATTTTCCCTCTTCAATAACAGGTAAATAACATAAATCTAATCTAATATAACGTAAATAAACATAAATTAATAAACCTAAATCTAATCAAACGTAAATCTAACTAAAAATAAACCTAAATCTAATCTAATTTAATTTAAATAAACCTAAATCTAATTTAACGTAAGTCTACATCTAACTTAATCTTTAACGTCTTTTGGGATAGTTTCCTACGACGTTAAAACTCTCTTCTTCTTGTGTGTGTGTGTGTGTGTGTGGGTGTGTGTGTGCCAATAAAAAGAGAAAAATTGTATAACCTTTCTATCACCCAAGTGTGGTAGATTGGCTATGCCATTTTCCCTCTTCAATAACAGGTAAATAACATAAATCTAATCTAATATAACGTAAATAAACTTAAATCTAATCTAATATAACGTAAATTTAAATCTACCGTAAATAAACCTAAATCTAATCAAACATAAATCTAACTAAAAATAAACCTAAATCTAATCTAATTTAACTTAAATAAACCTAAATCTAATTTAACGTAAGTCTACATGTAACCTAATCTTTAACGTCTTTTGGGATAGTTTCCTACGACGTTAAAACTCTCTTCTTCTTGTGTGTGTGTGTGTGCCAATAAAAAGAGAAAAATGCTATAACCTTTCTATTACCCAAGTGTGGTAGATTGGTTATGCCATTTTCCTCTTGAATGACAGGTCTTGAGTTCAACTCTTCATCGGCTAGATGTTTAGGTCTCTTTAATTAGTTTCCTACAAAATTAAATTAAACTCTCTTCTTCTCGGGTGTGTGTGTGGGTGTGTGTGCACGCCAATAAAAAAAAGAGAAAAATGGTATAACTTTTCTATCAGTGAAGTGTGATAGATTGGTTATGCCATTTCCCTTATGAATAACAGGTCTTGAGTTCAACTCATGTCGACTAGATCTTTAAGGTCTCTTGGGATAGTTTTCTACGATGTTAAGACTCTCTTCTTCTTCTTCTTCTTTTCTCTCTCTCTCTCTCTCTCTCTCTCTCTCTCTCTCTCTCTCTCTCTCTCTTTTCCTCTCTCAATGTGTGTGTGCATTCTTTGTTTATGCATGTGTGTGCGTTTTTGGTTTATGCATTCTCTCTCTCTCTCTTTTCTTCTCTCAATGTGTGTGTGCTTCTTTGTTTATGCATGTGTGTGTGCGTTTTTTGTTTATGTTTGTGCGCTCTCTCTCTCTCTCTCTCTCTCTCTCTCTCTCTCTCTCTCTCAAAAACACAATGTGTGTGTGTGTGTGTGAGAGAGAGAGAGAGAGAGAGAGGGAGAGAGAAAGAGGGGAAGGGAACATGAGAGTGAGGAGAGGGAAGGAGCATACCTGGCTCTCCTTCCTCTCCTCGTGTGTGTGTGTGTGTGTGTGTGTGTGTGTGTGTGTGTGTGTGGAGAAGAAAGAGAGAGAGAGAGGGAGAGCGTTACCTTGCTTGCTTGAGCGCGCGTCGAAAACTTAGATCTGAGATCTGAGTTTTCGGACGCTCTCGGTCCTTTTTTAAGCCCTGGCGGCGTCGCTATGAGCGTCACTATGTTACAAGTAACATAGCGACACTCATAGCGACGCCTATAGCGACGTCGTGCTTTTTCATGTTTGAGTGTCGCACTACGAGCGTCACTACTATTAAGCACCTCTTGTAGTGGATGGGCTTCGAACTTGCATAGCAGCCAATAACAAACTTACGCGTCAAGTGACTAACCCACTCAGCCAACTTGAAGTGTCTTCCTTTAAACGGGGGCAACGTTTGACCTTCTTTAAGCCCGTCCCGTCATTTACTAGTGAAGTATTAGTTTGGATGTGGCTATTTGATTGTGGCTATATTCCAATTTTTGTGACTCAAGAAATGGTGCTTCGTTAAATTGTGAAGTTTTGATATTTTGGCAGGCCTCATGATTTTTTTTCTGTAGCAAAGACGATACCAACATTTATGAGTGTTACCAGGGTCGCTTGGCCACACTCGAACCCATGACCCGGATCACGACAGTCGAGTGCTCAACCAACCAAGCTAGCTCCTTTCGACATGCCTCATGATTTTATCACTAGTTGTAATATTGTGCATACATATTTGGGATTGGTGAGACGACAAAGGGTCCACTCCTAAGACTAGGTTCACATCAAGCGTCGGAAGGAAGTGTGAACCTGCTTGCAACCAATAATCTTGTGCCAAGTGGACCATGGTGTTCACATAGGCCAGAGGCAGCTTGGGTTTTTGTTGCGAGCTCATGGCAAAAAGCGTGCTTGTTTCTCCCCCCCCCCCCCCCCGGCCTTCTTTAAGTGCCACGGGGTCCCAAAGCATGGGATCAATGGTCCCAATTAAAAGGCGGGATGGCGATCGATTTGGATCGTTGATCAATTAAATCTAAACTCGGGATCTCGAGTTTAGATTTCGAAAAACTAATCTCGGGAGGTCAGCCACGTGGACCTGCGGAGATCTAATCTCGGGACGCATCGCTTCCCCAGCCAGGTTTTGAACCCTCGCCATCAGCTTGAAGGACACACGCCAACATGTCCGCGTGCGCCTCGTTGAAATAGATGTGATTTTACATCTATTTGAAGGTAAACTCGGGATCTCGACATAAAAACTAAACTCGAGATCTCGAGTTTAGTTTTTGTGGACCCATCATAAAAAGTTTTCACCCATTGACGACCGAGATCTACGCGGTGCCTTTGATTTTGCACAAGAGCCATTGATTCCATGGTTGGGACCCCGTGGCACTTAAAGCTGAGGAACCCCCGCCCCCCGCCCCCCAAAAGGGCTCTTCCACCCTGACGCCTGCTTACACAACCAATAGTTGCTCTCCACACAAGCAGAGACCTTGCCTCCGGATTTTGTGAACAACAGGTAGGTGGAAGTGCATTGAGGACTTTTCTGCCGCCTGGAAGTGCATCCACCAGGTTGATGTGAACCCACCATAAAACAATGAGTTCTAGAAAGGTGAAAGAGAAGCTTCGGGATGCCGCTCCCCTAAGGACTACCTAGCCTATAAAGAGTACAAACCGAACCGGAAGAGCCCATTTCAACGCGCCACTCGATTCAACGCGCTTTGTAGAAGGAAGGAAGAGCAGCGGGAGGAAGAGGAAGAGGAGGAATCATGTGTCTAGTCTTCGTCTGCGATGAGGAGCAGCAGGTAGTGGGCGCGCAGCCTTTGGCGGGTGCATGCCCCGTCTGTGGTGGCCCTGTCACAGGCGTGCATGTGCGTAGCTGGTGGCGTTTCTGCTTCGTCCCTGCTTGCTACCGCACCCATTATGATGTCGCTTGTAGCAGGTGCGGCGCCCGCCTCAAGCAACATTAGAGTGCAGATCTATGTAGTGTCTCTGCACATTCCATTCAATCTACCCGCTCTTTGGAGGATAGATATCTGCCAAGGGGCAGGTAATCTCTCTATAGAATCTATACTCGGTAACCTCTACAAAATGAAAGGGTGTTTGGGCTCTTGTATAAGAGAAGGAAGCTTTCTTATGATGTACATCAGATCAATTTGTTGGTGAAGTCCTGATCTGTTCCCTATGTGACTGCATTAATATACATGAGACCTATCCATCTGTGCCACAAGAGTGGTTGGATTATGTTTATGTACGTAATTTGTCGTCCTGTTTATGGACAATCGTGTTCATCCGTCCTGTACCCTCAAGTCCGTCGCAACTTTGACATGCCGGATGGTATTTTACTGCTACTTGAGGGGCAGTGGTGTTTTAATGCCTATATTTCTGCATCATATACTCCCAGCAGACTTAAAAATGATTGCTTCTGATCGGGATCGCTGGCCTGTGGGAATCTGGTAGCAACTCTACCGCAAGGTGCCTGAGTGTCATGTCAGATAATCTCTTCAAAATAGCAATCTTTCCATTGATTTTGTAGCAAGTGATTTATATCAAGCTCGAAATTGATCTGCCTTAGGACAAAAAACAGAGATAAACATGGTTTTGTTGTCAACAGCAATTGATTTGTGAGATCATCTGATTTATGGACAACTAGTTCCCCCAGATATGTCGATTTAAAGACAGAGCTAATCTGAGAGACTTGGGTGTGTGGGTTGTGTACATGTGTGTGTGTGTGTGTGTGTGTGTGTGTGTGTGTGTGTGAGAGAGAGAGAGAGAGAGAGAGAGTGACTTGATGGTGCTAGCAGCTATTCTCGCCCAGCAGCAGCAGGTCTTTGTCACCGCCTCCTATAAGAGGTGCAGCGTGCCTTGCCCACCCATCGCTGCCCGAACTTTGCCCCACTTGTCTTGTCTGTCACTGCTGGGTGTTTTCCACCTTGGTTGGGTGCCTTCTACCCCTCTTATGCATGTTCTTCTTTGCTCCCGGAATATTGAGAGCATTAAGGTTGTGTTGATGGCCTCGTTTGAGTAGTGTCCTCTAGGAGGGGCTCCTCGGTCCTGCTCCGCAATGAACCGGGCAAGCATAGGGGCCCTATATCGAGTCATGTTTGTTGGTCTTTGTGGAAGAGTAGGCAAGATTGCTTTCTTTGTTTGCTTTTTTTTTTTTTTTTTCCCCAGCTTGCAAGTCTTTGTGTGTGTGTGCCAGCATGCGTTTGTGTGAGTCAGGGGTGTGTAGAGTTTGGTTTTTGCATGCTCTAATAAACTGACTTTGGAGTGACTGAGTGTGGGGTGTGTGTGTATGGGTGTGGGTGTGGGTTTTCTAGTATTTTTTTCCTTTACTTTCATATGTTTTCTCATTTTTCCATTATCTTTTTTTGTGTTCCTGGCCTTTCTTAATTTCTCGTGTTCTCCGGATTTAGGTAGTTTGGGCTACTTGTTGGTGGCTTGCCACTCTACTCTCAACTCGCTCTTCTAGGTTTCTACATGAGGTTTTCAAAGGTGGTTGTTGTCAAAGCCTCCTTCGCTGTCTATTGGGGTTCCCTCCCCATTGGTCATTAGGAGCCACCTTTAGCAAGTGGATTGGTTTCTATCTTGGTTAAGTCGCTCCTTGTGAGCTCCAATGCAATGCTTAGTTGCTTATCTTGTGGTATCATGCAGTTTCTTGGTGATAATAGTTTCCTCTTCATCCTCATCTTTGTTACCTCGACTGCGCTCTGCCTTGTGTTTTTCCATTGTCTTTCGTTGTGCAATTATACTAGTTGGCGGGCAATGCTCCACGCTTGAGCTCTTGCCATTGCAGATGTCCCTTGTCCTTTTCCTTTGTTAGTGCCTTTTGATCTATAGAAATGGAGTTGCTTTTGGTGGAAGTGACTCTCTTTCAGAGGTTGCTATCATCCTCTCTCAACTTACACAAGAAGTTTTGGACAGATTCTCACAATAATTCCCACATTATGACTCACCTCAACATCATGAGCTTCTGTGAGGGAGGCACGGCATATCTAGCTAGGACGGGGCCGGCGGTCCCCTGTCCCCAATCGTACCTAGCTAGGTATGCGGTGCCTCCCGAGCAGAAGCTCATGATGTTATGTATTGTATGAAAAACATTTAAAAAGACTCCCTTCTCCTACATGAGAAAAGTTCTAAATCTTCTTGTGTTAGCTTACCAAGGCACTTTTTATTCTCTTTATGAGAAGTTTTTTAACCTTGGCTTTCAATTTTTAGAGTTTCCATGTGGCTAGTTGTCCCTCTACCTGGACGAGAAAGATAAACATGCAAGAAAATCCGCCTCATCAAAATTCTTGTTCTGCATTCATAGCGACAATGGAAACGTGGCCACCTTTTGACAAAGGTCAAAATTGACAAGAATGATGCAAAGCAATGGCTTTTCTTAAAAGTGGTATGCTATTCCTTTGTCTCCTTTAGTGGAGAATGCTTGAAGGACTCTTAAAAGTAAAAGCCATCATGAAGATTTTCGAAGATGGAATGAATTGTAGCGATATGCAAAGGATGTACATATTGGCAAAAAATATACTTATGGTGTAAGAGAATGAAAGAAGGTATATACACGTTTAATAAAACACATCTAAGTATAAAATATTTAAATAAAATACCAAAAAATTCTTATATTTAGGTCATATATACAATGCAATATTTATACACAAATGGGTTATAATATTTTTTATTTTTTTTTGTTTTTTGTTTTTTGGCTCAACTAACCCAATGATTAGCTAATTGAGGGTTTTTAAAAAAATATGGAAAAAATTCTCTAACTCACACACGCTTATTTACAATGAAATGGTAGGGATAGCCATAGTGTTTGGGTGAATTTGGTAGGGTGAGATAGCTCATTATGACAATTTGGAATAGCCGAAAAATGGCTATCAACATCTAGGACAAAAAATAGCACCTTGATCACCCTTCATCCTCCACCTTGTCAGGCCCTATTTGGCCTAGAAAACCTTATAAAGGATACATCTCCGTTGTCACTTGCTTGCACACGCTCTTCCCATCTACTCTAGCCCTTTGCCATGCATCTATGTAATAGCGTGTTCATAATGAATTACGTTGTCAACATAGTAACTCACAAATTCTTGAGAAACATATTTGAGTTCATTATCACTACAAAGCTTCTTGAGGCGACGATCAATTTGAAGTTCCGTAGCCTTGTGGAATTGTTTGAAAATAGATAAGGTCTCATATTTGTTTCTAAGTAGAAATGCAGTTGTATATCGTGAGAAATCATCAATGAAGGTAATGAAGTAGCAATATTGTGATCTCGAAGAAGGTAGAGCTCCACATATATCCTATGAACAGATCCAATATGTCATGAGAATGAGGTATATTTGAAAGAGGAAAGGGTTTACAATTATGTTTCCCAAGAGCACAAAACTCACAAATTCCCATCTAGGGATGAGCTTTAAGATCCATTCCATGAACAAGATCACGATGCTGAAGATCAAGGAGTTTTGAGAATTCCACATGAACAAATTGATGATGCCATACTTTGCAATCATGATCATCTGGAGAAATGACAACATTTGCTAGAGCATCATTGAGAGAGAGTTCAAGAAAATTACCGTTTCAAGGAGCACTGGCTATAGTTTGTCCATCTTTGTCAATTCAGCATTTGGTATGATCAAATCCAACAAAGAGATGAAGATCAACAAGTCTAGCAACAGCTGAAAGAAGATTACGTTGAAGATCTGGTACATGTAATACTCCTCACAAAATTTGAGTAGAAGAAGATAAGGTAGCAAGATATAAATCTCCAATACCCTTTACTTGACAAGTTGTATTATCAGCAAGATAAATAACACATTGAACCGGTAGTGGATGGTAGTTATGGAGCCACTTAAACTGATATGTCATATTTCTTGTAGCATCAAAATCGACAAAGTGATCCGTCATGTACATGAAGTATTATGTCTGGAGCAACTGAACATAGGATGCAACTTGTTTCTGGGACAATATTGTTTTGATGTTCAGTAGCATATGCTCTATTACGATCTGTGTCGAATCAACACCTATAGCATATATGAGTGGGATGATCAGATCATCCATAATATTTCACAAGAAGAAAAATAATCTCTAGATAAACGTGGTTGTTTAGTAGTAATATTGTGTTCTTCATCATGCTGACGTGCCTAACAATCATCTTCAGTATGGCCATTTCTGTTGCAGTAAGAACATTGCTTATTAGGGAATTTGAAACGAGAGAAAATATTACCGCGATGACAATCTTTGTGGTTTCCTCGTTGAAATGGATGCCTTCGACAATAAAAAAACATGTTCCATCTATTGTGACTCATTCTCCTGTTGCGAAATCATGGATGTATCATGACCAAAATTACGTCATTCTTGATGTTGAGAGTATTCAATTAAAGACATGCAAGCTTGGTCAAAATTGAGACCATCTTTATTAGAAAGAATTGTAACAATGTTATCATAAGAAGAGTCCTTCACCATGTCAAGAAGAAGTGTAATTAGTTGTTTTTGTGGAACAGGATCACCGGCAGTAGCAAGTTGATTAATAATGGATTTGAAAGACTCAATATGTTTTGTCATGGTAGTACCAACTTCATATTTGTAACTTGTAAAAGCAAACCTCTCAAATAAAGTATTTTTGTAACAAATTTTTTCTGAAAGTTTGCAAATAAGGTACTTCCATACGTCGTGGGAAGTAAGAGCAGAAAGAATATACCGACGAGCTCTTTTATCACCTCATTACCAATTTGTATACGCAACATACCAATCTTCAAATACAGGTCCTTCAGTGATTAGCACATTGTCATGATCCGTCAACAGGTTGAGGTGGACATACACAATTTCCAAGGACAATATCAGAGAGTTCATCACCTTCAAGGATTAACAACATGCTTGCTTTCCAACCTGGAAATTCTTGGCCTTGGAAAGGAGGAACAGAACGCTGGCCAGAAGGAAAACCATTGACAAGAATAGTCATAGCCATATCTGGTTGTGAGAAGATATATAAGATAAGATCACAGAATTTGCACACCATATATGGTGAACGCTGCAATTGAAGACGAGAGAACTATGACGACTATGTTGTGTCAATGACAGACGCAAGAAGAATGCTCAATCAACGTCAAAATATGTGAGCAACGTCACCCAAAAAAGCAAGAAAAAGGAAACGTTAATAATAAAAGAGCTCTCAAAATAGAGTGACGTGAGACGCAACGTGAGACTTAAGATTGACGGTCGTAATATGAATAGCGGAAAGCTAAAATTTCTCAAAAAAGTTGATGCCAAAATTAGAAAAATGATCGCAGATGCTTCACAAAGACACATGAGGACGAAACCTGCGGCAAGCTTGATTGTAGTAAAAACAACATAACTTTTGATTGATGCAAACCTAGAACTCAAATCAAAGAGCTCGAAGAGACGAACAAGTTTTGGATGACAAGTGCCATTTCTTCAAATTTTGAGTAGAAGACCCCCAAAAATTGAGACGAAGTTCAGGGTGTCAAAAGACAAATCAACAAGAAAACGTAATCAACAATTCATTATATAGATTAGTAATAAACACCACACAAAATACTAATCATATTCTTCTTAACATAAAGATTTGCTTCCCATTCAGCTTCCTGCTTGTATACATACTTCGTTAACATCTTGACGATTTGACCATTAGCACTTTCAACTAGACCATTTCATTGGGGGTGATAGGGCGAGGAAAACCGATGCTAAATCTTCAACCTCTCCACTAATGCACTCATGAGCTTACTTCTAAACCCCTGACCCTATCAGAAACTAACACCCATGGAATGCCAAAACGGCAACAAATGTTATCAAACACAAACTGAGCCACCACATTAGCATTTACTTCCTTCACTGCTTTGGCCTCGACCCACCTGGTAAGGTAGTCAAAGCCTACCACCACGTATTCTTACCACTTGTAGACTTTGGGAGAGGGCCTATGGCATCCAGAACCCACTTCTCAAAAGCACTTTGTGCGATGATGGGGCCCTATGACTCTGCTACCAGTCGTCTTTCACCTATAGTTTGACACTCGTGACACGTCTTGCACTAGTAATTCACGTCCTTCACCATGGAAGGCCACCAAAAGCCTGCTCTAAGCACTCGAAACAGAACCTGATCTTTTCCTTGATGTCCTCTCTCTTCATGGAATTGCTCCAGCACCATACCTATCTCTTCTTTGTACAACACCCTTCTAAGCACTCCGTCATGCCAATAGTTCATGAGATCTTCACCTACCAGTGTGAATTTGCGGGCCTTTTGCACCACTCTTCTCTTTTGCAGCTTGGAAAAACCCTTTGAACATTGCCCTGTACTCAAAAACCCTTCAATCTCCTTCAAAGTCTCCCTACCTGCATAAGTAGCTCGGGCCACATATAGACCTGCAACATGCACCTGTACTTTGCTGCTAACTAACTGATATGCCTCTTGATTCTGCTCTCTCCGCACATGCTTGAATTGGATCTCCTCAAAAGACTTCAACATCTTCTTGATGGAAAGAAACCAATGCCTCAAAGAATCACGCTTTACTTGCCATTGGCCTAGCAATTGCTTGATGACTAGAAACGTATCTCCTTTCACCACCAACCTTGAAATGCTGAACTCTATGCACTGCTTTAGACCCAAATGCAGAGTGAGATACTCCGTCTCGTTATTGGTGTGGACATCCTCCAGATCATACGCCTTCAAAAATATGGCTTTGCCGTGTGGGTCGTGTATCACCACACCTCTCCTGCTTTCTGTACTACCCGTCGATATGCTCCGTCGAATCACATTGTAAAAGCATCCTCCAAGTCGGGTTGCTCCTTCACTTCATCTCGCACCACTCTTGGATAGGCCGGCAAATCGATGGCCTTGCTGACAAGAATGTCTGCCAGGTGAGACCGACTCGTGTGATCTACCTTGAACTCAAACTCGAACTCTTGTAGCTCCAACACCCACTTCATAATCCTCCTCCCTGGCTTAAAATGTAGCACTACCTCTGGCAATAGATTATTAGCCGTCAACACAAAAAACTTATGCACAATCAAATGCACCTTGAACTTCCTGCAAGCGAAGACTAAAGCCATCACCCATTGCTCTGCTTCGGTGTAGGTAGCCTCTCCTGGGCTAATCACCCTGCTCTCGAAGTATATCGGCTTGTAGCTTCTCCCTACCTTTTGCAGTAGAACCGCTCCAATGGCAACTGTGCCCACTGTCATAGACACATAGAAGTCGTCCTCTCGATTGGAAGAACACACCGCTGGCAATTCACATAAAACCTCGTTGACTCTATCAAAATCCTCCTGAGCTTCCCCATCCCACTCATAACCATGCACTTGCTGAGCCCTCTTTTGAAGAGGATGCACATATTGTGACAGCATCCAAAAGAAACGTGATAAATACTTCAACTTATGAACAAATGAATCCAAACCTTGAGCATCTGATGGCGGCTCCATCAACACTAACGCCTTCACCTTCTTGGGATCAGCCTCTATACCGTTTTCCGACACCGCATGACTCAACATCTGCGCTGGAGGCTGTGCTAGCTTGCACTTCTTGGGATTTAATTGACCTCCTTCTTTATCAAGCCTTTGAAAGCATAACTGGAGCTTCGATAGGTGCTCCAATCTTGAACTGTAGCAGCCAATATCATCCATAAAGACCCTAACAAAACGGCCCAGGTATGGACCAAATACCTTGTTCATCCAACTTTGGAAGGTGGCATATGCATTTACTAAGCCGAATGGCATCCTGCGGTAAGCGAAACAACCCCATGGAGATATGAATGTGGTCTTCAACTGGTCTTCAGGCGCAATCCCTATCTGAAAGTACCCCGAAAAGCCGTCCATATTTGAATATCTTTCGTGCCCAACCACCTGGTTTAGGATTTCATCTTGAAATGGCAATGGGTAGTGATTCCTCTTGACCGTGGCATTCAATGGCTTGTAGTCGACACACACTCTCCATTTCCCATTCTTCTTAGGGGTTATGATCACTGGCTAGACCCACTCTGACTCTTTCACAAGATATATGACGCCTGTCTCCAACAACTTATTGATCTCCTACCAAAGGGCTTCCTTTTGGATTTCCCCTAGTCTTCTCAGCTTTTGTGTTTTAGTCTTATGTCCCTCCTTAAGAACAATCTTGTGCTCCACCCCTTTTGCACCTCGCAAATGCTTGTACTCCGTTGCAAATAGATTTGGATAGGACTCACATAGTTGAACATAGCCTTCCTTTTCACCCTTGGTTAAGTCTTCACTTAACACTAGGTTGGTAATGGGACACTTTTATGTCCTTTTAAGTGACCATTTTCCTTGAATTATGTCAAGAGTTTCAAAATGGATTTTGAGGTGCTATCTATCTAGAAAGTTGTCTCGTGAGCTGAAAAAACTCGACATTTTTTTGGAATATCAATTCCATCTTTAACCTTGTCCTTGCACAACATTTCACAACCTAAACTGTGTGAAAAAACGGGTGTTGTTTTTGGCTTTTTTCAACTTTTTACAACTATACCACTCTAGAATTCATTTTTGTGAGGTGTATAATGCTAGAGAACTATCTGTAGTAGTCCTCAACATGTCCTAATGCTTCTAGGGAGAAATAAATATTAAAGTTGTGAGTTATGACCAAATTACAAAAATTGTCAAATCCTGTTTTTTAGTCAATTTTAGCTCTTCTATGATTTTTTTGGTGGATTTCATGATATCCAAATGCATTTTTTATTTTCTATGTCGCATATTGTAACATAAAGCTAATATTCCTTGAGTTTTGGGGCACCTAATACCCTATTTTTCATAGTACACAACGATGGTTGATTTTTTTTATTATAGAAGAAAATGAAACATTCTAGTATATCAAGTATAGCTTTTTCAACATTGTTAGTTTCTTGTGACAACTACATGTATTTTGTAGGTACTAACCATATCTAGCATAAGGATCAAATTTGGCTAGATATTGAATAGTTTCTATGGGATTCTACAACTCATAATGTTGAACCCAGTTTTTTCATGTTTGCTATATTTAGCACTTCATCTTTGTCCCCAAGATTCCCCTTGGTAAGAGATGTATTATGCTTTTGACATGCTCCATGGCTCATTATGAACATAAAGAACAATAGGGAACTAAGAAAACATGCATATATTATTTGTATTGAGCGTGGCTATAGAAACTTTTATGATAGGTCTGCAGAATGGTAAAAATTCAACTTTTTTGTACCTATTTATTTTGGCAAAACAAAAAATAGTGAGTAAGAAGAAATCATATGTTCTGATCACCAACCCATTAAAGTTAACTAGGGAATTTATCTCAAGTCCTACAAAAATCCCTAATCTTATTTTTATGCAACATAACATAAGAAATGACTGTTTTGATGAAAATGCACTGGTCCATCAACTTTGGAGGCTTGGTGTGACCAAAAGATGAGAAATTTTACAAGTTTCTTATTTTTTCCATGTGTAGTAGGCCTTGAACTATAACCTCATGAAAGGATTTTACAAAATGAGTGGATCTACTATGGTTTTGGAGGTTTTTTTCAAAACCTTGAAAGGACACTTTTATGTCCTGTTAGGTTACCAACCTAGTGTTAACATGCTTGAAACCTCCTCTATGCTTAAACCATGAGCTTGAGGTTGCATACCTTCTTCTTAAGATGGGGAGTCGTCTATAGTGACCATGAAGTGGTCTGCATCTATCTTCAACATGTCGTCCTCACTCTCCTCTTCCTCTGTGCTAGTGTAACCTTCATCACAGACCGTCTCTATCTCGTATTCGTAGCTCATCGTGTCGCCCTCCTCTTTGATTGCCATAGGACGAGAACTGCTCTCCTTGGTCTTTAAATCAAGCACAATTTGTCTGCCTTTCTCTTTGTCATGAAAAGTGAATACTTTGCTTTCCCAATCCTGCTTTGCTCCTATTGCCAAAAGCCATGGCCTACCCAAAATGATTGGAGAAGCATTATCCCCTGCTTTCATCACGAAAAAATCTATCAAGCACTCTATGCCCATCACCTTCACCTTCACATCTTGAGCGACACCCAGACACCTGGCTTTGGTATGGTTAGCCATCCTCATGCGCACATTTGGCTTGACTACTGCCTTGACTCCCGACTCTTTCATGGCTGCTTCCATTCATGACACAAACCTGTGCTCCACCGTCTATGTAGGCTTGTACCTGCATCCTCTTCTCTATAATCACATCCACCACCAACAGAAGAGCATCAGTGGGACTACCTACCCTCAAAGACATGTTTTGCACTGCTTGCACATGCCCCTTAGCTCTTGGAAGCTTGGTGCTAACACTTGTGGACCACTGCCTTCTTAATTTTTGTATTTAAGGCTAATAGCTGACCAAAAGTAATATTTGCGTTTAAGGCAAATATTTAAGGCTAACAGTTGACCAAAAGTAATATTTGCCTTTCGATTTTGAACATCACTCGCCATATTGTACTCGGGATAGCCACACCCTAGCTGGAAATACGCATGTTTGATCTTGCGACGCCTCCTTCTTTTGCTAAGATCGGGCTGCTCTCTACCTTCATACACCTTCTCTTTGCCTTTGCGAGCTCTAGTTTCCCACTCTCTCTCTATCTCCCTCTCAGCTCTTGCCCTTTTATTGGCCAAAACTTTGACATCTTGCTTATCCACCCCTATGATGTTTAATCTTGGGACCTCACCTCCGTTTTGCGGAGCTGGCTGCACAGGATTCTCCACCGCTTGCTCTCTTGGACCATTGTATTTTCCTTGACCTCGACCTCTACCAAAAAGTGGGTACATACCTCCTCCTCTCTCTCTGTGGTTGAGGACAATAAGGTGTATAATGCCCTTCTTCTCCACAATTATAACACCTACCTGGCAGTGGCCTTTCCCTGCCCCTTGCTCCTCTTGGCTGTCCTCTATCCATGACATTGAGCCGCAACTCCTGCATTTTCTCGGACAAATCTTGCACTGTGCGCCAATTTTGCGGCACAACAGCTACACCGTGATTTCCATGATTTTCTTCATGTGCAGCTTCCCTCAGACTCTGCGGTTGAACATGGGCCATTTTCTTGTAGCCTAACACGCCCTTCTCTATCTTCTTCTTTATCTTCCTACTTTTTGATCGGGCAATCGCTACCGCACCATTGTAATTCTCTGGGCTCTCAAACTCAACCTTCTCTCTCACTTTGGGGTGCAGACACGCCATGAACTTGTCCAGCTTGAAGTAGTCCCCATTAGCCAGTTGCATGGCTACAGTTAGTTCTTCCCAACACTCTTCAAAATGACCCAAAAACAGATTGAATTCTTAACTTACATCTTGCTTAAGCGCCTTCAACTTTGCATCCATCTCGATTGGGGATGCCTCCTTGTGAAAGCCGTGAAGAAACCTTGCTCGTAGAGCCCGCCATGCTTGCTTCGGCTCACCTTCCAATGCTTCGTACCATGCTTTGGCTCTACCACACATCACCAAAGGAAAAGTCTGCATTTTGCTGTCCTCATTTGGCATACGCAACGCTAGCATGTACAGTTCAAAATCCGACATCCACTCGTCAGGGCTCTCTCCGCCTATGAAAATCGGTCCATAGCTTCTAGCTTCCATGACTTCCAACGCGAAAAACCGCTTCTCTTCGATTAACTGGGAGCAATCAGCGTGCTCCTCCGTAGGGGCACCAGAAGATGGAGAGAGGGAATGGGGGAACACGCCCGGCACAAACACAAAGGCCTCTCTATAGCTCAGGGTATTCACAGTACCCCTATCAAATCACCCCCACATTTTCACCCTCACCCTCGTGAAAACAAAAAAATTGATTTCTACTTTCTTAGTCATGTTTATTATATTATTTTCATTTACTTGCATACCTTTTCCTCTTTCACCCAAAATAATACAAAGAGGGACCATATCATATGATTCCAATATCTTTCCATATCCATAATTCCTCCATATTTTTATTATTATTTTTACTCATTATTCTAACACCATGTGCTCATTGAGCTAAAATCCATGAATAGTCCATACACTATTCCCACCATGTATATATTGTTTTATTCATCAATAATCCTCCTCCATGCATGTGTAAAGGGCAACTTGGATGCTTTGTATTATGATATGACAAAGGAGGGGCTCACTCTTGGATACATTGTACAAATTCAACAAAGGAGGGGGCCACTAAAAGACTTTTGCAGGCATAAAAAGCAAGCTTTTTGGTGAGAATTTTGGCACCTATCTCCACTCCGAATTTGGAGAGGTAGTCAAAAGAGAAAATGTAGCCCGCGATCTGAATAATCACCTCAAATTTTTTCATGATTTTTGGAGCTACCAGCGGTGAGATATGATTTTTTGAGTGGACCCAAGTCTGCCCACTTTTTTCACAAAGTAACCCATAGTCTTCTCTCACCTCCTTTCCCACTTCCACACACATACACTCATTCCTCTCCATCCCTCACTCAAACCTGCAACTTTCATGGCTTACTTCATCTTCTTCACCATTTCCATCTCTCCTTACTCCATAGCTCAAAAGATTATCATCTCTACACACATATAGCTCAATTTCTCTCTCTAGAATGAAATTCATATTACCATAACCTCTTCATCCTTTCATAAAAAGAGAAAAAAACAGAAAATAACCAAGCTCAAGCCCTGCAAAAGGAGGAGTTTGATCATGGAGAATTCAACTTCCCCATGGTCACAAGAACTGCACCGACAAAGTTCTACAACCGCTTCATTCACTGGAGGAGAAGGTGGAAAATTTCATTTACATCTTGTGGTTTCCACCAAATTGTGTATATTCTCATCCTTCTCTTACTTTTTATCATTGTATAAATCATATAATGCACCTTGAGTGCATATGCCATGTAATTTTACTCCATCCTACTAACTTCAAACTACTAACACTAACTGCTAACTTTTTTTTTGTAAATTGTACCCACTCTACTCTACCGTGGAGTAGGCAACCTTACACAAAAAATCACTCACCTCTCTAGAATCTTCTCTATTTCACCTCAATAATTCTCTCCTCTTGAACCCACATCCATGTGACTCAAGAGACAAGAGAGCCCCACTCTCATAAGAACATATAAAAAATTTCATAAACATGATTTTCTATGAAAATGTTGATTAGGTATAATCCTAATTAGGGCTCTCCTCACCTATAAATAGAGCCCTTCTCCCTTTGTAAATGGCAAGGATCCCTACACTATTTCTCACTACTTTGAGCGTGCCATTCACCATCTTAGTTTTAGGGAGTGAGAGTGAGCTCTCTATGCACCATTACATGTGGTGTATAGGAAAGCTTCTTTGAGCTAGTTGTAACATTGCAAGGGAGTGAGTGATTCATAACTTCCAATCAAAGTTGTACCTACTCTTGTGCATCAATTTAATCAATAAGTTGGGTGCAAATCTCGGGTCAAAACTCTCTTGAGTCTCTCCAATTCACGCTTGGCAACCTCATCTCGTTTGGTTTAAGGTGACGCGTTTTCATTTTGAGATTCTTTTGTAGTATCTGCTTGTATGTGACTCAAGAGCTCTTGTGTTTGTTTTTGTTGCTTGGGAAAAAATTATAAGAGGGTTGTATGGTGAGAGGTCTCCCATAACCCTAAGATAATGTGTAGATTGCAACATCATCAAACTTAATCGTGTCTCTTGACTCTCCTCCAAGTTGTTCATACACCCACGTCAATCATTAAAATTGAAGCTTAATTCTTGCACAAAGATCTCTCTCTTTCTTGTGTGTGTGTGTGTGTTTGGTGCGTGTATTGGTAGCATTTAAATTAGTGATAGTGTACCCTTCCTTCTCGCTTGTATTGCTAAGGGATTCTCCTCTTTTGCGTCCTAGTTCGCTCTCTAACTAGGTGGTGCCCCTATCTTGTTTGGGTTTGGCTGTGGGTTGGTTGTTGTGTTGTGCTTGTGGTTTCCCCAGCCCCAATTGAGCAGCACGGGAGCCTTGAGGGGTTTTAGAGGTCGTCTCTCTTGTTGCCCGCTCCGGACCGCCTCAATGTGTAGAGCTTGAAGTGCTCAAGGAGCTAGTCTAGACGGCTCATCAAACCGAGCTACGAAGCCCAAGATATTGGAGTTTGAAGGTGCGGTGTGTTGTAGATCCTTCCCCGACAGGGCAACTGGGGACAAGTGGCCCAAAAAGATGCTAAGTGTATGGATACGTACTCCTCAATTTATGGAGCATGCCCATATTTTCAGATTGCAGATCGGAGCTACGGATTGCAGTTTATGGTTAGTTGAAGTTTTTTTGGGGGCTAGGATGGTGCCCACCTGACCACATGGGGTGCCGTGCCATCTGGCATTTTTTGGGCTGCGATAGAGTTCAATAAGGTGCTATGCATCATATGGAGTTAGAAAGAAGAAACTGCATGTGGATTGGAGCTCGGAGCGTGAAGTTATAGCTCGTTGAAGTTGGGGACCCATTGTTCGGCAGAGCACACAGATGATCGTTGCAATTTTTGGACCGACGGTTGGGATGCCTAGGGAAGCCAAAAGGTGACCAAGATAGGTGGAGACCAAGGCCAAAAAGTGTATTAGCAACTAGATTTTGCGGCTTGGCGATCCGATATCAGAGCCACAAATGGCAAGGCTTGAAAGTTAGAAATCCCCCCAATGGGGTTTTTTGTTCAAAGGAGTTCTTAAGGCTTTGAGGGGTGGCCACCCAGGAGGCCACCACGTGGCTGGGAGTCGTCCCAAATGTGCATCCAAAGGACTATCAGAGCAGGGATATATGGGTTGGGTCGTGACCCCATTGCAGAGCATGAAGACGTGGGAGCTCTTGGAGCTCTGGGATATGGCGGATTTTCGTGGGCTCTACACACTGGCGTGTTGATTGCACACTCGACGGTTTTGAGTAGCACAAGTGATGTAGTTAGTGGCCGCGAGTGCCATGGGTTTGTCGGTGGTGCTGACGTGGAAACCTTGTGGGGGTTGATTCTCGCGCCCGTAAGGGCACAACATTTTTGAGGACAAGGATGGGACCACCGACGGTGCCGTCGGTGCCCTGACTAAGAGAGAGATCTCGCGCGGTTGGTGGCTTGGGTCTCAAGTAAACTTGGCCCGAAATAGAAAGTGGGTGGTCTCCAAAACCGTCTTCCCCCAAAGCTGTAAAAAAACGGGCCAAGAATAGAGGGGCAAGTTGTTAAAGTGGGAGACTCTCATGCCCAAGGGTGGAGGTGTGTTCCTGAGCCCTTGAGGCAAGACAAAACCAGGTTTCCTTTTGGAGCAAAGATGCCATCATAGCCGTGTTTTGGTTGTCGTGCTCTCAGCGAGGAGAGGCGCATGAGCGGTGTAGCCGGAGATTGTAGCTTTTTTATTTGTTGCTCGAGGCCCCCATGCCAAGCACGTTGTAGCAATTTTTCATGGTTATATAGTCGAGGTTTTTTTTGTCATAATCGAGGCAGACCATATCAATTTATGGTGTCATTTCTTCCCTTTCCCCCCCCTCTTCTCTTTGCTCTATTCCAACTATCCGGTGCCGGTGTTGGAGGTGTGTGTACCTCCCTGGGCCTTTGTGCGTGTGAGGGAGAAAGAGAAAGTGGTGTATATTGTGGTACGGTAGTAAACGAGCTAGATCGGTGTGGATTGCTATTGATTGTGCGAGTTTCAAAGGTGAACCCTAGTGGGTTGGGGTGCAATTATTATTCTGGGCTATAGAGAGGCAGATTACTTGGGTTTTGGGTGTGTACCCTTTCCCCCGGGGCAGTCACTTATCAAAAGACTCCTATATCACGTGCGTTCAAGAGGTAATTAATAATACCCCAATATACATACTATACTTACACTGTGAGCCTATTTAAAAAACCCCCACCCCCCTCTGTATGTATACATTTTTATACATTTTGGTCTTTTAATAATCCTCTCCGGTTAACTCACGTGATATCATACACATTCTAAAAAGTGACCACCCCAGGCCCTTTCCCCCCATCCAGTGTGTATTGAAATACTTAAAAGGCACTATAGGTTTTGGTTTGGTCTATCGACGACAACTGACATCGCATTCTATTCAATCTCTTTCTCTTTTGGGTTACACAAATGTAGACTAGGCAAGCTCACATTTATCTATGTGATCTACTAGTGGAAATTGATTCTTTATAAATGGTTGTCTTGTTTCTTGGACCAACAAGAAACAACGATGTGTTGCATTTTCTACGACTGAGTCAAAATATGTTGCGACATCACTTGCAGCTTGTGAGCTAATCTGGCTTCAACAAATGCTCGTTAATATTGGTCACTCTCCTCTTTCTAGCACACCCTTGCGGTGTGACAATCAGAGTGTTATTAGTCTTGCAAAAGACTATATTGAACATAATAAGTCAAAGCACATTGCTGTCCATTATCATTATGTCAGGTATGAAGTACGCAAAGGCACCATAATGGTTGAACACTATCCAAGTGACCAAATGATTGCAGACATTCTTACCAAAGGCCTCAACAAGTCATGTTTCATCCTCTTGCACTCGGAGCTTGGAGTTTTCTCGGCCTCACTCTTTTTAGATTAGCTTCTCTACTATTGTGATAGCTTTGTATATATGACATTCTAATCCTATAGGTATCATGCACTATGCACAATCCACACTTACACATTTTGATCTCTTAGTCACTTGTTTATTTGTATATAGATACACAATTCACTTTCACATCATCATCACTAGTTCATATTTTCATATTGTATAGGGGCTTGCGTTTTTCCCTTGAACTCCCCAAGGGTTTTTTCATCCAAAGCTAGAGACCTTTGTTTGAGTGGGGGTGTTGGAGCTATATATGGCTCACTCTACTCAACTTGGTCTCATCTATATATTTGTATCTTGTCCTCAATATGAACCAGTCTTTGGGAGCATACATGGTGTGTCTCTTGTCTCGTCTCTCTCTTTCTCTCTACATCTCAACACTTGTCACTTTCAAGCATGTGTAACGTGCTTCTCCAAGGCTCGGTACTCAAGTCGTAAGTCCCACCTAGTAGACACAACTCTTGACTTTAAACCACCATCTCTCCCCACATTTAGACTTCATCTTGCTCACCAATCAAGGCCTCAGACAACAGAAAAACCCATCTCTGACCTCCTCACTGCCATGTGTACCCAATCTCACGAGGCATTCACTTAGCAATCGCGGCCCTATTTCATGAGCCATCAATTATTGCCTACTTCATGCACTACACCCTACATTTTCAAACTTTGGGAAGTGCCAAAAAACGCCAGGTGGCTTGATTTCCCATGTTATCAAGTGGGCACAAACCTAGCCCCTTGCAAAAGTTCAAAAGTCCATAACCTGCAATCCATTGCTCCGATCCTCAACCCAAAAAGACAGACATGCTCCATAATTTGAGCACTACAACTCTATCTGCTAACATCCGCTTTGGCTACCTATCCCCAACTACCCTATCCGTCTCAGATCTGCTAGACCTTCTAACTTCAAATTGCAATACATTCCACACCGTGAGTCCATTTGACAAGCTGTCTGGACCAGCTTGCACATCTCAAAGACCACATTCTAGGGTACAAACATAACACTTAAGGAACCTTGAATTATCATACCATGTGGACCATTTTGAAGCCTTTGTGGCCTAAAAAGACTCATCAAGCATACACCTCCAGTAGCACCTACTTGCTCATATCGGCTTGAGCACTTTGTCATGCACTCGCTAGCACCTTTTGCTTGACATATGTCACATTTTTTCATGGAACAACTTTGGTTGCACCATCATTTCCCACCCCCTTGTTGAACATTTACCACACACTGGCTTATTGCACCAAAAAACCGCACACTCTAGACACACTCTATACATCACCAAAACACCTAGCATATGTACAAAAATTGGCATCTGCTACTCGCAACCTTGCTCAAGTAGGTTGCGACCTGGGTCAAACTGGCATCCACTATTGGCATCTGCTACCCGCCACCTGGGTCAAACACATTCCATTGGTATTTTCCATTCATCTGTAATACCCTTGCTTAGTGCCACACCAAGGCACATAACCAGCCACACACAAAAACTACCAACAACATACTTCTATTGCTCCAAGTACTCATCACCATAATGCCCACTTGCAACGAAGCATCACCAATCACATCAAATAGATAACCATCGTGCTCGCCATCCAAAGACATACCTACACATGTACCTGACCCTCCCTCCCATCCATGCAAAGGGAGATCTTCTTCCAACAAATCGTGTACTTAATAGCCCATTGCATAGCCGCTTTTATCACCATAACCTTTATACACCACTCACAAGCCTCCTTGAAAATCTTGGACACCATCTTTAAATCCGCATTGCCTGTCATAGAGTGCATTGCTTGCATTGGAAGCATCTCTACCTTTGGATCCACACTGCCCTTCTCACTTTGCATGCAATAAATTCCAAAATCATCGAGCTCTTCATTGTCAATTGGCCCTTCAAGGTTGATTATCACCACCAACTTGGTGGATTCAGTTACCTGCTCTTCAATCATCTTCTCTTTTGCTGCATCATGCTTTGCTACCATAGGCAAGGTTGCCCTATCCCTTTTGGAAAAATTTTGCACCTGTTGCACCACCAAAGCATATTCCATAGCTACCTTCATCATCATAGCCATTCGCATGGCACCACATATCACTTTTACATGCCTTTCACCTATAGGCCTGGACTGCTCCACTTGGTCTTCATCAGACATCTTGGCTTGCACTTCATCCTGCTCCTCGCATTTATTCACTGTCTCTCTAGACACATGTAAGAGGTCGTTCTCATCATACCTGGATTGAGATGACTCAATCTTCCAACTCATGTCCGCATCCACAAAGCTACTATCACTCGACTCAATCTCTTCCTCTCGAGAATCTCCTCTAGTTTTACCTCTTGTACCTTGTCTGCAAACCATGCTCTTTGGCCTTTGCCACACTCCAATGAAGCTTCTATAGGCACACCTTGACCTGACAACACACCCTTTGTCTACTCTAGAACCATCTGCACATATTCTACCATTGGAGCTTCTCTAGCCGGCATCCTCAGCATACCCAAAGAACCCTTGGTCCTGCACACACATGCAGTTCTCTTTGCACTACATGTGGCTCGGCTACCAGCACATCACACTGCCTTAGTGCCACCGCACTTGGCAAATCTCGTCTAGCTTCATGCTTCTTTAGAATATTCCTGGTCCGCCCTTACGCTAGAGCTATGGCTTCCTTATATGTCACTAGGCCATCAATCTCAACTTTTCTGTGCACTTCCTCATGTAGGACTTTGAACTCCCATATCAACGCCTGAAAATCTGCTTCCAAGCATTGCTTCAATACATCTAGCTTTCACTTCACTTCATCAAGTTGCGCATCCACTAAATATCTGCTTCAAAAATCTACCTTCAAGGCTTCACAATCTTCCTTTTCTTCCTCACGCAGGTCATCAAACCATAGCCTCGATTACCATGAACCAAGAGCGGGAACACTTGTACCACACCTTATTATCTTGATAGACCGCTTTCTAGCATGAACAATCCATAGTCTTTGAACCAGGTTTTTGCATCTTCTACCCGAGTGAAAATAGGAAATCCCGAGTCCAAGCCATAACTTCTCTAACCGCACCTACTCTTCAAAGGCCGCACCTTTGGCATCACCAAAATCACCGCCATCAACTAGGAGCATCACAGCTCCTCATTGGGGGCACCAGAATATGGAGAGGGGGAATGGGGAAGCATAACTGCTTCTTTATATCCCAAGTCATACACAACACCCCAATCCACTAGAGCACCTTTGAAACTCTCAACACATGCTGGCAGTCCACCACTCGCACACACACCGATATGTAAACACTCACACACTCAGCCAGCCATGCATTTCACTGCTCATTTTGAGACACACACTACTACCATCACACGAGACCCCACTCTCACTCCCATTTTGCACACAAAGAAGGGGCACGGGGGACACACACATTCGCACCGGCGCCCCACACACAAGCACAAGAAAGTAGCGAAGGACGGGTAGGGAAAACAACTCGAGAGAAACCCATGGAAGCTTCACCACTGCTCAAAAACCCTTTACAATTCTTTTACATCAAACGGCACACCCACATGGTCGTCGGGCAAGAAAACATACATTTGGGGCTTGGATGGCACACACCTCTACACAAAAAGGCCCTTAGGAAAAGACCCTCATACACCTTGGCTCCCTTGCAAATGGTGTTTTTCCATGGCACTAAAATATTTACCTCACTCTCAATGATTTTGTTATGTGGGACCGAACGCTATAATGTACATAGTGTGATATATCCGAAAATAGATGCCATGGTTGCAGTCGTGTACATACCTTGCCGGGGGGTGAGGCCCTAGATGTGCCACTATGGCATTATTTTTCACATAAATATATGCCTATTCTGATTTACAAATGTACAAATGTCAAGTGTATCGAAGTGGCATGCTCGTTTTGCCTAGAAAGTTCAATGTGAGCAATCTCGACCAAAAATAGCAGGTTTCAAAACGGGGGTGTAAAAGACGTGTCTAAATTGCTTACCAAGTAGAAAAATTAGATTCAACATGAAATTTGATCCCAATGGAAATTTTCCACAAATTTAGGGATTTTTCCTAGCTCGTTTGGGCATTTTACGGACAAAAAGGGACATTTTTGGGCTTAAAAATGGCCATAAAATGGTCAAAAATAGATTAAAATAGCTCAAGATGCCACATCAATGATGATGCCATATTTGATCAAGTTGTGTGGGAAATTGTATAGCCAATAATGAGCTCATTAGGGCATATGAGCAAGGAGATATAGCCATTCTTTTACAGGGTGCTAGTGTAGTCTAGTGTTGCTTCCAATACATGGTTGAGGTTGTGAGGCCTCCAATTAGTTTCCCATCTTCAAATAACTACTTGAGCTTCTCCAATGAAGTACTTAAGCTTCCATGAAATGGTTGCGATGAAGAATCAAAGCGTAAATTTAGGGTTTTTAACAGGTCGAACGAGCACTGCATCTGTGCAATTGGGAGCGAGGCTACACCTAATCTTCACACACACAATCTTGGTTCATTTTCAAAGTGGATCTTTCATGGATTGAGATTTTGTTCCTTTTTAGTGTGTTTTTGGCTTCAAATCATCTACGCCTTGGTTGAATTTGCTATCCTCACAGTGAGAGGCCAGACGCTTTCCTAGTCGTAGTGCGCACTCGTTGACACATTTTTGGTGAACCCGACTCAAAGTAGGCTAGGGTGAGGGTTCAAAATCTTCATTGAATTTATCATAACAAATGTTTAAATCTATGAAGAAACAAGAGAAACAAGAGGTTCAGTTTGATCTAGTCACAATGCAAATGTTTCAAGCTTTTGCGGTGTTTATGCAACAGCAGTAAGCTGTGGAAAGGAGGGAGCTTTCCTCAACCAAAGAGCTTCAATCTATGGTGAAGAAAATGGACCAATTTAAAGTTAAATATGTAACAAAGTATCTTTGTGGATATGTAAAGGAGATGGAGCTTCATCGAGTGCCCGAAGTAGAGATGGTGCAAAGTTTTGAACTAGTTGTGATTACCAATATCAGAGAGCTTGTAAGGGGAATTAGAAATGATCATGGGGCAACTTGGGAAGCATTTAAATTAGCATTGAAGGACTATTATTTTCTGGAGGACTCCAAAAGGGTAACAAAGAGTACTTTTTTAGAGTGGGTAGTTCGGCCAAAAGAGGGGCTTTCGCCTACCGAATTGCTAAGGGAATTTGAATGCCAATATGATCAATTGTCAAGGACTGAAAAGGCTATGCTAAACTTAGAGAAGATAGAGCTCTTTTTGCAGGCTGCAGGTAAAGAAATTCAAGAGAAGTTAGAGCTACTACTTGAGGATAAGGATGCGGAATAGGGTTTGAAGACCGATTAGAATGAGGTAGAAGACCCCTTTTCACTGCTAGCTAAGCAACAATGACGAAGAGACAAGATGATAGTCAACCCTACTCAAGCCCCAAGCATTGTTGAGAGTCCAATAAAGCCTGTTATTGTGGTTCCAATGAATGACACGTCCATTCTAGATGATATTGTCAAGGGAATGCAAGATCTCAAGTTAAAGCTTACAAGGCCAGAAGAAAAGGGGCAACCATTGGGACAATCTACAAGGCAACAACCTCAAACTAGAGAAGGCTTTGTCAATAGATGTATATGGTGTGATAGTAATGACCATGCAAGGAGGGATTGTGAGAGCTTTAAAGACGCTTTGACAAAGGAGCTTGTTTTCTTTAAAGATGGAAAAATTCACTTAAAGGTGGAGCCTATAAAGCCAAAAGGAGTCAAGGTTGGAGAAGAAGCATCTAATGGTATTGGAGAGCTATGGCCATGTGCTATAGAATCTGATATGAACGGTAAAATGACTACAGAGGTTTTACATGAAGCTGGAGACTGCATTCGGCTAGAAACGGGTTGGAATGAACCTGTGGACTCTTTGTCAGTGCATGTATACATTGCTAAATGTCAAGACAATGAGGCCATTGTCAAAGAGAAACGTAGGCGTGAGAATGAGGATGAAGGGCCTTCAAAACGGGCGACGAGGGGTGGAGTGAGAAATGACACAGTTACTCCTAGATCACCTTCCCCGCAATAGATGCAGGTTCCCGAAGTGCCTATAAAGAAAAGAAGAAGGAAGCAATGAAATCCAAAGCAAAGGGTCCGGCCTACAAACTCCAATCCGATATAGAGGCACCAAAGGATCTCAAAAAGTTTTTGGAAGAGAGGATTTTGAACAGTAAGGTGGAATTTACTTGGGTGAGGTCCTTGGAATAGCAAAGAGGGAGTTTCATGAAAAAATAATTGATATCATACAGAGGAAGTGGAAGTCTCTTACTGAATCTATCCATGTACAGGGTGAAGAAGAGACTTTAAATGCACAAGGAGTACATGCCTATGGTGAGAAAGGTGATCAAACTATTTCTGGATGTTACAAGTCTAGGGGAGGAGTAAAACACGTTCACTTCTTGGATGATGAAGATGAAGCGGAGACCACTCACAAGAGCTACTACTTGAAGAGTCACTGGGCAAGAGCAACTACTGAGACCTTGGTAAAGGTGGGAGACTTAGAAGATCCATACATTGCGTTGATAGATCATGGGTCAAAAATTAACCTCATGTCAAAGAGTTTTTATCAAAAAAGGAAAATGGACAATTGATATAAATCATGGATGGATGATTTGTGCAGCAAACAACTCATCAGGGAAGCTGTACAGAGCTTGTCCAAATGTAAAGGTGACTATAGGGGATGTGAAAGATGACCAAAATTTCTTTGTGAAGGAGATGTCTACATGCCCTCTTATCCTTGGGCAGACATACATCAATGCTAACCCGCATGGAAACCAAGGTAATGGACAGTGGGCCAGCTTATGCTAGGATAAGGAGCAGGGATGGGAAGCGTGCAGTACAATTCCTTATTGTTTGTGTGGACCATGAAAAGATCCGTGAAAGTCTTAGAGAGCAACCCTTGCCAAAGACAAACAAAGAATTCAAGGACTACAAGGATATGAGGGGTTTTGGCCATGTACCAATGTAGAGCGGGATTGCAGTGGTACAAGAAGAGAAAAGTTCTTGCATGATGTATATGCAAAGGAAACGTTTTCTACAGGTTTTGTAGGACTAACGTACTATGTATCTATTGCTTTTACAAAGTGTGAGGACTTAAAGCAGGGTGAATGACAACATGTAAATAGTGTACAAAGAGGTTTGAAGATGAATGGTTTGCTAGAAGATGATGAATGCATTGCAGGTGTGTTTGATGAGTGTTCATTTGTGGATACTATGAAGGACTTGGAGTCTTCAATGGATTGCAATTTGCGTATGGAAAGTGAGGTTGTGAAAGTTTGCTCAATAGAAATGTACAAAGTCATTGAGGATTTAAAAAATGCTCAAGGTGTTGATGTACGAGTGGAGACTAAAAATAAGTATGTGGCAAAGAAAGTGAAACCAGTGGCATTACCTCTACCAAAATATTTCACAAATAAGATGGATCAAGCTGCTTTGCAACCTAGCCCTTGTGACCCAAGCAAGATTGGACACAAGCTCACACAGAATTCTTTGAAGGAGTGAAAGGTTGGTTGCGAGGATAGTTTGACAAAAGCTGAAAAGTTATGCTTTGAAGTCATGCTTGACAAACATGGAAAATATTATTCATTTGAGCCGCATGAGATAAGGTGTGTTGATCCATCCATTTTTGCTCCTATGGTGATCTTCATTGTCCCTCATGTACCTTGGAACTTGAGGCCTATTCCGGCTCCAAAGGCCCATTTGCCAAAACTCATTGAATTACTTAATGAAACGATCAAGATGGGTATCTTGGAGCCTTCTTGTGCTTCATATTCAAACAAGTAGTTTACAGTTCCAAAGAAAAATGGTTCTTTATGCTTTATCCAAGATATGGAACCTGTCAACAAGGTTACAATTAGAAATGTGGGTACAGGGCCAATTGTAGATGAATTTGCAGAGGCATTTGCAGGAAAGGCAATATATTCTATGGGGGATTTGTACTCAAGGTATGATCAATTCCAACTACCAATGGAAAGTAGGGACCTCACTACCATGATAACATTTTTGGGTTTGGTAAGGATGTGTACCTTACCTTAGGGAGCAACTAATTCGGTTGCATATATGACGAATGGTATGAACAAAGTCCTACCTGACTTCATACCACAAACTACAATGCCCTTTCTTGATGATGTGCCAATTAAAGGATGTGATGTAAGTGATATAGATGTGGATCTGGACTCCAAGGGGTGCCACAAGTATGTGGCAAACCATATCAATGATTGTGATGAGATCTTGTCAAGATTGGAAGAAGTGCACCTTACCTTGGCTATGCAAAAGTTAGTGTTTGGTGTGAGCAAAGTTCTTATTGTGGGACATATGTGCGGGCCATATGGTAGAAGGCCTTGTCGTGCAAAGATTGATGTAATTCAAAGAGTGAAAGAGACATGTATTAATGTAGCTGAGGTTTGAAGGTTCTTGGGTGCATGTGTGTTCTATGTTATCTGGATTGCACATTATGCGCATGTGGAAGAACCTTTGTATCAACTTTTGAGAAATAACCAAAAGTTTCAATGGCAAGAAATGCATACACATGCCATGAGAAAATTAAATAAGTTGTTTCTTATGTCTCCAACTTTGAGGAAAGCCAACTATGAATGTGGAAGACATGTAGTTGTGACAGTGGATACTAGCCCCATAGGAATTGGATGGGCAATTGGGTAAGATGATGATGATGGCAAGCGATATGTGGTGAGATTTGGAGCGAAAGTCCTAAGTGCTCGTCAACACAACTATCCACACATAAAAAGAGAGTTATGGGGAGTAGTCACAGCTTCAAAATGTGAAAGAGTATCTGATAGAAGGAAATGTAATAGTGGAGACTGATTGTCTACCCCTTCTTGGAATGATCATAAGTTTCTCAACTCCTAAAATTTCTATGTTGAGAGGGATTGCCTACATAAAGTCCTCAAATCTAGAATTTAAGCATATTGCAGGGAAAGATAATCCAATTGCGGATATGCTTTCAAGAGCAAGGTATGAAAATGAAGAAGACATGGTTGTCAAGGGTGATGATGTAGGAACAGAGTTCTATAGTATCTGTCATGCCAAAGGTGATCATGTTCGCCAATCAAATGCACTTGAGTCATTTATAGAGGACCTATATCAAGGTGACTGGTTGCTCATTGGACGCTCTCTAAGCACTTTGACAAGGCAAGAAGGCTAGACTGATCAAGAGTTCAAAAGAATACGGAGAAAGGCCTATGGATACTTTTTGAAAGATGGGTACTTATGGAAGCATCCGAAACAAAGAAATGGAATGCCGTTAAGAGTCGTGAATGATAAGGACTCTCAAAATGAGCTTATGAAAAGTTTCATGAGAGTCTTTATGCTAGACATGTAGGTATATGGGCCGCCTTTACTAAAATGAAATAAAGGTATTGGTGGTAAGGTATATATAAAGATGTATCTCACTTTGTGGAGTCTTGTGAAACCTGCCAAATGTATTCAAATGTACGTCATCGTGATGGGTTTTGCCCTACTTACCCATTGTCCATGCACTATAAGTGGATAGTAGATCTTGTTACAATGCCATTGGGATTATGGAAAATGAGACACATAGTACTTGGATTGGAAGATTTAAACAACCAAGTTGAAGGTTGTGCTCTAAGAACAAAAAGCACAAAAGGGGTATGTAAGTTTCTCTTGGATGATGTAACTAGCCGTTATGGCTGTGTTGGGAAAATAACAACGCACAGGGGTGAGGTGGATGCTGACAAAGCAAGGGAGTTTTTCTCTTGGTTGGGCATTAAACTTGCTCTCACTACTGCATATAATTCCGAGGAAAATGGTAAATCAGAGCGTGGGCATCCTTCTATTATTAAAGCTTTGGCTAAGGCCTACAAAGGTAAAATGGGAGAGTGGCCTAGGTTATTGCCTTATGCTTTATGGGCTGATTGTACAACTCATAGCTCAGTTATTGGTTATATGCTTTTTGAGTTGATGTATGGTAAGAAACCTATAATTCCAATTGAGGATGTTATTCCCACATGGAATGTATTGCCTTGGGAAGATGGAATGAGTAGGGAAGACCTTCTTGCTTTGGGCATACAACAATTAGAAAGAAGGCCTCGAGATATTGAGAATGTAGTAGCATGATTGAAATATGAAAGGTTAAAGAATAAACACAGATTTGATAAGAGGCATAGGCTCAGACCTAAAGCTATTGAGGAAGGTGATTGGGTGTTGGCGTATGACTGTAGTCTTGACAACCAGCATTCAACAATAAGAAAACTTTCAAGCAGATAGTTTGGTCCTTATGTGGTTCAGCATGTACATGGGAATGCAACTTATACCTGCATGAGTTAGATGGGGCAGAAATGAAGAGTGCATATTTCCACAACTGATTTCGAAAGCAAAGTGCATATTTGGATGTACGGAGCTCTTGAGAGTGGAAGAAAGGAAGATTGAATCCTAGAGAGTTTAGAAGAAGATGAAGCATATGTACTAGAGCCATTTCCAGAGGAGTTATTTGTGTTAGGAAATAAGACGTAGCTAAATAGATCATTGAGTAGATTACTTAATGGAGAGAGACAGATTTATATACACGAGATTATAGAGTAGAGAGAGAGAGAGAGAGAGAGAGAGAGAGAGAGAGAGAGAGAGAGAGAGAGAGTACACACAATATACGTGGTTCACCCAATGTGGGCTACGTCCACGGGAAAGCAGCCACTCAATGGCTTTAGTACTTCAAAACAAGAAGTAGTTTACAAAGGGATTATACTCTTAATGAAGCTCCCGCCTTGCTTCACTCTCACCACCTCACACTAACCTTGTTGCATCAACTTTACACACTATGAAATGTGTGTAGAAATGGCCTCCTTTTATAGGCCAAAAGGGCTGCCCTCTCTTATGAGAGGAATCCATGTGTAGCCGCCCTTGTGCAAATAAGTCCAAATCGGACCCTCCAATCCGCCCATGTGTGGCCGCCCTTGAGAAGACAAGTCCGCTTTTGAATTCGGCCACCGGCCATTGACTTCCGACCACCGGCCACCGGCCATTGACTACCGGCTACTGGCCAACCGACCGGTTGTTTTCCGACCACTTTCCGGCCGCCGTCCGGCCATAATATTCTGGCGAAAAGGAATATTCTGGCGAGGGGGAAAAAAAGTCTCCGGAGCCTCCGCCCCCAAGGCCCCTAAAGTTGCCCCTGATTCTTGTCTGTGAAAATTTTGGTTTCCGGTGAGTGATTTTCCTTCACGCACGATGGCTTCTCCTCATAATGGGGGCCTTACAAATGTGCGCTTTTACCACAGAAAATTACAAGGGTAAATCAAGCTCCATACTTAACAATCTCCCACTTGGAGACTGATCTCCAAACCAAACCTGTGACTGCTTTCCATTCTGGCTTCTTATCCTTGAATGCCAATTGAAGATGAGCAAAAGCTCAACTTCTCCTTGTTGACCACCTTTGTAAACATGTTTGCAGGATTTTCACTTGTATGCACCTTTCCTAGCTTTAGCTGTCCCTCTTCCAAAAGAGTGCGTATGAAGTGATATCTCACCTCAACGTGCTTTGTCCTTGAATGAAAGGCTGAGTTCTGCAAGATGGATAGCGCTTTGGCTATCACTGTACAAGACACAATTGTCTTGTTTGAATCCAAGCTCTTCTAAGAATCTGTGAAGCCACAGAATTTCTTTCCTTGCCTCCGTCATTGCTACATACTCTGCTTCCGTGGTAGAAAGTGAAACCACTTTCTGCAGCTTTGAAGCCCAGCTTACTGTTGTGCCTCCAACCGTGAACACATAGCCAGTAGTGCTCCTTCGAGTATCTTTGTCACCTGCCATATCTGCATCAGCATACCCTTCTAGAAAAATATCAGTTCCTCCAAAATACAAAGCATTTGTTGTTGTCCCTTTTAGATACCTAAGTATCCACTTCACAGATTGCCAATGCTCTTGTCCATGAACCTACTCACAACTCCCACTGCATGTGCAATGTCTGGCCTTGTCCATACCATAGCATACATTAGAGAACCTACCGCTGTAGCATATGGAACTTTAGACATATAGGCTATCTCCTCTTGTGTCTTTGGACACATATCCTTTGTTAGTTTAAAGTGACCAGCCAAAGGTGTAGAAACTGGTTTTGCATTTTGCATTGCAAACCTTTCTAGTAGCTTCTTGATGTAATCTTCTTGAGATAGCTTTATTGTCTTCTTTGTCCTGTCCCTTGATATTTTCATACCAAGTATCCTCTTTGTAGCACCTAAATCTTTCATTGAAAAAGATTTAGACAGGTCCTATTTTAGGTCTTTGATGTCCTGCATGTTAGCACTTGCAATCAGCATGTCATCAACATACAACATTAGGATGATGAACTTCCCATCTCCCAAATTCTTTGTGTAGATGCAGTGATCCGAGTTGCATCTTGTGAATCCATGATCCAACATTCATCGATCAAACTTCAAGTACCATTGTCTTGATGCTTGCTTTAAACCATACAAGCTCTTATTTAATCTGCAAACCATTTTCTCCTTACCTTTTACTTCATACCCCTTTGGTTGAAGCATGTAGATTTCCTCCTCTAAGTCACCGTGAGGGAATGCCGTATTTACATCCATTTCCTCGAGATTTAAATCATGAGCAAGCACAAGGATTAAAACAAGCCTAATTGAGTTCATTTTTACAATAGGAGAAAATATTTCATTGAAGTCAATACCTTTCTTTTGAGAAAACCCTTTTACCACAAGCCTAGACTTGTACCTTTTCTTCCCACCTTCTTCTTCCTTCAACTTGTACACCCATTTTTTTTGAAGTGCCCGCTTACCTTTAGGAAACTCAACCAACTCCCATGTTTGGTTGCGATGTAGTGAGTCCATCTCCACTTGCATGCTCTTCGTCCATTCTTCTTTGGATTCATGTTGCATAGCTTCTTCGTATGATTCTGGCTCTCCAGAATCTGAGATCAAGAGATGGTTGAAGGAAGGAACAAACCTTTCTGGAGGTCTACTTGCTCTTGTAGATCTTCGAGGAATAGGTTGAGGCTCCTCATTTGGTTGAAGTTGTTGCACATTGTCACCGTTTGCAGTCCTTGAGTCTTCACCATCCTCAAGCTCCATGTACTCATCACCTGTTTCTTTTGTTTGTTTTCTTTCCAAGTAATCTCTGTACATATTTTTTTGTTCGTTAAAAATTACATCCCTACTCCTTAAGATTTTACCATCTTCAGGATTCCATAGGCGATACCCAAAGTCACCTTCTCCATAGCCAATGAAGAAACACTTTTTGGACTTTGCATCTAGTTTGATCTTAGGCTTCTATCTATGTGCATGAAAGCCTCACACCCAAACACTTTGAGAAATGCATAATTCACCGGTTTACCTGTCCATGCCTCTTCTGGAACTCCCCCATCCAATGCCATTGAGGGTGACCGATTGATTAAGTACACAGACGTACTTACAGCTTCCGCCCAAAGCTCAAGCGGTAGGCCTGCATGTAGCCACATGCTTCGTACTCACTCCATGATTGTCCTGTTCATCCTTTCCGAAATCTCATTTTGTTGAGGTGTCCTTGGGGTTGTTCTTTGCCGCCGAATGCCATTGCTAGCACAAAAGCTTTCAAAAGCTTGGCTGCAATATTCGCCTCCATTGTCGGATCTGAGGCATTTAACCTTGGTACCTGTTTCATTCTCCACAAAGGCTTTCCACCTTTGAAATATGGAAAATACATTGGATTTATTCTTCATGACATAAACCCATGTTTTTCTAGTCGCATCGTCTATGAATGTTACATAGTACAATGAGCCACCAAGCGATGGTGTACTTGCAGGACCCCAAACATCAGAATGAACCAACTCAAGTTTTTTATTTTTTCTTTCATTTCCTGATTTTTGAAATTTTACCCTCTTTTGTTTACCATAAACACAATCTTCACAGAACTCTAAGTCCACTTCTTTCAAACCTGGTAGAAGCTTCTTTGTTTGAAGGATTTGCATTCCTTTGGCACTCATATGCCCAAGCTGATAGTTCCACACCGCACTATCAACTTCTGTAGTTGCTTCACAAGCTGAAGGCTACGTGCTAACAGTACACAAGTAAAGTGTACCGACCTTTTCTCCCTTGGCAACCACCAAAGATCCCTTTGAGATCTTCCACCGTTTGTTTCCAAATGCAATGTTGTGACCTTCATCGTCCAATGGTCCTATAGAGATCAAATTTTTGCGAAGAGAAGGAACATGCCTAACATCTTTAAGCTTCCATTCATTTTCGTTAGCAGTTTTGACAGAAACTGTACCTTTGCCGACAATCTCACAAGCTTCATCATCTCCCAAGTATACATACCCAAAATTACCTTTGGTGTAGTCTTGGAAATGTTGCTTGTGTGGTGTCGCATGGAATGAAGCCCCGGAATCTACTATCCAGGAATTAGACACATTGTCTAATGAGAGAATTAGAGCATCTTGCTCTACTTTACCTGCCACATTGGCCTTCGATGTTGGCTTGTTGTCTTGAGACTCAGTCTCCTTCTTCTTCTTGGACCAGCAATCCTTCTTGACGTGGCCCTTCTTGCCGCAGTTCCAACATTCAAGAACTGACTTTGTGCGTGACTTGCTCTGTCTTGAGCGATCACGACCCTTTTGGCTTTTGAACCTCTCCTTAGGCCTTCCTCTTGTTTCCACTGACAATGCAGCACTTGATGATTCTCCTGTGCTTCTCCTTCGTATTTCCTCGCTTAGGAGAACACCCACAACATCATCAAACTTAAGATTATTTGTACCAGAGATAGAATTACTTACAGCCATCACAAGGCTGTCCCAACTATCCGGTAGAGATGATAGTATAAGGAGAGCTCGCACTTCGTCATCGAAATTGATTTTCACCGATCGAAGTTGACTAATGTTTGTGTTAAAGTCATTTAGGTGTTCTGCAACTGAACCATTCTCTGTCATCTTTAGATTGAACAAGCGCTTCATAAGAAATACCTTATTGGATGCTGATGGTTTCTCATAGAAGTCGTCAAGTGACTTCATCAAGTCCTCCGTGGTCTTCATCTCCGAAACATTGAAGGCCACCGTTGACGCCAAGCTTAACCGGATTGTTCCCAGTGCCTTTCGATCAAGGACAATCCATGCTTCATCTGCCATTGTTGCGGGCTTCTTCGCAAGACCGCCTAGTGGCAAATAGAGGTCCTTCTGGTAGAGATAGTCTTCAATCTGCATCTTCCAATGTTGGTAGTTTTTGCCGTTGAACTTCTCAATCTTGAGCTTCCCTTCCTCCGCCATAACTCCCACTCAATTCAAGGAATCCTTTCCTTGAGATAATTTAGCTACGAGCAAACCTTGCTCTGATACCAGTTGTTAGGAAATAAAACGTAGCTAAATAGATAATTGAGTAAATTACTTAATGGAGAGAGACAGATTTACATACACGAGATTATAGAGTAGAGAGAGAGAGTACACACGATATACGTGGTTCACTCAATGTGGCCTACATCCACGGGACATCAGCCACTCAATGGCTTTAGTACTTCAAAACAAGAAGTAGTTTACAAAGGGATTATACCCTTAATGAAGCTCCCGCCTTGCTTCACTCTCACCACCTCACACTAACCTTGTTGCATCAACTTCACACACTATGAAATGTGTGTACAAATGGCCTCCTTTTATAGGCCAAAAGGGCTGCCCTCTCTTATGAGAGGCAGCCATGTGTAGCCGCCCTTGTGCGAATAAGTCCAAATCGGACCCTCCAATCCGCCCATGTGTGGCCGCCCTTGAGAAGACAAGTCCGCTTTTGAATTCGGCCACCGGCCATTGACTACCGACCACCGGCCAACCGACCGGTTGTTTTCCGACCACTTTCCGACCGCCGTCCGGCCATAATATTCCGGCGAAAAGGAATATTCCGGCGAGGGAGTTGCCCCTGATTCTTGTCCGTGAAAATTTTGGTTTCCGGTGAGTGATTTTCCTTCACGCACGATGGCTTCTCCTCATAATGGGGACCTTACAAATGTGCGCTTTTACCACAGAAAATTACAAGGGTAAATCAAGCTCCATACTTAAGAATTTGAACCCTTTGGATGGGATCAAATACTGGCGACTCTTGATGTGTGTGAAAATGAGGCAACCTTGACTAAATTTTGCGATGAAGATGGGTATGATATAACTCTTGTTTACAATAAAGGTGTTGAAGGAAGCTAATGAAGTTTGTGAGTGTGAAAGCAGAAAAGGTGACACAGATAGCTACGTTCTAGAGCATGGTTCCAAGGTGCAAACGAAGGAAGCAGAGCAACCATGAGAATATGTCATCATTGACATACCTGAAGAATCAGCAAAAGTTGTTTCATCAAAGAAGTCAACTACAGAAAAAGTGCAGATGAAAGCAGATGAAGGAGAAAAGTTTCCAAGTTTAGCGGAAAATCTTCAACAAACGCAAGCTCAAGACAAGAACAGGGATAAGGAGAAAGATCGATTGTCTTCTACGACAATCAAATTTAGCATATGCAGAGAAACAAGACTCAAAATCACATGTTCATCTATGATAGATTCAAAAGCAACAAAGAATCAATGTCTTATGATACGTGGATAATGATGGGGAAGTCGCCAATCACCGAGTTAGAGAAGATCATGTATACAAGTTCAAAAATGCCGATTCCTAGCTTTGGCATGGCAGAAGCCGTACTCAAATTTAGTATCGGGGAGTATAAAGATACTTTTCATATAATCGACTCCCATCATATCAAAGAGAGTCTGATTGTGACAGAAAGCTGGAGGAACATCTTCTTTCAACCACAAG
Source organism: Adiantum capillus-veneris (assembly GCF_014529385.1). NCBI lineage: Eukaryota > Viridiplantae > Streptophyta > Polypodiopsida > Polypodiales > Pteridaceae > Adiantum > Adiantum capillus-veneris. The sequence continues at coordinate 78,971,723 of NC_140941.1, read as the reverse complement.
GAAAATCTTCAGCAAAACAACACCATTACAAACCCCAAAAGCATCTCAAGTCAATACAAAAAAGGAGCAACCAAGCATTGCAGGAAAAGGTAAAGCTAAGGTAAACTCTAAAGAAGATCAACCTTGCAAGACGACTTTACGTTCAATGAACCTCCATCAAACTTCCTATGAAGCCTCTACATCAAGAGCCAAACCATCGACAATGCAATGGAAACCAAAAGAAAAAGTCTATCAACCAAAGTTTCCATCACATCAAAGCATCAGGAAGAAGCCAAAGAGAATCAACCAAGTGCTAGTATCCAAAGAGAACATCAAAGTTGAAGACCCAGCTTGGATACATGAAGCACAAGTTCAGCCTCAACAACAAAAGGTGACAGGGTGGGTAGCATCAAACGGGTCCATCACTGCTCAGGGCTACTTCCAAGGAAATGCTAATGTTTGGGCCAAAAAGCCTAAAGTAACAGCTTGATCTACTCGCCTCAACCAAAGAGTTCTACAAAGATCAAGACGAGCTATAAACGCAAGATAAACAACTCAATCAAGAGAAAGAACTACCACAAAAGGCAAAAGCAAAAATCAAAGCAACAAGGATGGTACAAATTTGGGTATCAAAGTCAGACCTTAGCCAAGCTACACAACACAAACAGATGCAGCAACGGATGATTCCAATGAAGCTCTCGAAGCACAAGGATTTTATGAAGGTAACACTCAAATATGGTTACCAAAAATTGTAGCTCAATCTGGAACAACCAAGAAAAATCATGCACCACAAGCTTCTACCCCAAAGCAAGAAAAGAAAACCAACAGTCAATAGAAGACAATTGCAACGAAGGCTTCTACAATCTCTACATTGATACCTCATCACATCAACTCCAAAATCAAGGCTTCTACAAAGGAAATCATCAAATTTGGATACCGAAGCCTAGTGTCCATCAATTATAGAAGAAGGTAAAATGCCAAAGACGGTCACACAAGGACCAAGACAAGATGGGTTCCAAAATCGATAAAGGATCACAAAGAATCCACACACAGATTCAATCGCTTTTCATGGAAGATAAATCAAAAGCTCTATCAGTCTCTATAGCACTTGAAGAACTTGTTTCACAAAGCAGTGTCAACATAGACAAGCAAGTCAAGAGGAGTTAAAATATGCCAACCTACTCGAAAAGATGGTGGCATCCAAAGAACAACACAATGGAAGAGGCCTAAATTTCAAGAACTTATGGAATTGTATTTTTGGCTTTGAACAGGTAATTCCATGTCGCCATTAAACATACATGGCATAAAAGTCTGAGTCGGGCAGCTAGGCCACCAAATGAGCGAGGCATTAGTCCCAAACCTTCATGTAATATTATCTGTGGTCTAAGCGTCTTAGTTATTCTAGGTACTTCTCAAGATGGAAGAGTTGAGCATAATTACGTTGTGTTGCTCCTGTTGGTATAGGTGAGTATAAGAGTCAAAGTCATTGTAGTATAGTGGTAAGTGAAGGAGGATGTCCAAAAGACACTCATGCACTCAGCACAGTGAGATATGAGTGGAGAAGCTTCTACATCGAATACCATTCTTGGAAACGTGGAAGCTATTGAGACGTCCTTTGATGTCACATGTGCTATATTTGTTCCTTGAAGCACCCATCAACTCCATCTCTTACACTACATGCTTTTGTTTGACAAATTTCTTGTATGCATATAGAGTGTCCCATAATTGGCTCTTGCATTAGACACTCGTCCTTTGTTTCTCCCAAGCACTCACCTTGCACGACAGGTACTTCAAATCCAAATGCTCACTCCAATAAGAGCGTATACCAAAGGTAATTTTTTTCCACCAGGTTTTTTCCTTTGGTCATCTAGGTTTTAAGACCCTAATCTAGAAACCCTCATCATCGACTTCTTGTATATCTTCCTTCTACATTAGCAATAAGGAATTGACTACCCAAATCAATTGACAATGACTTGGAGCAAACACAGTAGGTCTCCATACACTTATAAAGAGAATCTTTTATCTCCAAAGTCGACAACAAAGCTCCATCAAACAATGGCAAGTCAAAGAATGGCCTACAACGACAAGCAATGAAAAATTCAGCAAACGAGCTATCCACAACAGTCAAAAGTAGCTCACGCAGTGCTTCAACATTGGTGACCTATTGCAGGCAACTCAAATTGCAGTGGACCTTGAAAGCAAATCCATCATAAATTCCATGCCCCAAAGAGAATCAGTTCTACAAACTCAGACACATCAACATTCATCGTCATGGTGGCCAAGACTGGCAACAAAGAGTCAAATGCACATCAAGAAGAAAAGTTGCCTCAAAAATCAAAGATCAAAGATCAAGTCATGTATCAACAACATGACAGATATGAATCACTCAAGGAAGGGGGGAGCGTCATCACTGACAAAGCACTTCCCAAGCTAAAGTCTGACCTTGAAGACAAAGCTGAAGACAACCCTATGACAAGACTGCACAAGGTCGTGTGAAGGGATGACATGAATTAGGAAGGGGGTCATGTTTGAGGACAGATCAAACGGGCGCCCAATCGGTTAGACACGTAGCCGGACACCACATTTGTACTCTATTAGATTTCCGAGCTAGTGTAGTAATACTCTTTGTAAATCTTGATTCTAAAGTAGCAAGTCAATTCCCTCAGTTGTAATTCTATCATGACATTTGTAAAGGTCTGTGTGAGCCGGCCACTAGCCATTTAGAAATCCCTAGGTATAAAGGTCAATGACCTTAATGTGAAAGGAGGCTTATCTTTAGAAGAGAAGAGGGAGCTCAAAAAATGTACGCTCAAGCTACGAACTGCTCAACCTTGTAATTGACGCTACTAATGAATGGGTAATCAATTTTCAATTCTGAAACTTGCATTGTGTTCCTTCTCTTTGCTCTTTAAATTAAGTGTAAGCATTGTCAGTTTTGCTATGGTTTGCGACTACGTGTCTATGAACTGTAAATGCAGACTTGAGTGCTTAAATCACTGTTTTTAGCCGTTTTGACCATAGGAGAGTGTTCTTAGACCATAGGGCAACCTTTTTGGACTGATCTGTTGTAGTTTTCAAGAGATTTTTCATGATGGATCGTGATTTTGGTACCTTGTCAAATTGCGACCAGACTTGCTAGGATAGTGCCCCTAGGTTTCCTTGACCTCCTTCTAAAGTTTCGTTGCATTTCGAGTCCATTCGAGTGCCGAAATGGCGTGATGACCTAGAGGTGTGAGAAAGGACATAGGCAGATCTCCCTGATCATTGAGTGTTGGTTTGCTTGTTGAGCTAGTGTGTTTGCTTTTAAAGGTTCACTTCATGACATTGACGATCTCATAGAGTCTCCCTGCCCCATCCGAGTCACTTTCTTTGAGTATTGACATTATGTTAGTGCCAGAAAGCTATGCTGCAGACGTCCGTCGCGGCGACCCGCTAACAGTATCTGGTAAAATTCACTACTTGATGCCCTTGTATCTCCCAAATATAGTAGAGAGAGGTTATCCTTCTCCTTCGTACCTTAATACTCCTTTGTGTTTTTCCAGATTACAATTCCTGCCGTTAGTATAACTACCACAACAAATCTTAGTCTTATGGAGCTTAATCCTCACAAATTTGACCAAGAGTATTGATATCCCGCTTTTGCCTGCAATTAGAATTAAACTGGCCATAAGGATGTCTATCACCTAAAACTCGCCTAATCTCCTTGCCTTGCTAAGCCTATGTTCTCCTCTTGCTTCGTCTTGCTTCTCAAGCACGAGAGAGTGCCTTCGCTTTGGTTCTCAAACACGAGAGAGAGAGACCCGTCCTCTCTTCTTCTCACCTTCTTGCCTTGCTTACCCTCCTCCAACACTCGTTTTTGCCCTCCAAAAATAGCCCCCACCGTGCTAAAATCCCCAAAAATTTCCCCACCACGTAGTCACGGTGCCGTGACTGACGTGGCCTGGGAGTGGGTCGATGATGTGGCAATCGGCAGGGTTGAGCAGCATGAAATGTCTTGAGTCTGGCACCAAACATGGTCGCCTTGGTAAGCTGAGCAAATTTCTCTCTTCGTCGCCCTCAACCGGTCAATACTTTGTGTGCTATGAGCTCATCTCCTCCCTCTTGTGTTCGTCCTCGTTGCCTGCCATCATTTCTCCCCTCTTTTACACACTTAAGCCCCCTTTTATTTTACAAAGTGGGCAGCCATTGAGCTTCAATTGGGCACGCGCTAGTGGGCGACTGGTTCCCCTCAAGGACACCCCATTTGGCATTTCCAAACACAACATCTTTCTATAGCCCCCGCTGTCTAACAATCTTATCAGGAATTCTCTCACCCTATTGGATAAATCCCACAATCAATACGCTCTAGAGACGATATTTGGACAAATATCTCATCAAGAACTATTTGTGCTTTAGTAAATAATCACCTCATTTGACATGCATATCGGCCAAAGCATTGCTCCGCATGGCATGCACACTGACAAAGCATTGACTTGCACCGCATTTACGTGCAGCAATATCATCATAAATTTTGTTGCCCATTTCTATTTCTCGGATACGGTGCCACTTGCCTTTATGATGCAAGTATAAGTGATCGCATTTGAAGAATGGCCTTCCCTTTGTATTCGGTTAAGGACACTAGCATGGCTTGGGACGATGAGCAACAGACTGGCACCAAAACATCTGCTAACACGTAGTCGACAACTCTCACACACTTTAACTTGTTACATCTTTTTGACTCGGGTTTTGATTGATGCACAATCACTTCCTGATAATCGCATATACTGAGTACTACCCTCTCAAATCGTTGGAGAGGGGTAATGGGGAACACACCCGACACACAAACACTTGCCCCTATATAGCTCAGGGTATTCACAGCACCCTTGTCCTCTCAAAAACACCTTCAAAACAAGCAACTCACACTAACAGGGCCTCGCCTGCACTTCGCTCAACTCACACGCTTTGCACAATCCTCAGACAGCTACCACACCGATCTTGCCCGCTTCTCGCACTTACACAACTCAACACCTCTCTCTCTTTCTCTCTCACACACACAGGGGGCCCGGGGGAACGTCCACGCTCACACACACCGGCACCACACACCTTGGAGACGAGCAAAGAAGAAAGGGGGGAAGGGGGGAGAGGAGACACCAAAACCGGCAAGGATAGCTTTCCTTCAATGAAAAAAACACCCTGTACAAGATCCGCACTGTCTGCTCTAGGCCGCACAAGCAATCCGTACTAAGGGGCATACACATCCCTCGAAGCTCGACTCTGTCAGCACACAACTCGACAAACAATCCACCCATGTCTTCGCTTGCATAGTAACTCCTCCTTGTGGAAACCCTCGTTGGCTCCCTCTTCTTCCAAGCCCTCATGCTCTCGGGTCGATTCACGGACCACCCATGTCAGCTCCGACCACTCTGTGCACGAAGCTTCCTCTTTCTTCCCCAAACTCAAAGCCAAACCCCAAAATCCAACACAGCTCAAAAAAACGCCCACTTCTCTTCCCTTTTCCTTCCTCTTAAGCCCCAAGAAAAAGCCAAGGAGAAAAAATTCAAAAACGCTGCCTTTGTTTTTTCTTCCTCTTCTTTTTTCAAAGCAAAGAAAAAAAGTTTCTTTTTTTAGGCAATGGCGCCAGGCGCCACTCCCCTGGCGCCACTGCCTCTTGGGCTTTTCTTTGTGGATTCCAGTCCTTTTGCTTTTGAGAAAATTCCACCAAAATTAAGGGGTCACCCTTTTTCCTTTTTGAACTTATAGCCAAGGGGGTTTTTAGGCATGGTTTCCACACTGTCGGTGCTCACTGCTTACAACACAACTCGGGCTTGCATACAAATTTTCCGACTATGCTACATGGGAGATCCATTTACCGACCCCAAAATCCTCGCGTTTCCCTACCATCCCATACCATGGCGTCCAAAAACAGATTCGAGGATAGGGAAGATCACCCGATCCCTTTTCGCCATGCTTGTCTATCAATTTGAATTGGGCCTGTCTTGATGTCCATGACTCCGATTAGCGTGCCGCCAATTTCGGCTGACTCTCCATATCGCATGTAATTTTTTGAGATCTTGGCGAGCTCAAGAAAATCCCTGTCAACGCGCTTACCATCATGTCCCGGTGAGCACATACCCGACCCCCGACAAATATTCCACAGGCCATAACTTGCTCGTCTAAGCTTCGAATGGCGAACCAAAAAGACCGGCATGCTCCACAGCTTGAGCTTTACATGCGTATCCATTGATCCCAATTTTTGCCACTTGTCTGTACCTACCGTGTCCGTCGGGACCTACGAAGCCTTCTAACTTCAGACTCGCATATCTTTCACACCGGAGCCCCATTTGATGAGCCGTCTAGACGAGCTTCTAGAGCATCTTGAACACCATCTTTTGGGACACATTTCTCGCATTTTGAACACCTTGACTTGCCGTCATCATTATCTCACTTTGGAGCCTCCCTTGGCGTAGAAAACCACCTTAAGCATACATTTCGGCTGCCCCTTTCCTGCCCAGGGTCTTCATACCTGCTTTAGCCCTTTGCCATGCACCTGTTAGCACCCTTTGCACTTCATAACACACTTCCCAGCGCGAACCAACTTTGCTTGCACCATCATTGCCCACCCCCTTGTTGAACATTTATGTTCAACGACAAGCAGGCTTATTGTAGTAAAAAAACTTCCACACCAAAACAAACTCTCTGCACATCACAAAACCACTAAAGATATGTACAAAACTTGGCATTTGTCACCCGCCACATTTGCTCCTGCGGGTTGCCAAACCCCCTTCTTTACCTGTCATTAACCGCCTGGCCAAACACCATGCATTGATCCCGTCCATCCACCTATAACATGCTCACATAGTGCCGCATCCCAGCGCATAGCCAATCATCCACATAATTTTCCCTCCGAATGCTTCCAGCATTCATAGGCATAATCTCCACTTCCAAAAAAACACCACCAAACGCATCCACGCTTCCATCAGACATATCATCATTGACACGAAACATACCATGCCCTCCCTCCCAACCATGTAAAGCGAGTTCCTCCTCTAGCACATCCTGTACCTGCTTGATAGCCCACTGCACAGTCGCTTTTATCAGCATCCCTTTCAACCACCACTTAGAGACCTCCTTAGAAAGCTTGGACACCGCCTTGGAATCCACATCACCTGTCATAGAGGGCACTGATTGCGTAGGAATCCTCTAACTTTGATTCCGTACTACCCTTCTCACCTGCCATGCACTCAATTCCAACATCGTCGAGCTTCTCCTCTTCAAACGGCCCTTCAAGGTCTACCAACACCACCTGCCTATCGGCTTCTATTACCTTCCCTTCAAGCAACTCCTCTACTGCTACATCATGCTCCATCAAGGAAGAGAAAAGCTCGTTCTCTATCACCTTATCCTCATCTTCTCCCATAGGAAAGGTTGCTCCATCCCTTTTGGTAAAGTTTTGCACCTGTTGTACCACTATGGCACACTCCACTGCCACTTTCAGCAGCATGGCCATTAACATGGCACCGCACATCACCTTCACCTGCATATCATCACGTGTAGGCTCGGGTTCCTCCACTTGGTCTCCACTGGACATATCGGTTTGCATTTCACCTTGCTCTTTGCACACATTCACTGTATCTCCACCCACTTGCAAGAGATCAAACTCATCATACCTTGACTGAGACGACATAGCCTCCCAACTTGTGTCAGCATCTATAGAGCTACTTTCACTTGGCTCAACCTCATCCTCTGTCTCAAGCTCAGGAAGCTCCTCTAGCTTCACCGCTTCAATGTCATCTGCAAACCGCACTCTTTGACCTTTACCACCACTCGATGGAGCTTGAACCGCCATACCTTGACTTGGCAATACATCCTTTGTCCGATTTGGAATCACATGTGCATCCTCCACAATTGGAGCCGCCCTAACTGGCATTCTCAGCATTGGAACCATCCTATCTTTCTGTAGCCACATAACCCTCGGTTTCTCTCGCACATGCACTTCTCTTTGCACCACATCCTTGGCTCGGCTACCGCTACATCAACCTGCTTTGGGATCACAACACCTAGCAAACCCTGTCTAGCTTCACGCTTCTTGAGAATCTTCTTGGTTCGCCCTTTCGCTAGAGCCACCGCTTCTTTGTATTACACCGGGCCATCTATCTTCACCTTATCATGTACTTCCTCATGCAGGCAATCCATGAATTTTCTCAACTTTAAAAACCCAACATTCTCAGCAGCAGTTACCTTTATCAGCTTTTCGCAAAGGACCTCAAACTCCCATAGGAACGCTTGAAAATCCGCTTCCAAGCCTTGCTTCAAATTGTCCAGCCTTCTCTTTACTTCATCCAACTGCGTATCCGCTACAAATTTTCTTCGAAAAGCCACTTCCAATGCTTCATGATCCACCTTTTCCTCATTAGGCAGGCCATCGAACCATAGCCTCGCTTTACCACGAACCAGGAGAGGAAACACCTGTATCGCACCTTCTTCCCTCGACAAACCACTTTCCAACACGAACAACCCAAAGTCTTGGAGCCAGGTTCCTGCATCTTCGACCCCAGTGAAAATGGGAAATCCCGTCCAAGCCATTACTTCTCTAGCAGCACCTTCTCTTCAAAGGCCGCACCTTTGACATCACCAAAATCACCGCTTTGTCTTCAAATAGGAGCATCAGTGTGCTCCTTAGTGGGGGCACCAGAAGATGGAGAGGGGGCATGGGGAACACACCCGACACACAAACAGTTGCCCCTATATAGCTCAGGCTATTCACAGCACCCCTGTCCTCTCGAAAACACCTTCAAGACAAGCAACTCACACTAAAAGGGCCTCGCATGCACTTCGCCCAGCTCACACACGCTTTGCACAATCCTCAGACAGCTACCACACCGATCTTGCCCGCTTCTCGCACTTCCACAACTCAACACCTCTCTCTCTTTCTCTCTCACGCACACAGGGGGCCTGGGGGGACGTCCATGCTCACACACATCGACACCGCACACCTTGGAGACGAGCAAAGAAGAAAGGGGGGAAAGGGGGAGAGACGACACTAAAACCGGCAAGGATAGCTTTCCTTCAATGAAAAAAACACCCTGTACAAGATCCGCACTGTCTGCTCTAGGCCGCACCAGCAATCCGTACTGAGGGGCATACACATCCCTCGAAGCTCGACTCTATCGGCACACAACTCGATAGACAATCCACCCATGTCTTCGCTTGCATAGTAACTCCTCCTTGTGGAAACCCTCGCTGGCTCCCTCTTCTTCCAAGCCCTCATGCTCTCGGATCGATTCACGGACCACCCATGTCAGCTCCGACCACTCTGTGCACGAAGCTTCCTCTTTCTTCCCCAAACTCAAAGCCAAACCCCAAAATCCAACACAGCTCAAAAAAACGCCCACTTCTCTTCCCTTTTCCTTCCTCTTAAGCCCCAAGAAAAAGCCAAGGAGAAAAAATCTCGAAAAAGCTGCCTTTGTTTTTTCTTCCTCTTCTTTTTTCAAAGCAAAGAAAAAAAGTTTCTTTTTTTAGGCAGTAGCGCCTCTTGGGCTTTTCTTTGTGGATTCTAGTCCTTTGCTTTTGAGCAAATTCCACCAAAATTAAGGGGTCACCCTTTTTCCTTTTTGAACTTATAGCCAAGGAGGTTTTTAGGCATGGTTTTGACACTGTCGGTGCTCACTCCTTACAACACAACCCGGGCTTGCCATACAAATTTTCCGACTATGCTACATGGGAGATCCATTTACTAGTCCCAAAATCCTCGCGCTTCCCTACCGTCCTGTACCATGGCATCCGAAAACACGTTCGAGGATAGGGAAGACCACCCGATCCCTTTTTGCCATGCTTGTCTATCAATTTGAATTGGGCCTATCTTGATGTCCAGGACTCCGATTAGCAGGCCACCAATTTTGGATGACTCCCCATATCACATGTAGTTTTTTGAGATCTTGGCGAGCTCAAGAAAATCCCTATCAGCGCGCTTACCATCATGGCCCAGTGAGCACATACCCTACCCTCGACAAATATTCCACAGGCCATAACTTGCTCGTTGTTGATATACATGTGGTAGTGATGTGTGTGAACACACTAGGACCGCCGGGGCATTTTTTCCCTCTTTAGGAGGTTTTTTCCCCCGTGCATTGTATATACGCCCATCACTCTAGGGCTATCTATCTTTCCATTGCACACTAAGTAACACACTCTCTATTGTGTGCCTTGAGCTTCCTTCGTCTTCTCCAAGCTGTGTGTGTTTCTCTGCAACCCTAATTCCAACAATTGGTATCAGAGCAGGTCACGTCCTCCCGGGCTTAGTCGCCAGCTGCTCTAGCACACGCCTGCTCACTTTCTCCGATTTCAGTGAGCTTTGGCGAGCGTTCGCAGGTCGACAAATATTTTGGGAGAGCTCGAAGACCTTGGTCTGCTCAGAATTTTGATTTGGGCTCATTTCGGCCTCCGTTTCCACTACGGGCAGTACTGCACAGGCTATTTCGTCATTTTTGTGCAGATTTTCTGTCAGTGCCGTTTTCTGCATAACAGGTGCCTTATAGTCTTCTACGGTTTGTGCTATATAGCACAAGTTGTTCCCGCTCCATTTCTCCTATTTTCGGGCAGTTTTCACATCAGGTGCAGCATTTACCATGGCTGACAACAACAACACAGATGTGTTCAAGATGTTTGCTGCTGAGGACAGGTTGGATGGGGACAACTACCCTATGTGGGCTTATATGATGCAACATGTTCTTGTGTCAAAAGGTGTCTGGAACATTGTGCAGGGCATTGATGTACGTCCTAGTTCTGAAGATGTAGGCGATGTTGAGGATGTTGCAGGTCTTGCTGCAAGGATTGCAGCTGTTAGAGTTGTTTTGCCTACGGCAGAACAAGCTCGTTGGGATGTTAAGGATGCGCAGGCTCATGCATTGATTGCGTTGTCTGTGAAGCGCACCATTATTCCTCACATCCGTTCAGCAAAATCTGCAAAACAGGCTTGGGATATTCTAGCAGGTCTTTATGCAAGCCGCAATGAGGCTAAAATTGCTTTGTTGCGTAAAGAGCTAGAGTCGAAGATTATGCATGAGGAAGATGATATGGACACTTTCCTTGCTAGTGTCAAGGATATCAATGAGCAACTCATTTCTACAGGTGAAGTCATTTCGGACAGTTCCCTTGTGCAGACTGTTCTTGATGCCTTACCAGATTCCTACCAGAATTTTGCTAGTACTTGGAGACTCATGACCCAAGGAAATCCTGAAGTTGTCAAGTTTGATGCATTATGCACATTGCTGTTGCAAGAGTCACTTTCTAGAAAAAACAGGACTAGGCAGCGTGCAGTTGAACAGGCTTTTATTGCTTATCAAAGAAAGGGTGGTAACAGTAATGCAGCCACTTCTTATGGTTCTGCTGCGAGTGGCAAAAATTCTGTTCCTAATGCTTTTGGTGGCAGCACTTCGTCTGGCAATTCTGGTGATAAGGGCAAAAAGAAGATACGTTGCCATTATTGTAAAGCCAATGATCACTTGATCAAGTCGTGTCCTAAGTTGAAGGCCAAAGAGGCTAAGAAGAAAGAGGGTGGTTCCACTGCAAATGCTGGTTCCACTACAAATGCAGCCATTGTTGAGTCTTCTGTGAAAGGAGATTGTGATGTTGATGTTGATGCAGAATGGGCTTTTAGCGCAGAGTGCACTTACAATCCTGCTGTCCATGATGCATGCTTGTCAGTTGCTGCAGATTCACATGTGTGGTATTTCGACAGTGGTGCTACAAAGCACATTACCTCACATCGTGAATTGTTTACCTCTCTCGAGTCTGTCCCTCATGGGAATTCAGTCACTTGTGCCAACAACGCCTCTTATCCAATTCAGGGAGTTGGAAAGATTGTGCTCACTGCTGCTAATGGCAGTTCCTTCACACTTGTTGATGCACTTTATGTACCTGGGATCAAGAAGAATCTCTTGTCTGTATCCGCACTTGCTAGACTTGGACTTGTAGTCAAATTTGTGGATGACAGATGTACAGTTCATGATCTCAGTTTTGGTGATGAAATTGTTGCATCTGGGCTTTTGTGTCATGGGCTGTATAAGCTCACTTTGTATGACAAGTGTGGACAAAATTTTGCAAATGTTGTTGCAGATTCAAGGGCTATTTCAGATGCAAAACTTTGGCATGCACGTTTTGGTCATCTGAATTTTGCCAGTTTGCTGCGTTTGCAGAAATCTGATATGGTTGCTTCTTTGCCGCCTCTTGAAGCACCTGTCAAACATGTTTGTGAAGGCTGTATTCTGGGTAAAATGCAGCGTTCTAAGTTTCCAAAGGATGGTTCAGTTAGGGCCACATGCAGGTTGCAGCTTGTGCATAGTGATGTTTGTGGGCCCATGCAAACTCCGTCCTTGGGCAATTACCTGTACTTCGTCACTTTCATTGATGATTACTCCAGGCATGCATGGGTATTTCCGCTTAAAGCAAAGTCCGAAGTTTTTATGTGCTTCAAACAATTTTTGGCTATGGCTGAAAATGTCTCAAAATGTACTACGGGCACCCTCCGTTCCGATCGAGGGGGGGAGTATATGTCTCATGAATTTAATGCATTTCTGGCTAGTCGTGGGATAAAACACCAATGTACAGTGCCTTATACACCTCAGCAAAATGGTGTTGCTGAGAGGAAAAATAGGTCACTAACGGAAATGGCACGATGTATGGTCAAAAGTCAAGCTTTGCCGCATTCTTTTTGGCTTGAGGCCATCATGTGTGCCACTTATGTACTTAACAGGTGTCCTACGAAAGCTTTGCAGTCTATTACTCCATATGAAGCATGGCATGATAGAAAGCCTTCTATTGAGCACATGCGTGTTTTTGGCTGTTTGGCATATGCTTTGGTGCCACAAGTGCAGCGCAGAAAATTGGATGATAAGGCTGTCAAATGTATTTTTGTTGGTTATAGTGCTGAAAGCAAAGGTTACAGGTTGTATCATCCGCGAACAAAACGTATTCTGGTTTCACGGGATGTAGTGTTTGTGGAAGATTCTGTTCAGCCCTTGCTGTCATGTACTAGAGACAGTAATGTGAGCTCACAGGACATTTATGACACTTTGTTGCCTCTTTTCAGTGGTGGAAATACGAATGTAAGTTCCAATGAGGCAAATGTACAGCCTATGGGGGTTTCTGAAAATGTTTTGGAACAGCCTATTACTGATGCAGATGTACATGATGTACTTGATGAGGAAAGGGCTGAAAATGAGCAAGCTAGAGGTATGCCAAAATGGCTGGTGCACACTTTGCGTGACAGTAAATTGGATGCACCTTTATCTAGTCGTACTCGTTCAGGCTCTCGCCATGCATATTATGCTTCAGATTGTTATGCTTTAGCCTCTGTCTTTTGATGAAGGACAGAATTCAGAAAATTGGATTGCTGCCATGAAATCAGAATATGATGCACTTATAGAGAATGACACATGGACTTTATGTGATTTGCCTCCTGGCAAAAAGGCCATTGGTACGAAGTGGGTTTACAAGTTGAAACGCAAGCCGGATGGTGAGATCGATCGCCATAAGGCTCGACTTGTTGCAAAGGGTTATGCACAACAAAAAGGCATAGATTATGAAGAGACTTTTTCTCCCACTTGTCGTATGACTACTGTGCGTTTTCTATGTGCATTGGCGCTCATTTTGGTTGGGATGTACATCAATCAGACATTGTTACTGCTTTCTTGAATGGTGACATATTTGAGGAAGTTTATGTAACGCAGCCTCGTGGTTTTGTCATAAAAGGACAAGAGGACAAAGTGTGCAAATGTAAGAAGGCTTTGTATGGGTTGAAGCAATCTCCTCGTGCTTGGTATGAGAAAGCTGACACTCATTTGGTTAAACGAGGCTTTCGTAACAGTCCAACAGAAAGCACGTTGTATGTAAAGCGTGAGGATGATGTATTTCTCATTGTGGTTTTTTATGTTGATGATTTGCTGATCACTGGACCAAATGAGAGACATATTGCTGAATTTAAGGCTGATTTGAATGCTACTTTCAAGATGAAAGATTTGGGGCTGTTGCATCATTACTTGGGTATACAGTTTAAGCAGTGTGATGGTGGTATTGCCTTGTGTCAGAAAAGTTACATAGAGACATTGCTATGTAAGTTTGGACTTGAGGATTGCAAACCTATTGCCACTCCCATGGAAACAGGTTTGAAGTTGAGTCTACATGATGCTGGCGATCCTGCTGATGTCACTCTTTACCAAACTGTTGTTGGCTGCCTCATTTATGTATGCAACACGAGGCCAGATATTCAGTTTGCATTCTCGCAGGTCAGCAGATTTATGCATAGCCTAGGGTCTAAGCATTGGCAGACTGTGAAGAGGATTTTCCGCTACCTTAGTGGCACTTTACATCTTGGCTTGTTTTATCCCAAGGGGGGATCATTGCCGCCAGACTTACATGCTTTTTCGGACTCAGATTGGGCTGGTTGTTTTGACACGCGAGTGTCCACAAGTGGTTTTTGTTTCATGCTTGGCAGTTCATGTATATCATGGTTGAGCAAGAAGCAACCTACTGTGGCCACTTCGAGTTGTGAGGCTGAGTACAGGGCAGTCTTCACAGCTACGGTTGAGTGTGTATGGCTCAGACGCCTTATGGCTGACTTGGGTGTTGGACAGGACACTGCCAACACTATCTACACTAACAGTCAGAGCGCATTGGCAGTTGCGAGGAACCCAGTTTTTCATGCTCGTACAAAGCACATTGAGGTGCATTACCACTATGTCAGGGAGAGGCTCTCAGCAGGAGAGATCAGCTTGGCTTATGTGCCAACACAAGACAACCTTGCAGATCTTTTCACAAAGGCATTGTCTCGTGAGAATCTTGAAGCTTTCCGCAAAGCTTTGGGCTTACTCCCCTTTGTGGACTGATCCTGTCCTCAGGGCATGGCACTTCCCTTTACTCATGTGCCAGCTCTCGTTCACCGCATCACTCCAGGGGGGATTTGTTACCATATACATGTGGTAGTGATGTGTGTGAACACACTAGGACCGCCGGGGCATTTTTTCCCTCTTTAGGAGGTTTTTTCCCCCGTGCATTGTATATACGCCCATCACTCTAGGGCTATCTATCTTTCCATTGCACACTAAGTAACACACTCTCTATTGTGTGCCTTGAGCTTCCTTCGTCTTCTCCAAGCTGTGTGTGTTTCTCTGCAACCCTAATTCCAACACTCGTCTGTCATTCAAATGGCGAACCAAAAAGACCGGCATGCTCCACAGCTTGAGCTTTACATGCGTATCCATTGATCCCAATTTTCGCCACCTGTCTGTACCTGCCCTGTCCATCGGGACCTACAAAACCTTCTAACTTCGGACTGGCATATCTTTCACACCGGAGCCCCGTTTGATGAGCCGTCTGGACGAGCTTCTAGAGCATCTTGAACACCATATTTTGGGACACATTTCCCGCATTTTGAACACCTTGACTTGTCATCATCATTATCTCACTTTGAAGCTCCCCCTAGCCTAAAAAACCACCTTAAGCATACATTTTGGCTGCCCCTTTCCTGCCTAGGGTCTTCATACTTGCTTTAGCCCTTTGCCATGCACCTGTTAGCATGCTTTGTACTTCATAGCACACTTCCCAATGCGGACCAACTTTGGTTGCACCATCGTGTCAAGCTCCAAAAAACACCAGATGGCATATCGATCAAGGTGACCAACCTGGCATGGATTTGGCCCCCTGGCAAATTTAATTTGGTGATATCTTGGTAACCAGAGCTCCGATCACTGATCTGAAAAGACCGACGTGCTCCATAAAGTGAGCACTTCAGGCCCATACATTCACTTCAGGCTCAATCCGGTACGGATCTACAATCAACTTAAACTTCAAAGTGCTATAACTTTTGCATCGTAGCTCCAATTCACGAGTCGTAAAGACAAGCCGATAGAGCACTCCAAGCACTACAGTTCTAGATCATAATCTCCCATATGTGCTCACTTCAAGCATACTCTTTTTTAGTATCATTAAGGCATCTTGAGGCCCTTTAAGGCCGCATTTGACATACATTAATCGTAAAAATAGTTTGTTACCAAGCCCTGAACACTGTTCATTAATCAGGTTAGCTTCAAATAAGCTCGACCTACATCTTCCTAGTATATTTCTTAGCACGGTAGAGGAGTTGCACGACACCGGAGGAAGCTCTAAGGGGAGTTTAAACTCCTAAACCATCATTTGATCTAATTAACATATGTCGTTAACGACACCCGTTCAATAATTGTGTCAGTTCGTCAATGTTATCAATTTTCAAGCGGTTTTTGTGTGTATTTAGCATTACCAAGTAAGTTAAACTACCTTATTGTGTGGTGCGACAACTCTTGGCTCTCAAATTTCCCACAGTCAGCAGCCCGACGCTAAACCTGGCTCACGTTTCATACCCATATCCCCCGACAACAAAGTTCGCAGCAGAAAGTTATGATGTTTTTATTACAATCGAACTTGACGAAGGTTTTGTCCTCATGCGTCTTCGTGAAGCGTCCGTGATCATTTTTTTAATTTTGGCATCAAACTTTATGAGAAAATTTAGCGTTTCGCTATTCATATTGTGGTCGTCAATCTTGAGTCTCACGTCGCGTCTCATGTCACTCTATTTTGAGGACACTTTTTGTATTAACGTCTCCTTTTTCCCTGCTTTTTTGGGTGACGTCCCTCACATCTTTGGATGTTTATTGAGCATTTTTCTTGCATTTATCATTGGTAGAACACAGTTGTCATATTTCTCTTGTTCTCAATTGCAGCCTTCACCATATATGGTGTGAAAATTATGTGATCTTATCTTATACGTCTTCTCATAACCAGATATGGCTATGACTATTCTCATCAACATTTTTCCTTTTGGCTAGCGTTATGTTCCTCCTTTCCAAGGCCAAGGATTTCCAAGTGGGAAAGTACAGATGTTGTTAATTCTTAAAGGCGATGAACTCTTCGATTAATCTCTACTTGCATTGGAGAGGTATTCTCTTGAATCCTCTATTTTTATTCATCCAATGATCGTGCTTCCATGTCCTAGCCGGGTTGCCGATCCACGGATTTGATAATTTTGTGTGGGTTGCGATTAGGTCGTTGCTACTTTATGGCCAAAACAGGCTCCAAAAATAGCAAAAACTCAGTTGCAGTTGTACCTCCTTTTCTCTCCATGTTTTTTCTGGTCTTCTCTCAAGTTTTTCAGTTCCCACACCTAGCTTTATTAGTTGGTCACATTTGGCCTTTTAGTTGACCTCAAACGGACCCCGAAAAGTGGCCTCGCAGTGCATAGCTGTCACTCTGCTGCATCCATCCGCACACATGACACTCAACTTTTCCAATAATGCATCCCGCAATCACTTGCAGTGGAACCCAAATACAATTCTCATGATGATTTTTTGCATAATTATCACAAGAAAACACCCACGTTGTGTCCGTACTTATCGACGTGCAAATATTGACCCCATTCGACCTCCTGACGCCACTAGATGCCATCTGACGCACCTGCTTACCTTATGTCGTCGACCTGTGGATAGCTTCCTCGAGAAGTTTTGCATGCTACCAACTCCTCATTATTATAGAAAAAACACACTGGTACTGGTGATAGTGAAAATCGATGCACTATGTACATGTTGTCCTACCTGTACACATGTGGGGCCCACATAACCACCTGGCTCTGGAAAATGGGCAATCCTTTCTTTGATGCACCATGCATGTGTATGTACATATGCACAATCCCTTGCTCCAAAAAACTCCTAATAGTGCTTTATGTATAATTTGGGGTCTAAAGAGCAAGAGATGAATCCTTTAGAGCTGAGAAAAAGATCAAATTTTGTATACCACGCCCGCGAAGCTTGTTTGAGACCATATAGTGCCTTGTGGAGTTGAGCAACAAGGTCTTATTTACCTGAAATAACAATCCCTTCTGATTGTTCCATATAAATTTCCTCTTTCAAATCATCATTCAAAAAATCAATTACCGCATCCATTTAATGAGTTTCTAAATCAAATTGAACAGCAAATGCCAATAAAACTCGAACACTTGTAATGCAAACAACTGGTGAAAAGGTCTCTTGATAATCAACACCAACAACTTTGGAGTAACTTTTTTTAACTAAACGTGCCTTGAACTTATGAAAAGATCCATTTGCTTTTACCTTTGTCTTATACACCAACTTACACATAATAGTTGTATGACTAGGAGGAAGTTCAATTAGTATCCATGTACCTTTAGAGATAAGAGAATCGTACTCTACTTCCATATCCTCTTGCCATTAATCCTTTTGTAGTGAAGAGATAGCTTCATTATAAGTAATGGGATCTTAAGAAGTAGAGGAAGCATTATCAACAATATTGTCATCATAAACATGATATGAATCATGTTCAAAATCAATAGGCAGATCAACAAGAATATCAATATCATCATTGGAAACATTCAAAATGGATGTTTGTGAAGAGGAAAGATGCTCTACAGGAAGAGTTTCATCATGTGAAAGAAATGGAAAAACCTGAAGCAATGATTTAGTATCATTAGAATTATCCATGGACCATGAGCCTCCCATAAGCTCTTCGTTAAAAGTAGCATCATGATTCACAATTACTTTCTTGGAGGAAGGGTCATAGAATTTATAGCCTTTAAAAGTGTCAGAATATACAATAAAAATAACTTTAAGACCAGGAGCATCAAGCTTTGTTCGTGTTTCTTTGGGAACATGAATATAAGCATTACATCCAAAGGTTCAAAATGAGATACAGAAGGAATGTCACATGTCCATGCTGTGATGGGTATCTTACGAGAGGGTGCAGTAGTAGGAAGATGATTCTCAATAAATGTTGTCGTCAAAGTAGGTTCAGCCCAGAAAACACGAGATAACCCCAGAATGAATCAGCATACAGCTTACAACATTAAGAATAGTGCGATCTTTTCGTTCGGCAACGCCGTTCTGTTGAGGTGAATATGGAATAGTGTGTTCCTGATGAATTCCAATGTTAGCACACTAACTCACAAACTCTCACGAAACATATTTGTCTCCATTGTCACTACGAAGCTTCTGGAGACGACCACCAGTTTGAAGTTCCGCAGCCTTGTGAAATTGTTTGAAAACAGATAAGGCCTCAGATTTTTTTCTAAGGAGAAATACAGTCATATACTGTGAGAGATCATCAATGAACATAATGAAGTAGATATATTGTGATCTTGAAGAAGGTAGAGATCCACATATATCAATATGAACAAGATCCAATATGTCATGAGAATGAGCTATATTTGAGAGAGAAAGGATTTACGATTATGGTTTTCAAAAGCACAAAACTCACAAATTTCCATCCATGCCATGAACAAGATCACGATGTTGAAGATCAAGGAGTTTTGAGAAATTAGCATGAACAAAACGGTGATGCCATACTTTGCAATCATGATCACTTGGAGCAGTGACAACGTTTGCTACATCATCATTGAAAAAGAGTTCAAACAAATTATTGTTTCAAGGAGCAGTGGCTTTTTTCTGTCCATATTTCTCAATTCGGCATTTGGTATGATCAAATATAGCAAAGAGACCAAGATCAACAAGTCTAGCAACTGAAAGAAGACTATGTTGAAGATCTAGTACATGTAATACTCCTTGCAAAATTCAAGTGGAAGAAGACAAGGTACCAAGATATCAATCTCCAATACCCTTTACTTGACAAGTTGTATCATCAGCAAGATAAACAACACACTGAACTTGTAGTGGACGATAGTTATGGAGCCACTTATATTGATATGTCATATTTCCTGTAGCACCAGAATTGACAATAAAAAGTGATCCATCACGTACATGAAGTATTCTATCTGGAGCAACTGAACATAGGATGTAACTTGTTTTTGGTATAGTATTGTTTGATGTTCAATAGCATATGCTCTATTACAATCTGTGTCAAATTGATGCTTATAGCACATATAAGTAGGATGATCAGATCATCCACAATATTCACAAGAAGAAGAAGAATCGCTAGATAAACGTGGTTCTTTAATGGTAATATTGTGTTCTTCATCATACTGACGTGCCCAACAATCATCTTCGGTATGGCCATTTATGTTGCAGTAAGAACATTGCTTATTAGGAAATTTAGGATGAGAGAAAATATTTCCGCGACGGCCACCTCTGCAGTTTCCTTGTTGAAATGGATGCCTTCGAGCATAAGAAGCATGTTCCATCTGTTGTGACTCGGTCTCCTCTTTTGAAATCATAGCTGTATAATGACCATCATTACGTCGTTCTGAAGTTGAGAGTATTCAATTAAATACATGCAGGCTTGGTCAAAATTGTGACCACTTTTATTAGAAATTATTGTAATAATGTTTTCATAAGAAGAGTCCGTCACCGTGTCAAGGAGAAGTGTAATCAGTTGTTTTTGGGGAACAGCTCTTTACCTTTAACTCCATGAGCTGGTAGTAACTTGAATTGAAAGTCTTCTTGACTATGTATGGTACTTTCCATTTAATTTCAAACTTGGCATCAAAATGATTATCAAGCCGATTGTGATACCTCAGCACAAGGTCTCCTTCCATAATTCCTTTGTCCTTTAGTTTCTTGTCAAGATTTTCCTTTTTTTGTGTAGACTTCCTCTTGTAGCACTCATAAGCTCCTTCTCTTTTCCACTCAAGGTCTGATATAAGAAGGAGATCTAGCCATGCATCTTGATCCCCCATCCCTTTGCCATGGAGCCTCATTGTTGGGATATTGAGCTCAATAGGCTCTAGAGCCTTTTGACCATACACTAAGTAAAATGGCATGAACTCTATGGCCTCTCTGTATGTGGTTTGGTTTACCCACGATTCCTCATATAAAAGTTCATCCCACAATTTTGTCTTATTTTTTACCATCTTTCCGATGATGCCTTCAATGACACCATTGGCCTTCTCCACCAAACCATTTGATTGTGGCTAGTAGGGTGTACTATGACAATGTAAAATGTGAAGCTCTTCACAAACTTCTGTGAGTAAGCCCTTCCTATACCCTGGACCATTATCAGAAACAATTTCCAATGGTGTGCCAAACCTGCAACAAATGTGAGTGTATACAAACTTGCTCACAATACTTTCATTTAGCTTTGCCACACTGTGCTTCCACTCACATAGTCATATAGTCTACAATCACTAGAATGTAGAATTTACCTTTTTTTTTTTCTAGATAGTGGACCCATAGCATGAATGTCCCATTTTTCAAAGGGTCCATTTGGGAACACTATTTTCCTTGCACCATGCACCAATATTTTTTCCATTAACCTAACAATTGTGATAGTTTCAACACCAATGTTGAACATCCACATGCAAACTTGGCCAAACATACCCTACAAGCAAAACCTATTTCATAATTAACTCTTTGGGAAAAATGATCACCACATGATTCCTCATGCAAACCTTTTAGAATGACTGGAATTTCCTCCATTATTGGTACTCTTCTATCCACTTGATCCTTTCCTCTTTGATAAAGAGAGCCTTCTAGGAAGAGATACACACTTGCCTTCTTCATGAGCCTCCTCTTTTGAGCCTTTGTGAAGCCTTGTGGAAACTCACCCTCCAAAATGTAGCTAATAATGGGAGCCAATGACTCCATTCCATGGTACCTTGGTTGCTTGAAAGCTTCTACTACCATGATGACTTGCATTTCTTTCTGAACACATACAACTGCTTGTTGTGCAACTAAATTAGCATCCTCGTTTTGTTTCCTAGGAATATGATACAGTTGCAATTCTTAAAATTGATTGAATAACCTATGGTAGTATGCAATTTTGTCCATAGAATGTCGTTCTTGGATACCCAAATTCCCAAAATCTATTCTACAATGAGAAATACATCCCCCTTTACCATGAGAAGATGTATACTTTGACTAATGCACATCTTCAAACTGTGAATTAGTATGTTGTACCTTGTTTCATTGTTGCTAGCAGATCTTGGAAAATTCACCTTCTCTTTCATGAACATCTCTCCTATTGGGTTGAGAAACACAAGCCCTCCCCTTGCTTTACATGTGGCTCATCTAAAAGCTCCATCAAAGAGCAAAGTGAAGACATTAGGGATATTGTTAGATGGTGGCAATGGTAGGGCCTTTACTTTAGGCACATTTAATCTCTTTCTCATGCACCTTATAACTGAGAATCCCTACCAATTGTGCATGCATACTATCTTCTACCTTGAAAGAGTATTGGAACTCTCGCAATTCCATAACCCTTTTTGAGATCCTAGTACTAGGGTTCATTTGAGATGACACCCGAGGGAGCACATTTTCTACTGTGAGAATTACAAATCATTTTTGTAACAAGTAAGACCTTAATGTTCTCATTGCAAACATGAGAATAAGCATCATGAGTTGTACCTCTCTGTAGTCTCTCTCCAAAGCATGCATGGCCCTACTAGCAAAGTAGAAGGGGCGCATCCTGGTACTGTGGGGATCTTACAAGTAAGACCTAAATGTTCTCATTGCAAACATGAGAATAAGCATCATGAGTTGTGCCTCTTTGTAGTCTCTCTCCAAAGCATGCATGACCCTACTAGCAAAGTAGAAGGGTGCATCCTGGTACTGTAGGGATCTTGTTGGAACAAAAAAACACCAATTGTTTGTTTCCCAACACTAGAGCTAATAAAGAATGTGTACTCCCAACAAGGAGGCATAAGTGCTGGTAGTTTTGACAAGATGACATTCATGTTACAAAAATATTGTTCAAGCTTATCAGCCCAAACAAACTCAAATTGTTGTGGCAAATTTTGCAAGGGGTGAAGTAGCCCTGAGGATAATGGAATGAAGTGTGACATATAAATCAATGAGATGACCTCCTTAAGACTCTCCGGTGATGGTAACTCAATAAGACCCTTTGCCTTTGAAGGATCCACCTCGATGCCCTTGAAGGAGACACCGCGATGGCCTTCATCCTCACCTATGTGGAATTTTCCTCGATTGAGTTGACCTCCTATGTTCTGGAGATTATTCAAACCTTCTTCTAGCTTCTATAGATGCAACAATTTTGAGCTATAAATGCAAAAATCATCAATGAACACCCTAATGGACTTTCGAAAGAATGCATGAAACGGCATGTTCATGAAATGTTGAAACATTGTTAGAGAATTTTTCAAGCCAAATTGCATGACTCTAAAATCACAGCATTTAAGAAACCCCATGGAATGATGAAGGTTGTTTTCAATTGATCCTCCAATGCGATACCTAGTTGAAAGTAGCCTGAATAGCGATCACACACAGTATATTGTTGGAGCAATATATGCCAACCCCTATGTTGTATATAGCTAGGAGTCCCCACTATGTGTGTGTACTCAGTGTGTGCTCTCCACACACTTTGGGGTTTGCAGTGCTAGAGTCCTCTCTCTCTCTCTCTCTCTCTCTCTCTCTCTCTCTCTCTCTCTCTCTCTCTCTCTCTCTCTCTCTCTCTCTCTCTCTCTCTCTCTCTCTCTCTCTCTCTCTCTCTCTCTCTCTCTCTCTCTCTCTC
This sequence comes from Adiantum capillus-veneris, assembly GCF_014529385.1. Classification (NCBI taxonomy): domain Eukaryota; kingdom Viridiplantae; phylum Streptophyta; class Polypodiopsida; order Polypodiales; family Pteridaceae; genus Adiantum; species Adiantum capillus-veneris. The sequence goes on along the minus strand of NC_140941.1, from coordinate 78,948,308 downwards.
TCTCTCTCTCTCTCTCTCTCTCTCGTCTTGTCTCAGTCTTACTCCCTTGTTTAACATGGTATCAGAGCAGGCCTTCCAAAGTAGAGTTCTGACCAAGGAAAGTGTCTGTGACTATGACAAAGCTTCACTACACAAAAATCATTGCAACACAAAATCAAAGATAAGTCATTTTTTTCGTTTGTTTTAAAAGTGCTTCTTTGTTTATTCTCAAAATGTTTGTAAAGGGTCGGTGACTGTGACGAAGCTTCGCGACACAACAAAGATAGTTCTATGTCAATCTGTGCTGCTTTTGGACACTCGTAATAGCTAGCTGGTGGTCATGCTCACTTGCTTTTCTTAAAATAATGTGATGTTTTTCTTAAATATAGGGAGACTTGCTCGAGGCAGTTCTGTCAATGTCCCTGCTTTAAGATGCTCATTATAGCTAGCTGGTGGAATAACACGATGTTTTCTGCAAAAACCAACTGCAACGATGGCTAAGTTGAAACAAAATTAGCACACGAAACCCAATAATTACTTCCATCAGATTATTGCAGGCGCACAACTTTAGTGCTAATTCCTATACTGATCTTGCTCCCTTAGTGAATCAACTATGGATGCAGCGCAAATGACCATTGTGATTTTGTTTGTACGCATAGCCTTGTGTATATACCAGACAATTACAACAGTGCCTTGCATGATTTGCTAGTTCTTTACATGAGTTGCTAGTTCTTTTGCATGATTTGCTAAATCAACTATGGTTGTTCATGATTTGCTAATTCTTTTGCTGAGACATGCACGTGCCCTTAGGAGCACCCAAAAAAGCATGTTGAGTCAGCTTGCACCTAAGAAGAGCCTATTGAAACACTGTCGGGGGCTCGATCACAGAACAAACACAAGCCAGGCTATGGTATCCGAGTGGTCCACACAAATTTTTAGAAAAGATGAGCTCTAGCTTGCGCAACACCGTTTGTTTTTTCTTATGCTATTTGTAGCTTTTTCTTATTCACATGATTTTCCTAGCCTGATTTAGCGCCATCTAATTAATTTTGTGCTGGCCCATAAAGCTTTTGGACCCGCATATTGACTTTTCTACATATGTCTTTTAGAGTTGTATATAGACTTTGCTATATATTGCTTTTGACTTGTATCAGAGTGGCACTAGCTTGTTCTCCTTATCTATAGCTTTTCTCATAAGTATTAAATGAAAATGCATATTGCATTTTCCTATGAGCACATATACTTGTCGATCCTTCAGGTTCTATGCATGTTCAAGTCCTCATAAGAGGGCCCTGTTGAACTAGAAATGCTATGTATTTGCCTCGCTATTCTTGGTAGCTCGTTGGTTTACAAGAGAATTTAACTTTTATACTTCATAATTTTTCTCAATGTTCATTTGGATGTGGCAATGGCATAATCTATGAAGCTATTAAAATCTTGAGCTAATACTAGACCCAGTTTTTATTTCTTCTTCATCATTTCTATGTCAAAACAAATTTAAAAGGGATGTTTGTGTTATTTTGTCATCAATTTTTTATGAATGTCAACTACTCTTGTTATTAGTGATTACACGTCTAGTTCTTGATGACACAAGGGGGGTTATTTTTGGATGGCTTTTTAATCTATGGTACTTTCAGCCGCGTATGGTTATGATGTGGATCCATATTTTCATGGGGAGATTATTACTAGATGTTTCTTTAATCTATGGTACTTTGAGCCGCATGGTTACGACCTGGATCCATATTGTCATGGGTATTGCCATCTCATATTGCTGTTCCAAAAAATTTATTTGATTTGTTAAAAGCGTCTCTAATATCATGATGATGACCATGATGCCATGGTGTGTGAAACCATGACGATGATTATTCTATTCCATTGTTTTTCATTGATTTGTTGAAAGGGTCTCTAATACCATGGTGATGACCATGATGCCATGGTACAAATAGCCATGATGATGATTGCTATTTCAAAGTTTTTCGTGGATTTGTTTAAAGTGTCTCTAATGCCATGGTTAGTACCATGATTCCATGGTACATAAAGACATGATGATGACTGCTTCTAGTTGAGATCTTCGGGGGTCCCAATATGATTATTACATGCCGGCTTTCTAAATACATGCGTACATGTAATTGAATCAGTATGATGTTACCTTGGCGCTGTGAGCGGGATGGAAACACACACAACACCTCTATAGTGACCCAGCACACACTCTTGGGATGATACGCACACACACTATGGGGCACCACTCGGCTTACACAACCCACCTGGCCGAGACAGGAAACACACAGATGGAGTGAGAGGAGAGAGACTACCCATTTGCCCACTCCACACAAAGAGACACAAAAAAAAAAAAAAAACTCAGCTCAAAAGAGGAGAATCTCTGATGTTTAGTTATAATTGAGCTTGGGCCAACACCAATGGGGCAAATAGCTAACACAATATGGGTAAAATATGCAAGATACAATCACAAATTGGAGCAGAAGCTTCGCTCATAGGAGAAACTTACACAGACAAAACAGTAGAAAAACAGTGAGGATTTGGCAAAATGGATAGCACCATCGCGTCTGGAACGGCCCAAAGCCCCAGGCTACAATGTCAAAGTGCTCAAATCCGACCTCGAATGAGCAGTTTATGGCCAAAACAGGCTCCAAAAACAGCAAAAACTCAGTTGCGGTTGTTCCTCCTCTTCTCTCCATGTTTTTTCTGGTATTCTCTCATGTTTTTCAGTTCCAACACTTAGCTTTATTACTTGGGCACCTTTGGCCTTTTAGTTGACCTCAAATGGACCCCGAACAGGCCAAAAAGTGGCCTCGCAGTGCATAGTTGTCACTCTGCTGTATCCATCTGTACACCTGGTACTCAACTTTTTCCAATAATGCATCTGCAATCACATGAAGTGGACCCCAAATATAATTCTCATGATGAGATTTTTGCATAATTATCACAAGAAAACACCCACGTTGTGTCCGTACTTATCCATGTGCAAATATTGACCCCATTCGACCTCTTGATGCCACTAGATTCCATTTGACGCACCTGCTTACCTCATGTTGTCGACCCGTGGATAGCTTCCTCGAGAATTTTCATGCGCTACCAACTCCTCATTATTATAGAAAAAACACACTAGTACTGGTGATAGTGAAAATTGATGCACTATGTACATGGTGTCCTACCTGTACACATGTGGGCCCCACGTAACCACCTGGCTCTGGAAAATGGGCAATCCTTTATTTGATGCACCATGCATTTGTATGTACATATGTGCAATCCCTTTCTCCAAAACACTCCTAACATAATTTGCCCATTCCCTAGCCTGCTGAATCATTCATGATCAGCAGCAGCAAAAAGAGATATGAGACTCGCTGCGTCACAGGTCTCCTCATCCCTCACATACATTACTTGTTCTCCAGACAACTCATCTTGCTCCACCATCATCAATCTAGCATGATACAATTTAAGCTGCAATCCATTTACCCTTGACTTATGTAGAATCCCATCCAAGTTAGCCAACTGATATGTACCATTCGGAAAACACTCCACTACCTTGAAAGGGCCTTCCCACTTAACTTGAAACTTCTTTTGGAAGGTGTTGTCTAGCTTACTGTTGTAGCGCAAAACCAAATCATCTTTCTTGATACCCTTACTTTTGAACTTTTCATTTATCTTTGCTAAAGCCCTATCTTGCATTTGTCCATAATGCTCCAATGCGCTCATCCTATCCAGGTGAACCTCTTGTAATTGTAGGAGCCTCTCTTTGAATGCATCACTCGACTCCCCAAGCAACTTTTCTAACATCTTGACCGCAGGCAACCGCAGGCAACCACAGGCAATAGTGCTTCCTTTCCATATACCAAATGAAATGGAGTAAACCATGTACCTGTCTTCACCGAAGTACGATAAGCCCATAATGCACTAGGTAATTCCAAATCCCAATTTTTTCCTTGGTGCTCTGCTACTTTTGAAAGAATTTTTACCAATTCACCATTGAATCTTTCATTTAATCCATTACATTGGGGATAATAAGGAGTGGTATGCTGGTGCCTAATCTTCATCTTCGTGCATAAAAAGTCTAGCAGTTTAGCTCTAAATCCTGGCCCCTTATCTGAAAGTAGCTCCAATGGCACCCCAAAATTGCAACATATTTCATCGTACACAAACTTGGCCACATCCTTTGCAGTGATTTGTTTTACTGCTATAGCCTCTGACCATCTAGAGAGATAGTCCACTACAGTCAAAATATAGCTTTTCCCCCATGCTTGTGATAGGTAACGGGCCTATTGCATCAATCTCCCACTTTTCAAATACATCAAATGCCATGATGGTTTTTTGTAGCTCTGGCTTCAACACCCTCTTCCCAAATGCTTCACATCTATTGCAAGACCTACACCAATGGTGAACATCCTTGTGCAAACTAGGCCATACATACCCCTCTTGCAATATCTTATGTAAGGTGATCTTTAGAGCAAAATAGCCGTCACATGCACCATCATGATTCTCTTCCAACACTCTATAAAGCTCCTCCCACCAAGGTACACGTCTCAACACGAGATCAGCCCCTTTCATGTACAAGACATCACCAATCAGTTTGTACCTGGATGCTCTACACGTAAAACCATGCTTCTTAGACTTGTGAATGTCCTTTGGAATGATTCCTGTCAGCAAAAACTCTTCTTCTTGAGCCAAAATTTCCCGACCATGATAAAGAGGTAAATTGGTACTCAACACAAATAGCTCCCCAATCATGCTTTGAGCTGCTTCATGTGCCTCTCCATTTAGAGCACGTTCAATGTGCTTGATGCTCCATGCTTCAAACTTTTTTAACAGGCCTTTAATTCTGAAACACATTTCCTTCAATGAGGTGTTCTTGCTCTTCCACACACCCAGCACTTGCTTCACAACTAACAAGGCATCACCTTTTATGTTGAACCTTCTAATCCATGCTTCAAAAAATTGTGTAATCCGGCTTCCAAAGTAGCATATTCAGTCTCATTGTTAATATGCGCATCCAACTTGAACCCTCTCTTGCATACTGGCTTCCCCTCTGGATCATAAAGTGCTATACCCCCTGAAGCTGCATCATGGCTCTTTCTGTATGAGCCATCAAAAAACAAAACATGTGCATTGCTGATCTGTGGCACTTCTTCGATTACCTTTTTCACCGCCTCTTCCTTAACACTAGTTCTGTAATTGGACACTTAAGTGTCGTGAGACACTAAACTGTTCAGGACACTAAAGTGTCCTATTTTTTTACCAAGTTTTGGCAATTTATTTGTCAAGCTGGAAAGAATTTTTTTACACCTTGCTTCTACCATAGATTGGTTATGAGGGAAAGGAAATACTGGATTTTTCTCCATATCAAAATACAATCTGTATGGAGAGAATTTTGGTAAGTTCTAAGACAAATTTTAGTAAAATTTCAAGCTGTTTTGCCAAAAAAATCATATAATTATTATATCTTTTTGTAGAGATGGCCTTTTTTATGTTTATAAAAGCCAAGTGCTAGCACTTAGAGTTACAGAACAATGGAATGCACTTCAGAGATAAGTTTTCAAGTCACATGCAAGCTATAGATATAATTTCATACTTGAGCACGTGCTAAATAAGAGCATAATTTTGGTGTTCCAAAGGTCCCCTCATGAAATTGGTACTATTCTAGTGCAATTTGACAACTACAAATGACTTTATATGTTTAAACCAAGAAACTACGTATTTTTTGGGCTCCCGAACTCAATTAAATCTCGTTGCTTGAACTCTATCTTGAATTTTTTATCGTGCAAAAACTCTTGAAAATCTTGATTCTCCATAATAACATTGAAACCAAGGTTTTAGGCACCCCAATTGTGTATGTACCACGTAATTTGATACATTTAGTTGATTTACATGGAAAGTTTGATATTATTTGAGGTTTTGAATGCTTATGTCTCAAGAATGAAAATATGAAAGTTTTCTTTTATGCAGTTTTGAATATTTAAAATGATCCAATAATTGTTGCATACCAAAGTCCTTCTACTTGCCACCTTGAGTGCTCAATGGAAAGGGCAAGCAATGTATCACCTTTTAAAACTCACAAATGCATCAAAAACATGTTTTTCTTTGAATACAACGATATTCTTGAAATGACCATATCAAACACATGGAGCTTTCCATTATTTTATATACTCCAAAGTCTTTTTTTTTGCACATGAAACTTTCAATTATCTATAGCAAAATTGTGGAAGAGTCACCTAAAAGTTTCTACAAGGTCGCTTCATTTTTTCTTGAGCTTATAAAGGCGATTTCTTCAAAGCATCAATTGCAGTCTTACGAGAGTCAACTTGATGAGTATAGTTCTTGATCATGATAGATTCTAAAATACAAGTTTATATTTTTAAAAGACCCTCTAGCTAACATGTTTAAGCATATTAAGAGGGTTTTCTTATATAAACCGTCTAATGCAAGTAGCATTTAATTTAAATTTGTTAAAACGGACACTTAAAGTGTCCTGTTTTGGTACCAAACTAGTGTTAACAAGGAGGGGATTCCCCTTGTAAGTCAACAAATCATCTAGGGTAGCTCTTGTACTGTCTTCCACTAAAAAAGAGAACTCAAACTCTTGCAGCTCAATTACCCATTTCTTGACCACATTTGACATGTTTGTGCCATTAATTAATTGTGGCAAAAAGGTGTAACTTGTTAAGAAAACAAAAGGTCATGGTAGCAAGTAATGACGAAATTGTTGACAAGAAAATATTACACTGGCCATCACTAGCTCTACTTCTGAGAAGTTTCTCTCTGCTACCAACTTCACTCGGCTTGCACAATACACTAGCCTCATATAATGGCTTCCCTTCCCCTTTTGCAATAGCATGGATCCAATGGCATCATCCCCTACTGATGGATTTACATAAAAAACTTTCTCCCAATCAGGAGCCTGCATGGCTGACAACCCCCCTAACACCTCTTTCACCTCTTGAAACACTTCTTCACACTTGGCATCCCATTGCAATGGATCATGCTTTGCAACTTGTTGTAATGGATAAAGGAGTTGTGAAGACAATGGAATAAACCACGCCATGTACTTTACTTTGTGTATAAAGGTTTCCAATTGCTTTGTACTCGTAGGTGATGGAAGAAGAATAATAGACTTAACCTTGTCTGGATCGGCGTCAATGCCATTTGCTGACACCATGTGTAAGACCTAGGAGACTAAGACGTAGGATCCTCCTTCCTACTGCCCTTTATATAGGCCTAGCTCCTAGCTCTCGCCCTAAGAGGATCCCCAGTCCACACTGGTCCAGTCCAGGCCCTTGGCCTAGGTCCCTGACCCCCTAGGTTGGGCCTTGCCCCGTAGGGCCCTTGTCCTGACATTACTCCCCCCTTAAGGAAGAGTTTTCGTCCTCGAAAACAAAAGTGGGAAGTTTCTTCTTAAGAACACTAATGTTCTCTCAAGTGGCATCCTTCATGGATCCAGCTATTTGGTTGACCAAGAGTAACATCTTGATTTTCCACATTGTTTCCCATTTGTAACCATCTAGTGTGTAGACTCCATTTAGAACGCAAATGAGCATACTAAACGGGTTATTACGACAAAGATATACCTGATAGTACCGATTTTCACTTTCTGTGAAGTAACTTGCTGACCTAAATCATCAACCAAGTGTAAGTCCTTGACTTGTTCTCAAATTGCATCAGTAAACAACCCCACCTTAACAAGTGTCAAGGTTGAGAACCTAACTTATACATGAAGAGACTATCGAATCGCAACATGCATTAACTGATAAGTAAACTCCAAGAAGAGCAATAAATGCCTACTAAATAGATCGCTTGGTGCTTGGTGCTAACGTACGCACTTTTCTTATCCTTCAGCACAAGATTACTCTTTGTAATCTGCCTATCCCCTTGGATAACTGACAGTATTGAGGTGTGTTTTCCTCACGGTTACAGACAGTCATCCCAGATGATTGGTAAACGGGGAATCACAGTAGTGTATAACATTGGTGAGGAATCAACAATGTCCGAAATAACCATCGTGGTTAACTGGAAAAAATCCACAAACACCCAAACCAAGCCATGACCTCTGTTGGTGATTAGTAGACCCAAAAGTAATCTCCTAGAGATATTGCACTTAGAGTGCAAAATGCTTCATAAGCAACAACTTAAGGAATATGCATGCCATTCCAGATCAACCTTTGCTAAACACTAGGGTCCATAACACCTAGCGTGCATGCATTTAGCAAAAACAAACCCGAACCTGTATATACATAATGATCCTTGCCAATACTTATGGCAATTGTGATGCCCCTAGCACGCAAAAAAGGAATGTAAATAGTTCTGAAAAGAAACTAAATACTTTTAGTTGCAATCTTTTGCAAGCCTTGCTGAAACGTCTGAATCACAATAGAAGGTGAAACATTGATCACTTCTAGATGCAGACAATGAAACTTTTTCATTAACAACTTATAGCCTTGCTATATGTATAAAAAACCATCTGTAATGTTGTTTAGCAATACTTGTAGTAGCTGAACAAGTCATTGTAAGTATCCGACAATTTCTAGCCACTAAAATTGCTCCTGATACGTCGTGCAGAAAATGGTCTAGAAAACAGATTTTACCAGCACTTAAGGACTTTGTCATGACACATATTTGAAATAGGGGTGCCAATGTCAGTCCCAGAGACTCATATTCGCCACATGTGGAATATGTCTCAACTAAGGATGGCTAAAAAAAGAACATCCTGCAAGTACAAGATGTACTTGTGTGTGGAGGTAATTCTAAACACTCTGCGACAAGAGTGAGAAGCACCCTCATTCATTGCTCCACACTGGCTAAAACCGAACTCCTTGAGTTCCTAGACCATGTTGTATCCCATGTGACAACATGTGTCAAATTGAACCCTACAAGTAGGTTCGTAACAGCATAAGGCAAAAAGATTAGATTGGACACTTGGCCCAAAATACTTTGTGCCGACATGCTCTTGGCATGGCTCTGTAACATTCAAGCGTACTTATACGTCTTGAAAAACCAAGCAAAGCATACTAAAAATGGAATAACACCAAATCAGTAGATGCGTACCTGGATATTTGAACGTAATGTTCACTTACCCGTATTCAAATGGAGAGGAGCACATCCCCTACCTGAAAAAACAAATAGCGTTGCACTGGGAACCCTGGGTGTTGCCTTTGCAATCCAAGCCCTTGGATTAGAATCTACGTAGTCAAACCCCTTGGTAAGACTCCTTGTAGAAACTGCTCAACTAGAAGATAACGGTAACCAACATAGTCAATCGTGTACAAAATGATTGGAATCAACATGAAAAGTGTGTTCTTTCCTTGAAAGTATAACTAGGAGAGATCAACTGTGATCCTCAATGCAGATCAAACTATGATCCTTAATGCCTACGGAGTGATGTAGCAATCACCCGCCGCCGGGTCTTACCCCAAAACAGTATGCTCATAGACACTCCGTAGTTCTATAGAGAGAGCATGAGACCCACACAAGTGAACTGCCAAGCTCTTATGGACAGCCATGCTATTGCAACTGATTGCTGCATCTATACTTTCTTGTAGAGATCAGCTGCTGTGAGTTGAAGATTATCAAAAACTCAACTTGAGTGTCGCACTGAAAACATGTAGTGCAAAAATGACACCCTAAACATCCGTAATGACAAGACTCTTGCTTGTCCATGAACGTCGATGTGTACTTCCTTGGGTAGATCTTGAAAACAATCACCCAAAGAATGCCAATAGTTGGGTCTTACCCTTGGCCTGACAACGGCTCTTAGCCTGTTTGGCTCATAGCCCTTATGCAAAATAGTGTTCAATCGACCAACCGATGAGTGTGTGCCCAGAATGTGTGCTCTTAGACATCTTATGCCTGACTGGCAGCTTATCCTACAAGCATGCAACAATCGGCCTGTATAATGATGTCATCGAGAGAGGAAAGAGAAAAAAAAAACAAGCCACAACATGCCCCACTTATTATGTATGGAGTCGTGACTTTACAAAAATGACTTAATATGGCACTTCGCCTGTGAAATAAGTTGAAAGTTTAGGTTCTGTTTAGTGTTGTTGTAAACAATCCCTTTTTTAGTCTGTCCATGACAGAGTTGCAAGTGTGATAGAGGAAGCATAATTCATGAGGCGGTAGAATTGAATCCACCTAAGTAGCATGCCTCCGTCTGGTAAGATCTTGCGGAGAGTGATGTCCTCAAACGTGAGAACCAAAACCATAAGTGCCTTGCACAGTTTAGATTGGTAGGGATTCGGTGAGTTGATATTCCCTATTTTTCTAGTTCTCTGAATCCTTTTTGCATATAAAATTGCCAAAGTACTTTGCTTTGCACAATGAGAGTAATTGCTGAGTAAAGTGTAAACAGGAAAAAACAAGAAAAACTTAAACTTGGCTAACCTGGTCGTTGTTGCTGCAACAACCAGTTGTCATGAAAGTTGGGAGGAAAAATCATTGCAAAATGGCCCATAGCACAAACGCCCTCGTATGTCTTATACACCCGTCTGGTACATAAGGCCATAACCTGCAAAATTGAATCCACCTGCAAACACCTTGCCTATTCCTTCCCTATTGTGTATGCTCATAGCATATGCCAAATGGGAAACAGCTTAATGTGAGAGTCGTGAGAGCCAACGGATGTGACTGCAGGTATCCAAACAAAAAGAATCGACCGTGTCGAGCAATTTCAATTGAAATTGACCAGTACTGTGTGTGGGATGCATCCTCTCTCAGCTGCAAGAAACAATAAGGAGGAGTCGGCCATGCCGAGCAACTTGTTGCCTTTAACAAGTCCAAAAAGAGGCTGTGCATGTCTCCTTGAGATACTAAAAAAATTTGCAAATTTGTTATTCTATATCATCAAATTGAATCATTGAAAAGTCGTGCGGTAGAGCAAGGTGGTTGGTACTCAAGCCATGCTCTGATACCAATGTAAGACCTAGGAGACTAAGATGTAGGATCCTCCTCCCTACCGCCCTTTATATAGGCCTAGCTCCTAGCTCTTGCCCTAAGCAGATCCCCAGTCCACACTGGTCCAGTCCAGGCCCTTGGCTTAGGTCCCTGACCCCCTGGGTTGGGCCTTGCCCCGGGGCCTTGCCCCGTAGGACCCTTGTCGTGACACCGTGTGGCCCAATAACTTCACCCTTGGCTATGCTAGATGACATTTCTTTGGATTTAGTTGTACTCTACATTCATCATAACGAGCCAATACCATCATGGCAGCTTCTCATGGTGTTCAGCCCTACCGCTGTAGACACACAAGTCATCCATAAAAGCTTTTAACACAACTACCAATGAATGGTGCCAATACCCAATTTGCTCTCTCTTGATAGAAAGATTGTCCATTTGTTAACCCAAATGGCAATACTGTGTAACAATATCAACCCCATGGCGTAATGAAAGTTGTCTCTGTTCAATCTTTAAGAGCAATCTTCAATTGAAAATAGCCTGGAAAACCATCACACACACTGTACCTCTCATAACCTGCCATTGAATCCAAGATCTGATCAAAGAATGGAAGAGGGTATGGGTTCTTCTTAGTGGCTGAATTTAAGGGTTTAAAATCTACACAAATCCTCCACTTTCCATCCTTCTTTGGATTGACTACTACTGGACTCACCCATTCTGTGGTCTCCACAGGGACTATGAACCCTACCTTCAATAACTTGTCCACCTCTTCTCTCAAGGCTTCCATCTTCTCTTGACCCATCCTTCTTAGCCTTTGCCGCACTGGCTTAGCAACTTCTTTCAGCTCTATATCCATCTTTTCTCCCTTGAACCCTCTAATCTCTTCATATGAAGTAATGAACAAATAAGGAAAACTAACCAGCATGTGAAAATATATCTCCTTCTCCATAGCTTAGAGGCCTCCACTGATCATTTGTGTCATCAATTCCTGCTTCTTTGACAATTCAACCTTGGTTTTCATTAGCCCTTCAATCACTTCATAAGGCCCTTCACTTTCATCTTCAACCTCATTTGCAAATGCAACTAAACCAGACTCCTGGATTTCTTTTTCTATCAAAATAAATGCAACATCAACATCCTCATCACTGATAGTAGTACTATCACTGTCCTCCTCAGTCACTGTGGAATAGTCTTCATCAGTAGACTCATCCTCATCTTCATAAAACTCCTCCAATTGTTTCCTTGTTGATAGCGGGAAAAAGAACAGTGCAATCGGGTGGCCTCTGTACTCGTGCACACTCCACAAACCACGCCTCATGCAAACAAGCAAAGAACAAAACAAAGGGGGCACCACCCTAAATTAAGAGGTTTAGGGACCTCACACATAGTGCACATAGGCAAGTGAGACTTCTAGCATTATGATGGCATCAAAACATATGGCAAAACACATAGAAACGAAGCTTAGGGACCTTATGTAGCATATATATACACAAGACATCAGCTTAACAATACAACGGCATCTGATCATACATAACAAGGATATAGAGAAGCAAGCCAAGGATGGCATAACCCCTTGTCAAAAACAATCAACCCAACAAGTAGGTATGATCCTACTAGCAACACATCAATACCTTAGAGAATGATGGCGAGGATGGTGGCCATGGAGCATGAGAGAAGACTCCTTATTTAGGTTTTAGGGCTAGTAATGTAGCATATTAGAGGGAGAGAGAGTAGAGCTCCATCCATAGCTCCTCGTTGTGAGCAATGTCGTCATAGCTTCGTTGCTTGGTGAAGTGGGTGAAGTGTTGGTTTTGAGTGAGAGAAGGCCTCCTTATATAGGTTTCTGAGAGGGTTTAGGATTAGGGATAAACATGCTTAAATCCGCTGATTGGGGTTACTTTTTGCTTAGGGTGGTCAACAGATTGAGGTCACCTTATATGTCACCATCAAGATATTCTCTAGAGTGATGTGAGAGGGGAGGGTAAATGCTGATTTTTCTTATTGTGACACATGGGGATAAGGCCTTGACCAGCATTTAAGAGCAGGTAAGGTGGCTGTTGAAACTGGAGGTTCTGCACATGTCAAGGGGGGACCTGCGGGGGGGAGGTGGTAGCTGGGTCCTCCTGAATATCAAATTCTCAAAAAATCCTCAACCATGGCTTCTTTTGACATGTGTTCTTTGAAAAAATCAGCATGTCTCTTTTCAACTCAAAAGTCTTTATCCCTGTTGACTCACCTTTACCATAAGATTTTCCCTTTTTCTCCTCCTCTAACTGCATTGTTGATGCCCAATCACTGCTTCTAGTAACAGTGAACTGTTACCTACCAAATACTTATGGTGCAGTAAAAAATATTTACCATGGGTAAAAAAAGTTACTGTAGGTAAAAAGTGATTTGTATTTACCATGTAGGTGAAAAATATTTAATGTGGTAAAAAATATTTACTGTCGGTAAAAAAGTGAAAACGGAGTATGCTGTGCTGTGAGTCCACACGAACATCCTCGTGTAAATTTCACTAGAAATTCACACCTAGAATGGGCTATTCTATAAGATATAGGTTGTTGGCATGCATAAGAGCTCGTTCCCACGTATCTTCTGTCCATGGCACTTTTTACTCTTTGGTGCTTGTGAAGTAGATTTTTCTTCTTTTTCGAGATCCCTTGGACTAGAGTATCCTCATCTCCCCAACAACTGACTGTGCCTTTATTGCATCTTCAGAAGGGGTCCTAAAAACCATGCATCACTTGTGTCCATATTATATAGCTTCTTGGCATCTGTCTTTCCATAGAGGCTAATCGTACCACGTCTCCAATCTTGAACAGCTCCCACTGCATGTAACCATGGTCTACCCAGTATAATAGGATATGCTCCCAACCCCACTGGCATCACATGAAAATCAACCACTGCCTTTGCATCATACGCCTCCACTTCTAAGCTCTTTACAACACCCAAACATTTTACTTTCTGAAGGTTTGCCAATCTAATCTGCAAGCTTGACACCCCCAGTCACTGTAAGACCCATCTTATCAACGCATGAGTGTGTTATGACACATATTTGGGCTCCTCCATCAACATAACCTTGTCCCAGATTTTTTCTTTTGTGCCACACATCTACTATTGGACAAATGTCTGGTAGCTCATCCATTGCCAACACCTTCACTGAACCTCTCTCTAGTTCTTTCTCCATTGGGTTAACCATCCTCTTCCACTGTCACTTTAGCTTAGGCACCATCTCTATGAGCTGCCCAAAAGTAACATCTGGCTTCTTGCTTGTCAGATCCTCCTTCAAGTCATAGCTTAATTGCCTATCTCCTAGTGGAAAATCTGAAACATGAAACTTGTGACAAGCCCTTCTTTTCCTCTTGGCCTTGACATCCTCACCTTCATGGGTCTTTCCCTTCTTCTTGCTAGGACTTGGGGTACTTCTTCCTTCCTTATCCTCTGTGGTCCTCTTCCCAATAGGCATCACTAATGTATCCTCTAGCTTTGATTCCTTCTCCAAGGTGACTACACTTATCACTTTTGTCTTTCCCTTTTCCTTCTGGGTTAATACATTGGTTCCTTCTTCTCCCTTAATTTTGATGCCATAATCATTTGACCTAGTTAGCACCTGTCTTGGCAATGGATACATGTCTCCCCCCATCCTTGGTGGCTTATCACATTGTGGGCTGATGTGTCCCAACTCTCCACAATTATAACATGTGGGCGTTTGCCTCTAGACTCTACCATTGCTTTGTCCAACACCATTCCTGGGTCTTTCTTCACCTCTTGGATGATTTGCAAACCTCCCCTGACCGCGATTATTTCCCACATTACCTAGCATGTTGAGGATGAGATTCTTCATTAAATCTACCACTTGCCTCATGTCTTGCCTTAGCCAATCATCTTGCACTGCTGGCATAACCTAAGGACTAACAGAAACCACTGGTTCATGATGAACCCCTGGCATGAGACCTGGCAAAGAATCCATAGGCTTAAACTCAGACCTCCTGGGCGAAGACTCCACCCCTAGCTGGCTCATTTTCCTCAGCTTACACTCTTTGTTCCTTGCCACCTCCAATGCATCTTCATATGTTCTAGGCTTCTTTAGCTCCACTCTACAATCTATATTCTCCCAAAGACCAGCCAAGAACGTTTCCTTCTTCATCATGTCAGGTGGGGGTACTTTTGGTGCTAAGGCCTTGCACATCCACTCCCATGCCAATGAAAACTTACATATGTATGCATCTACTGGCTCACCTTCCTTTTGCACCAAACCTTGTACTTCTTGCCATACTTTGCCAGGATCTTTTGTCTTCACAAACTCCACTTCCAATCCATGCCTTAGATTGCCCCAACTCAATCTTACAGGTGGATCCGCTACATGCAACTCCTCTTCAAATGCTTTGGACCAAATTCATGCATCACTCTTAAAACAGATCTGGAGAAGACGTAACATCTGTGCCGGATCATGAATTTGAATTCTAATGCAGGAAACCTCCATCTTTTCCAAAAAGTCTTCCACATCTTCATCACTTCCTCCATGAAATTCTGGATAAGATAAATCCATGGCTACCCAAGCCCAAGCCTACACTTTCTCCTAGAGGAAGACTAGCCATTCTTGTACGCTATCCTTGGAAGATCAACTCTAATCAAAGAAGGTGTTGTACTTGGCGTATCAATCAACGTTGAATTATCCCCTCTTCTTCTCTCTCCCATCAATAATGGTGCCGAAGGGTTTCAAGTAAGATGTGTTCTACATTGATGTTTTCTTGATTTCTTGTTGTTTTCATTTTCATCTCTAATCCAACATATATATATGTATCTAATCTCATCTCCTTAACCAAACCTATCTCTCTCATTCTTAGTAATTCATCCTCTCTAGGTTCTCTTTGCTACAGGTACATCTCTCCCCGCAGTATCCTTATTGCCTCACGGGCAAGAATAGGGCTTGGGAGGGAAACTTCTCATCTCTTCACTTCTCTCATATCTACATTTCTCACATACTATCCTAGATGAATAACCCACATGATGATCATTTCTATCGCTTTCGCTCTGTACGATCTAATAGAATTAATGTATGGATTAGCCGAAAAATACACTTTCAACAACGTATAGTGTTTCTCTTTGGCCCAGAAAGGCTTAATGAAATACTTGTATCACAGGATCCCATCATACTACCTCTCATAGACTATAACTTTTCTTTTGACGTAAGCGTAGTTATCTTGCTATGAACCAAGAGGATTTGTACACACAATTAATCCCAATCACTAGACAAAATATATACATTATGGTAAGCACAAAACTACAATTCCAAAGAACAATTCGTAGCCTATTTGGTCAGCCAAGATTGAATGCCATTAACTCATTTATTAACCCTTTCATATTACCCATGATACGATATGAACATAGCCTTGATGTTTTCATTTTCGTATTGTTTCGACATTCTCTTTTGTGTTCTTTCTTTGTGTGTGTGAGTGCAAGAGAGAAAGAGTGAGTCTTCTTTGATTGCACTTCTTTCCAAACCCTAGTCTTCATGGCATCTATGGTTTAACTCCTTCATATATTTTTTGTTGAGTTCTCTCACAAACTCTCACAGCCATAGGCCCGGTGCTTTCCTGGCAAGACCGCAAATTTCTCGACATATTTTTGGTGAGACCGACGCGAAACTGCCAGGGTGAGATTTTGTGGATAACCATGGGTGATCATGTTGAGCAACAGGGTATGCATTTTGACCCAGCAACAATGCAAATGTTTCAAGCATTTGCAATGTTCATGCAACAACAACATGCCATTGAAAGAAGGGAGATTTCAGCAACGAAGTCCATACAAGCAGTCGTCAATAGAATGGATCAGTTCAATGGCAAAGATGTAACCAAGTACTTTCGCAAGTATGTGAAGGAGATGGAGCTGCATCGCGTGTCAGAAGGTGAGATGATTCAAAGCTTTGAGCTAGTTGTTGCTCCAGAAATTAGAGAGCATGTTAGGGTAATTAAAGATGGGCATGGGAGAAATTGGGAAGAACTCAAAGTAGCTTTAAAGGAGGAATATTTCATGGAGGACTCTGAGAGAGTGACCAAAAGGACATTCTTAGAATGGGTAGTCAAGCCAAAGCAAGGACTATCAATAACAGAGCTACTTAGGGAATTTGAGCGGCGCTATGCACAACTCACCAGGACAGAAAGGGCCACACTAGATGCAGAGACGACAGATTTTTTCTTACAAGCTGTAGGTAAAGAGTTTCAAGAAAATTTGGAGCTTCTTCTTGAAGATAAAGATGCTGAGCAAGGACTAAAGGCCGACTGGAATGAGGTTGAAGGTGCTATCTCACTGCTTGCCAAACGACAAAGAAGAAGGGACAAGATGGTAGTAAACACTACAAGTCCTTCCACCTCAACTTCTGACAAAATGGTAAAGCCTACTTTTATCGCTCCTAAGTTTGATGACTCCATGCTAGATGAGCTTGTGAAGGGAATGCGTGACTTGAAGGTGAAGTTTGCAAAGCTTGAAGAAAAAGGCCAACCATCAGGGCCACTTCCTAGGCAAAGACAACAGCCCAAAGAAGGGTTTGTGAATAGATGTATTTGGTGTGATAGTACAGACCATGTAAGAAGGGATTGTCAAAAGATGTTGTCTTTTTTAAGGATGGTAAAATCCACTTAAGAGAGACAGGTCTACCCTTGAGAACTAACTTTGGGAAGGGGGGAATGTAAACCTTAGTTGAAGATATGGCAACCAAGCATGCCACCTCTTCAGTTGAGGCAGCTACTTATGGAGTAAAAATTGAACATTTTTGTGATGAAGAGGTGAGTGACCATCATGGTCAAATTTGGCCAAATGTCATGCAGTTAGCTAAAAAGGAAAAGCTTACAAAAGAGATTCTACATGAAGCAGGTGATTGCATACGTCTAGAAACAGGATGGAATGATCCAGTGGACTCATTGTCAGTGCATGCCTACATTACAAAATGCCAACAAAATGAGGCAATTGTAGAAGAGAAGCGCAGACGTGAGAATGCTGATGAAGGACCATCAAAAAGAGCTTCTAGAAGTGGGGGAAGAAGCGACTCAATGCCTTCTCAAACACCCTCAACACAAGGAGCATCTCCACCTGAAGTACTCATGGAGGAGTCTACAACAGGAAAGAAGAAAGAGCCAACGAAAGGTAAGAAAAAAGGCCCAACTTATAAACTACAATCTGATATTGAGGTTACTACAGATTTAAAGAAAGTCTTGGAGGAAAGGATCTTGAATAGCAAGATCGAGTTTACTCTGGGAGAAGTTCTTGGCATTGCAAAGTGTGAATTCCATGAGGAGATCATTGACATCATCAAGAGGAAGAGGCAAACCCTTGCTGAAGTTTCTCGTCCACAGGTTGAAGGGGAAACCTCAAAGACACAAGGGATGCAACTGCAAAATAAGGAGAATGATGGAGCTATGGTAGGATGCTACCAATCTAGTGGGAGAGTGAAGCAAGTGCATTTCTCAAATGATGATGAAGAAGTTGAAGATATTCCTAGGAGTTACTATTCACGAAGTCATTGGGCAAGGGCTACTACAGAAACTTTGGTCAAGGTAGGTGATCTTGAAGAGCCATTTGTTGCCTTGATTGACCATGGTTCAGAAATAAACATAATGTCAAAGAGTCTCTACAACAAGTGCAAATGGTCGATGGACACAGATCATGGCTAGATGGTAAAAGTGGCAAACAATTCATCCGGTGAATTATATGCAGCATGTCCAGGTGTGAAGGTAACAATAGGTGATGTAAAGATTGACCAAAACTTCTTTGTACAGGATACATCTTCATATCATCTCATCCTTGGACAGCCCTACATTGTGGGAGTTCGAATGGAAACAAAGGTAATGGATGATGGTTCAGCATATGCTATGATACGTAGCAAAGATGGTAAACGAGTTGTCCAATTTCTCACAGTTTGTGTGAACCATGAAAGAAATCGTGACAACCTCAGAGAACATCCTCTACCAAAGGTGAGCAAAGAGTTTCATGATCATAGAGAAATGATGGGTTTTGGCCAAGTACCATTGTAAAGCGGGATTGCACTGGTACAGAAAGAAAAAGAGTCTCGCCTGATCCAAAGTGAAGCATTTTCAACGAGCTCCTTGGTAACAAAGAATGGATCAGTATGTTTTACAAAACTTGAAGATTTGAAGAGATGTGAGAGGCAATATGTGCATAATGTACAAATAGGCATGAAAAAAAGTGGGTTGCTAGAGCCTACTGAAAATGTTTTGGGTTTGTGTGAACAAGTTTCTTTTGTAGATACTATGGGTGAGCTTGATGCTATTATGGGGTCTAATTTGCATCTTGAAAATGAAGTTGTGGAAGTTTGCTCTATGGAAATGTATCAAGTAATAGAAGCCTTTAAAGAAAGCCAAACAGTTGGCCCAGAAGTCCATGTTGAAACTAAATACAAGAGTGTAGCAAATAAGGTGAAACGAGTAGCTTCACCCTTACCACCCAACAACAGGGAAAAGATTGAGCAGGCTTCTTTACAACCAAGTTTGAGGAATCCTAAAAAGATTGGGCATACCTTCACAAAGGAGTCTTTCCAAGACTTGCAGATTGGCCGCAAGGAGTTTCTAACACAGGAGGAGACAAAGTGCTTCAAAGAAATGCTTTCAAAGCATGGTAAGGCTTTTGCATTTGAGCCACATGAGATAGGATGTGTTGATCCTTCTATTGTAGCTCCTATGGTAATTTTCACAATACCTCATGTGCCTTGGAATCTGCGGCCTATTCCGGTTCCAAAGGCTCATTTGCCAAAGTTAGTAGAGCTACTGAATGAGAAAATCAAAATGGGAATCTTGGAGCCTTCTTGTGCTCCATACTCAAACAGGTGGTTCACAGTTCCGAAGAAGAATGGTTCTCTACGCTTCATCCAAGATATGCAACCAGTGAACAAGGTGACAATTAGAAATGTAGGTACAGGTCCAATTGTGGATGAGTTTGCAGAGGAATTTGCAGGGAGGGCAATCTACTCAATGGGGGATCTCTACTCAGGGTATGATCAATTTCAGCTTGCAATCGAAAGCAGAGACTTGACAACCATGAGGACACCTTTGGTTTGGTAAGGATGTGTACCTTGCCACAGGGAGCAACCAACTCGGTTGCACATATGATGAATGGGATTAATAAGGTCTTACGTGACTTTATTCCTCAAATCACAATGCCTTTCATTGATGATTTGCCTATCAAAGGATGTGAAGAAAGTGACAAAGATGAAGCTTTAGATCTCAAGGGATGTCGCAGGTTTGTGTAAATCACATAAATGATTGTGATAAAATTTTGTCTAGGTGGAAGAAGTGAATCTTACATTGTCAGGAAAAAGTCTATTTGGTGTCAATGAAGTACTTATTGTGGGCACATGTGCGGGCCATATGGTAGGAAACCTTGTCCAACAAAGGTAGATGCCATCCAAAGAATGAAAGAAACGTGCACTAGCATCACTGAGGTTAGAAGGTTCTAGGAGCATGTGTCTTCTATGTTATTTGGATTCCACATTATGCACATGTAGCTGATCCTCTTTATCAGCTGCTTAGAAGAATCAGAAGTTTAAATGGACAGAGCACATGTAAAATCCATGAAAAGCTAAAGGACAGTCAGAAACAACTTGAGAAAGGTAGACCATGATCAAAGGCCAGTAATGTGACAGCACAACCAGAAACAACCTTTGAGAAAGGTAGACCATGAGTGTCAAAGGCCAGTAATGTGACAGTAGACACCAGTCCTACAGGATTGGATGGCAATAGGGCAAGATGACAAAGAAGGACACAGGTAATGTGGTAAGATTTGGAGCAAAGGTGCTAAAGTGCTCGCCAAAGAAACTATCCACAGATAAAGAGAGAGTTATGGGGTATGGTTACAGCCTTGAAAAGTGGGAAAGAGTACCTAATAGGTGCATGTGTGGTTGTAGAAACAGATTGTCTACCACTTCTGGGATGATTACAAGCTGCTCAACTTCAGACATTGCTATTTTGTGGTGAATTGCCTACATAAAGTCCTTAAATCCTGAGTTTAAGCACATTGCAGGTAAAGACAATACAGTGGCAGATATGCTATCAAGGGCAAGGTATGAAGATGAGTCACAAATGATTGACGAGGGAGATGATGTAGGCACAAAGTTCTATTCTATCTCTCATGTCAAAGGTAACAATGTCTGCATGACTAATCTACTTGAATCATTCTTGAAAAAGATTTATGAAGGTGATTGGCTTCTTATTGGAAGCTACTTGAGTACTCTAACAAAACAGGATGATTGGTCTGAACAAGAATTCAAGAGGCTACGCAGGAAAGCATATGGGTATTTTTGAGGGATGGTTACTTGTGGAAGAATCCTAAAAAAAGGGTGCTACACCACAAAGGGTTATATGTAAAAAAGAGACTCAAGTAAAGCTCATGCAAGAGTTTCATGAGAGTCTTGGGCTGGACACAGGGTGTATGGGCCAACCTTCTCCAAGTTGAAAGAAAAATACTGGTGGAAGGGTATGTATAAAGATGTATCTCAGTTTGTAGAGACATGTGTAACTTGTCAAGTGTATTCAAATGTTCGACATCGTGATGGATTGCACCCTACATATCCACTAGCCATGCACTATAAATGGGTTGTGGATCTAATCACAATGCCTCTAGAACTCTGGCAGATGAGAGGACCTAACTAACCAGGTTGAAGGAAGAGCATTAAGAGCTAAAACCACAGAAGCTGTGTGCAAATTCCTTCTTGATGAGGTGATTTGTCGTTATGGTTGTGTGGGAAAAATCACTGCAGTTAGAGGTGAGCTGGATGCCGAAGAAGCAAGGGAGTTATTTTCTAGATTAGGAATCAAGCTTTCTCTTACTACAGCTTACAACCCTTAAGGCAATGGAAAGAGTGAAAGAGGGCATCCTCCTATCATCAAAGCTTTGGGCAAGGCTTGCGAAGGAAGAGTTGGTGAGTGGCCAAAATTGTTACCATATGCTTTATGGACTGATCGTACAACACATAGCTCAGTAACTGGCTACATGCCTGCGGAGCTAATGTATGGTCAAAAGCCAGTGATGCCGATTGAAGATACAATTCCCACATGGAATGTACTACCTTGGCAAGAGGGGCTTAGCAGGGAAGATCTCCTTGCACTGCGTATAAGGCAGCTAGAGAGAAGACCTAGAGACATTGAAGCTGCAAAAGAACGACTCAAAAATGCAAGGTTGAAAAACAAGGAATACTTTGATAAGCAACATCGACTCAGGAGCAAAGCAATTGACAAAGGTGACTGGGTTTTGGTGTATTATAGTAGCCTTGATAACCAGCACACAGTCATGCGTAAGTTTTCAAAAAGATGGTTTGGACCGTATGTTGTAAAGCATGTGCATGAAAATGCTACTTATAGCTTGTCTGAACTAGATGGTACAGAAGTAAAGATTCCCATTGCAGGAAAAAGGATCAAAATGTTTAAGAGAAGAGGAGACAATGATCCAGAAGATGTTGATGAGAAAGAAGAGCAAACCACAGGTAAAGATCAAAGTGAAGATGAAGATTTGGAATCATCCAGTGAAGAAGAAAGCAAGGAAGATGTACAAGAGGGATGATCTTACAACGAAATAATGTGGCACATACCGGAGGATGTGCAGGTTTAGAGGGGGTGGATGTCGTGCTGTGACACGTGCATAGTGGGAACGCATGCTACAAGATCTATCTTGTAACTTTTTAGATACATAATTATCTTTCCTATAATTTACATATGCATATTTAAGTATAATAATAAGCCTTCTATCTCATCCTATTATTTTTCTCAAGGGTAACCTATCCTTACTTTACCATCAGAAAATACTATGGGAAAAGCTCAATAGCTCCGCCTCTTTAACTTGGGGCAAAAAGCATTGATTCTTTATTTCTACTATCTCATTATCATCTCACACCCTAGCTAGATCCTATATCTAGGGTAAACTCCAATATATATATATTCTATGTATTTTTTATACTTTTCTTATATTTCTTTTTAAATAGCTACTAGGAGGGAATCAAATCCTAGTGGGACACTAAGTGGCATGATTTCAAAGATACACTTATTTTAATGCATTATTGCAAGCATGATTACAAAACTTTGTCAAAAAGCAATGTCATGCTTTCATATGGCATGAGGTGTCCTTTGGAATTAAATGAAAGTCTAGGCTAAGGGGACCACGGGAAGACTTTTGCTGCCAGAAATGGACCCTATTTTGATGAATTTTTTACACAAGGTTCCAATCCGAATTGGAAAATGATTTTAAAATGAAAATCGTAGCTAATGAGCTGAAGTTTCTGCCCATATTTTTACTTTTTTATTTGGAGCCACAGTTGAGGAGATATGATCAAAATACTGGACCCTAGTCTGCCCACATCATGCAGGGACAACTCATTTCCAACTTTTCCAATTCCTATTCACACTGGCTCCTCTCTTCTTGTGTAAACCCTTGGGGGTTCCCTTCACCTATAAAAGGGGACCTCTTCTTCCTTGAAAAGAAACTCAAGCATTCAAGCCATTGATGAGAGGAATTCTTGAGGGAGTGAGTAGTAATGCCTAATTGTACTTAGCCCCATTAGCATAAGCCCAAGCCTACACTTTCTCCTAGAGGAAGACTAGCCATTCTTATATGCTATCCTTGGAAGATCAACTCTAATCAAAGAAGGTGTTGTACTTGGCGTATCAATCAACGTTGAATTATCCCCTCTTCTTCTCTCTCCCATCAATAATGGTGCCGAAGGGTTTCAAGTAAGATGTGTTCTACATTGATGTTTTCTTGATTTCTTGTTGTTTTCATTTTCATCTCTAATCCAACATATATATATGTATCTAATCTCATCTCCTTAACCAAACCTATCTCTCTCATTCTTAGTAATTCATCCTCTCTAGATTCTCTTTGCTACAGGTACATCTCTCCCCACAGTATCCTTATTGCCTCACGGGCAAGAATAGGGCTTGGGAGGGAAACTTCTCATCTCTTCACTTCTCTCATATCTACATTTCTCACATACTATCCTAGATGAATAACCCACATGATGATCATTTCTATCGCTTTCGCTCTGTACGATCTAATAGAATTAACGTATGGATTAGCCGAAAAATACACTTTCAACAACGTATAGTGTTTCTCTTTGGCCCAGAAAGGCTTAATGAAATACTTGTATCACCGGATCCCATCATACTACCTCTCATAGACCATAACTTTTCTTTTGACGTAAGCGTAGTTATCTTGCTATGAACCAAGAGGATTTGTACACACAATTAATCCCAATCACTAGACAAAATATATACATTATGGTAAGCACAAAACTACGATTCCAAAGAACAATTCGTAACCTATTTGGTCAGCCAAGATTGAATGCTATTAACTCATCTATTAACCCTTTCATATTACCCATGATACGATATGACCATATCCTTGATGTTTTCATTTTCGTATTGTTTCGACATTCTCTTTTGTGTTCTTTCTTTGTGTGTGTGAGTGCAAGAGAGAAAGAGTGAGTCTTCTTTGATTGCACTTCTTTCCAAACCCTAGTCTTCATGGCATCTATGGTTTAACTCCTTCATATAGTTTTTGTTGAGTTCTCTCACAAACTCTCACAGCCATAAGCCCGGTGCTTTCCTGGCAAGACCGCAAATTTCTCGACAGCGGACTCTCTCTCTCTCTCTCATCTGGGCGCTCAGGCCACGCAAGCAAGGACTCCACTCTCCCTCTCACGGGCAGCGCCTCACACACCATACCCACACACCCACAATAACCCCCCCCCCCCCCCTCTCCCCTCTATCCCCTCGCGCTGTGCGCAGCAATCCGCAGCAGTATCACACACATACCCACCCATTTCACCCATTCACTGTGCGCAGCGCAGTCCGCAATACACAAATACACACACACAAACACACACACCCTACCTACATGCACACACACGCGCACACACACCACACACACTCTCTACCTCTATTCTACCCCCCCCCCCCCCCCCCCCCCCCATCCGCCAGAAGAAAAAAAAAACCTATATATACATTATATATATATATATAGCCCCCCCTTCCCACGCACGTTTTCGCACACACATGCCTATACAAAACACACACACCCGCCCTCATGCATGAATATATACACACACGCCTATACGCACCGCACCGCAAATATGAAGAAAACGGCTACGACATCAACAAACAAAAGAAGAAGAATCCAAAGCACGCGCCGCCAACAGCAAAAAGAGAAAATGCATCGCAGGCATGCCCCAGCCGACTCCGAAAAGAAGTACGCTCGACACCGACGCACCGGCAACACGCAACCACGACGCCATCCCAGTAATTTATGGATTCTTTGCATCATTATCTGCAGTTTTCACCCGAGCCATTATCTGCAGTAATTTATGGGTTATTTGCATCATTATCTGCAGTTTTCCATTCTTTGTAAATATCCTCTCTCTAGGTGATGGTCACAAAGGCCCACCTAGACATTCCCCTCTTTTAATAACCTCCCCAAAACAAAGCAAGGGTCAATCACACCGGGCCCACCACTTGCTTTGTCACCCCGATTAAGATTACCCTAACCACACTGGGATTACCTTAATCCAAGCAGCCAACACCTATAAATTGGCACTGAGAGGTCACTATCGTGGGGGAGGACAATTCATGAGGAACCAAGCATTTGGTAGAGTGTAGTAGAAAGGATTGACACTATCACCATCACGGAGAGGGGGGGCTTGTGTGTTGGGTTTGCCTTGGGAATTGCATCATGCGAAGCAAACCACATCCATCTCTCGACTCCAATGGTCGATGCACACACGTATGCACGCTCTTGGTGGTGAGTATTCATAATCATTGAGACACCTTAGAGAACGCACCAAGTAGGTTGCACCACCTCCTCCCCCTACCTCTCTACCACCACGGCATGACGCCTTGTAAATATTGCAGAAATAATTCGCCCTCACACCCCCGAGGGTTTTCATCATTTGCAAGTATTCTCTCTCTCTCTCTCTCTCTCTCTCTCTCTCTCTCTCTCTCTCTCTCTCTCTCTCTCTCTCTCTCTCTCTCTCTCTCTCTCTCTCTCTCTCTCTCTCTCGGTGTGTAGGCTTGCGGTGTTCATATCATCGTGGGTTTTGCGTCCTAGCCGCTCAAAGCTAGGTGGTGCCCTTTGTTCGCTTTACCGTGGCAGGCTCGAGGCGTGCCATTCGGCCCCCGGTGTTTTCGAGGCCGTCGGGGTTTGGGGTCCGCTTTGCGTCCGTCATTTGGTGCCCCCACTGAGGAGGGGTTTTCTAAGACCCTTTAGGTTACAATGCTGAAAGTGACGCCCACTATCAATCATGGACGAGTGGCTGAAGGAATTTTCGAACTAGAGGACGGAAGAAGAGGAGCGAAGGAGGCACTAGCCACCTTCATTGAGGTGCTACTGCTAGGCTGCAGTGTCATCAGCCTTAAAGAGGTAAATTCTTCATCTCGTGTTGCTCGTTCTAACTATAAATTGAAAGCATCAGGTGGGAGATTGGTGAAGTGCCATCACTGTTGTCAACCAAGGCACACGGTCGATGAGGGCCAGCAACGAAGGCAGCGGAAGGGATGAAGTCATCTACATCGACATTCATCGCAAAGAAGTCATTCACGTCAAGGAAGGGAAGCAAACGGTGAGGCCTCTTTTCCCTAAAGAAACTGCTGACAAAGATATCACTCCAAAGTGGCCTAAAGGGACTGCTCGAGCCAAGGTCAAGGAGAAGATAGGCTAGCCTGGAAACACATGACCCCGAAGGGAGAGGCATCTGGCCAAGCAAGTGCTTCAAGCTCAGAGAGCCGGGTTGTACCCACTGATAGCCGTTTTTCAGCTCTCTGAAATTGCCATAGTGAGTTATCTCACCCTATCAAATCACTCAAACACTGTGGTTACCCTCACCCTTTCACTGTATATAGGTGTGTGTGAGTTAGGGGACTTTTCCCATATCTCCTTACTGAAATTAAAAAAACCCTCAATTAGCTAGTCATTGGGCTAGTTGAGCCAAAAAAATAAAAAATATAAAAAATATAAGTATATTATGGCCCATGTATGTGTAAATATTTCTTTGTATATAGGACCTAAATAAAAGATTTTTTCATAATTATTTTGGTATTTATTTAAATATTTCTACCTAGGCGTGTGTTATTTATGCTCTGTACATTGCCTCACCATTACCACAATTTTTCTTACCATTTTTCATACTCTTTATTCCATATAGAAATATTTTCATGTAAGCTTCTCTTATTTTTGGTGTAACTCCACCCCAACAAAAATCCAAAAAAAACTAGTTTTATTTATGTGTATATTTTTTCACTATTGTGATTTTTCCCTTCCTACATCTATTTTGTTTTCTTTCTAAAAAAATTAGAACACCAAAAATATTTATCTTTTTATGGTAGCCTCATAATGAGAGAGATTTCTTTTGATCCCTTTATATTTTTTCCACTTATATTATTTATATTTGACATGTACATATTTTTTAGACCCCTCAATATTTGATTTTCTTAGTTGTACTATTCACTTATATCATAATCTCAACAATATCTTCAATTATAGACCTACCAAATAAGGTCAAGGGTAGGTGGCATGCATACATGCACTATGGAGGGCTCACTCTTGGAGGTATTCAAAAGAATCATCCAAAGAAGGACCCCACAAGGACCTTGTGCAGTGGAAAAAAACGATCGGTTTTGCTGAATTTTTAAAGTGCACTTGCTCTCCGAATTTGAAAAGGTGATACAAACAAAGGTTGTAGCTCGTGGGCTGAACTTGTGCCTCAAATTTTTTCCTATTTTTTTGAGCTACGAGCTGTGAGCTATGATTTTATTAGTGGACCCCAGTTTTCCCATGCTATGCAGCCACACTCTCTCTTCCACTTTATCATTTTCCTCTTTCACACACACTTCTCCACTCATCATCCCCACCTCTCTCACCACTCCTCTCTGCATCCTACTCACCTTCTCCTCAACCTTGAAGAATAAGAGAAACCATGGTGAACTCATACCTCCCACACACAATTCCATTCCAAAATTGACCACCTAGTCTCATTTTTCCTCCTCCAAATTACCCATATCTATCAAAAAAACCACAAAATTTAGCCTCTTCTCTTAAAAGACAGCATCATGGTGGTTGATTACTCAGCTTCAATTACCTTGTCTCTCAAGGAAGGTCAAGACTGGAGAAAAAATGTACCGTCAAAGCTAGTGGACCGTCAACAAGCGTCAAAATTGGCCCTACTCAAGACACTTGGAGCATCAACCTTGTAAGAAATCCACCTTTTCTTACCTCTTAAGAGTTTTTCTTTCTTATTTGTATCCTACATGGATACTCCCATTGTAAATATCTAATTCCATTTGTAAATTAATACTAACTCTACTAACACTAACCCACTATGAAAAGTCCTATCACCTCCATTTCTCTCCTCTCTCTTTCCCCACCAACTTCTTGATAATTCCAAGCAAAAGAAATTAGATAAATTGCTGAAAATCTAACCCAACCATGGTTAGAGGAGGAACTCTAGCCTTCAAAATTGCTATAAAAGGAGGGTGTAGCTAGCACAAAAAGGGGGGGAGAAGAAAGAGCACTATGCTATAGCTTGAGAAGCCAAGCTCAACCTCTTGAGAAGGAGCTCTTGAGTGGAATCTCATTGGCATTAGGCATATGTATGTGTTGTATTAGGGGTGATTAGCAAGGGAACTCTATGCCATTGTAAGAGAGAGTGATCATTCAATTGAGAGTAGGAAATCTATCATTTCTCCTACTAGTTTAAGCCCAACATTTGCTGAATCAAGGAGGGTGAATTTGGACTAAGCATGGATACCTTGTCTCCCTTCCTACGTGAAGTCATGGACAATAATGATGTGTAAGTGTCTTGGTGTTTTATTTAAGTTCTTGATAGCTTGTCTCCGGGTATTGTTATCATTTTAGCCATAAATCCCACATGCTGTAAGAGGGCGACAGGGTGGAGAGGACTCCCCTGGCCTTAAGACAGTGATTGGGGTGGCTTTTTTCTTGTGATGTGTTGTGGTGTAATTTACTCAGGCTATGTTGAACAAATACTAATCTCACTTTGATTGGTCATGACAGATTTGTAAGAAGGCATTAGTGCAACAAGCACCCCCTTCCCCCTTCTCTCTTTCTTACATATATATATTTATGTTTGCTTGATCATTAACGGTACAATTCAAAGAAGCCCGAGCACCATCTCTCTCTCTCTCTCTCTCTCTCTCTCTCTCTCTCTCTCTCTCTCTCTCTCTCTCTCTCTCTCTCTCTCTCTCTCTCTCTCTCTCTCTCTCTCGTTCTCTCGTGTTTTAGTGTGTGAGAGTCTTCCATTGGTGTTAGGGTTAGTGTAAATTCCTTGCTTGTTTGTGGGTTGCTCTAACGATTCTCCTCTTTTACGTCCTAGTTCGCTCTTAAACTAGGTGGTGCCCGTTGTGTAGTTGGGATTTGGCTGGGGGTTTGTTGTTTTGGTTTGTGTTGTGTTGTGCCCCAGCCCCATTGAGCAGCACGAGAGCCTTGAAGGGTGTCTAGAGGTTGCTCTTCTTGTTGCCCGCCCCGGACCGCTTCACCACTTTGTCAAAGAAGAAGTCATCCGAAGCTAAGCGGCGGAAGGTCGCCTACCGATTTGCACGACGCATGCGAGTGCTACCAATCCACTTCGCCAATCCAGAAGAAGAAGTGGTGAGAAGATTCCCATTTCCTAGGGAAGAGTGGTTCGGCTACTGCTCTCGCTGTTTTGGGAAGCGAGTGGAGGACCTTCCTCCTCTCCCTGTACAACTTATCCTAAAGAAGCTCTCTACCACGGGAGAGATCCAGTGGGCTTTAATTCATGCAACACGCCGATTACGGACATTACCTACAATTGCTGTTGGCCAAAAGGCCGGGAGTGGTCAGACACGTCGCCATCACCCCGTACGTGCTGAGCAACGAAGGAAAGGTAGAGCCCATGAAAGGTGACGACCTCTTGTAGATGTGCCGACTCATCAACACTGGCATGGTAAGAGTATAAGTAAGTATTCCACCCTCTGTGCATGATGAAAAATGGGCCGACGGCATTTCCGTTCAGATTCTTACAGCATATACATGTGAATATCTATGTAGATAGGAAAGTCTTCTACCAACAGAAGATCGTTTACCTATTCGGGGCGGCGGTACTAGGAGAAATCCTCAATTTCCCGAACCCTATCATTCTCCCCATATTAGATTACCATCATTCCTTTAATGTCTCTATTTTTATCCTGTTTTAACCTATCCATCCACCCCTGTAAAAAGCCGTTATGAGCCGCTACTGTTGATGTTTTTTTAAAAAAAAGGAAAAAGAAAAAGGTTTGTAATTTCCCGAGTCACCACCATGGCAAGTGTTTCTTTCCCCACGTTCAGTGGAAAGAAGGGAGAGGATCTCACCACCGACTTTTTGGATGATTTCGACATTGCTTGTGTCGTCTCCAACAAAGATGATGACGCTTCATGACTTAGAATTTTTCCTCTACTGATGAAAGTAGAGGCCAAGTCCTTGTATAATGCATTGCCCCAGGCTACCAAGAATGCATGGGATGTGTTAAGGGCTGCTTTTGTAAAGAGCTTTGGTGGAGACACAACCTCGGAGAAGCTATGGCAGCTACTGATAGAATTATAGCAGGGAGGCCTGCTGGAGTATGCCACCTATGAGTCAAAGTTTGTGGACTTATGGGAGAGATGGGTTGCCACACTGGAGGAAGGCAAAGGAGCGCCTAATTTCCTAAAGAAGAACCGTTTCATTGTTGGTCTATGGTCGCCGCTTAGAGAGAAGGTGAAGGGAAGGTTTCTTGCAACATATGAGTTGGCAGTCGAAGTAGCCCGCCTTAAAGACAAGAAGCTGTGCATGCAAGCAAGAGTAAACGAGTGAAAGGAAACAAGCTCGGCCCGACCAACCCCAATGGCTGCAACAGCCAATCATAGAGTCCAACCATAGGAGGCATCAGAAGAACAACAAGACCAGCTGAGTCGCATCACCACCCAACTAAAGAGTTTATCTGTGCATCTGGTGCAGCAAGGGCATGCATCTAGTAGAAACCTAGAACAAGGAAGGGGACAACGAAGGCAGAACCCAGAGTACCACTGTTACAACTGCGGGGAAGACGGCCATGGAATGTACTACTATCCACACCCGAGGAGGTAGAATTTCAATAGAGGAGGGAGACAGAATCAGATCTCTCCGCCAAGAGCAAGACCACCACCACCTAGGCAGTCGGGACCAAGTCCACCAGTCCAAATCCTACGACCACCTGTACAATAGCAACCACCACCCCAACCTGTCATTCCACCACTACCCCCACCACCTGCTGTGAACCAAGCGGTGAGTGTTATTGGCTTAGAGGCTAAAGGGAAGGCGAAGGTAGAAGAGTCAGCTCGAGAGAAGCACAAAGGAAAAGCGAAGGTAGAAGAAGTGGATGCTATGGGAGTGAAGTGTGCGAGGCACGAGGAGGCATATCAAAAAGAAGAGAAGATGAAAGGGAAGGCCGAGTCTAGCAAGCAAGTAGCTAAACCGCGACGGAAGATAGACATTGTGGACTTCTCACTAGGTGAGGATGCACAACCCTATGACTTAGTTCAGGATGTGTTAATGCAAGGCCCGAAGATAACTTGGCCCCAATTACTCCACCTTGCACCCAGAATGAGGAGGCAATGGACGAAAATGGGAAGTACCAGGAAATCAAGACCACGGATAGTTGGGGCTATCTCTAGGAGGGATCTCGATGACATCCTGCCAACCATGGACGCTCACATCAAAGGAAAGCGGATTTCAAACGTCTACATAGATGGTGGCGCACGAATATGCGTCATGAGTGAAAAGATGATGCACCATCTAGGTCTAGAGGTAAGTAGGCTGGCACCCTGCCAAGCCAAGATAGCAAACAATGTAAGAGTAAAATAC
The DNA here is from genome assembly GCF_014529385.1 of Adiantum capillus-veneris. NCBI lineage: Eukaryota > Viridiplantae > Streptophyta > Polypodiopsida > Polypodiales > Pteridaceae > Adiantum > Adiantum capillus-veneris. The sequence continues at coordinate 78,916,546 of NC_140941.1, read as the reverse complement.
ATAGGCATTGTAAATGCGGTAAAAGTAAAAGCATTCAATACAGAAGTGGAGGTAGACATCTTTGTCATGCCACACAAAGGGGAGGGTTACCCCATCATTCTTGGAAGGCCTTGACTTATGGCTATGGAAGCTAAACAAGACTGGAGCACCGGGATGATCCAGATGAAGGATGCCAAAGGGAAGTCCATATTTTACGACATGAGGACTGGAAAGCAGCGCAATATAATCTTGGAGGCTTCAGAAGACGAGTCCACCAGCGACTACTCGTCTACCTTAGGAGAAGACACAACCACCACCGACGGGGGTGACATTAGTATCGAAGTAATGGGAGTCATTCTTAAAAACCCAGACAAATTAGCACAATCTGAAGCAACCTCGGCAAACCAAGAGGGATCACCAGGTATGCAGTCATTGGAGGATGCGGGTAAGCTACAAAAAATGCTCCTGGGACACTTTTATGTCCTTCTAAGTGACCATTTTCCTTGAATTATGTCAAGAGTTTCAAAATGGATTTTGAGGTGCTATCTATCTAGAAAGTTGTCTCGTGAGCTGAAAAAAACTCGACATTTTTTTGGAATATCAATTCCATCTTTAACCTTGTCCTTGCACAACATTTCAAAACCTAAACTGTGTGAAAAAACGGGTGCTGTTTTTGGCTTTTTCAACTTTTTGCAACTATACCACTCTAGAATTCATTTTTGTGAGGTGTATAATGCTAGAGAACTATCTTTAGTAGTCCTCAACATGTCCTGATGCTTCTAGGGAGAAATAAATATTAAAGTTGTGAGTTATGACCAAATTACAAAAATTGTCAAATCTTGTTTTTTAGCCAATTTTAGCTCTTCTATGATTTTTTTGGTGGATTTCATGATATCCAAATGCATTTTTTATTTTCTATGTCGCATATTGTAACATAAACCTAATATTCCTTGAGTTTTGGGGCACCTAATACCCTATTTTGCATAGTACACAACGATGGTTGATTTTTTTGATTATAGAAGAAAACGAAACATTCTAGTATATCAAGTATAGCTTTTTCAACATTGTTAGTTTCTTGTGACAACTACATGTATTTTGTAGGTAGTAACCATATCTAGCATAAGGATCAAATTTGGCTAGATATTGAATAGTTTCTATGGGATTCTAAAACTCATAATGTTGAACCCAGTTTTTTCATGTTTGCTATATTTAGCACTTCATCTTTGTCCCCAAGATTTCCCTTGGTATGAGATGTATTATGCTTTTGACATGCTCCATGGCTCATTATGAACATAAAGAACAATAGGGAACTAAGAAAACATGCATATATTATTTGTATTGAGCATGGCTATAGAAACTTTGATGATAGGTCTGCAGAATGGTAAAAATTCAACTTTTTTGTACCTATTTATTTTGGCAAAACAAAAAATAGTGAGTAAGAAGAAATCATATGTTCTGATCACCAACCCATTGAAGTTAACTAGGGAATTTATCTCAAGTCCTACAAAAATCCCTAATCTTATTTTTATGCAACATAACTTAAGAAATGACTGTTTTGATGAAAATGCACTGGTCCATCAACTTTGGAGGCTTGGTGTGACCAAAAGATGAGAAATTTTACAAGTTTCTTTTTTTTTCCATGTGTAGTAGGCCTTGAACTATAACCTCATGAAAGGATTTTACAAAATGAGTGGATCTCTATGGTTTTGGAGGTTTTTTTCAAAACCTTGAAAGGACACTTTTATGTCCTGTTAGGTTACCAACCTAGTGTTAACCAATGAAGAAAGGAAGGTGTACGTTTCCATGTTAGGTAACTTCACTACTTTGTTCATTGATGGCTATGATAAGATCACAAGAATTACAGTAGTGCAACACCACATAAAGCTCAAGGAAGTCAGTAAACCCGTAGTACAAAAGCTCTGAAGGCTTGGAGTAATCCAACAAGAGGCACTGCTTAAAGAAGTAAGAAGTTTGCTACAAGCAAGTTTCATCTACCCTGTCAAAGACTCAGAATGGGTCTCCCTAGTAGTAGTCACACCAAAAAAAAATGGTAAGTGGAGAGTCTGTGTGGATTACAAATCTCTCAATGCAGCCACGAAGAGAGACCACTTTCCCCTCCCATTCCAGGATGAAATACTCAATGAAGTGGCAGGTCACGAACGCTACACAGTATGCGATGGCTACTTAGGATACTTCCAGATTAGCATTGCGGAGGAGGATCAGAAGAAGACAACCTTCATCACCCCTTGGGGATGTTTTGCCTACAGAGTGATGCCGTTTGGCCTCACTATTGCCCCAGCCACATTTCAACGCTATGTGACTTTTGTTTTCCAGCCTTACTTTGGAGCATCAATACGGGTTTTCATAGATGAGTTTTGCATCTATAGCTCACGAGCCCTTCATTTAAGCAAAGTCTATGATGGCTTAACCAGGCTGCAAACCTTGGGTGGCCAACTCAACGTGGACAAGTGTCACATTGGTGAGAGGAAAGTCACTCTCCTTGGTCATGTAATTTCAACAAAAGGGATCGAGGCTGACCCTAGCAAGATTCAGGCTCTGGTATCTTTATCATCACCCACCACCGCCAAGCAGCTGGTTTCTTTCCTTCAGAAGGTAAGATACTTAAGCAGGTTCATTCACCTGCTATCTCAATTGGTCTTTCCCCTACAACAACTTGCCCAAAGGGATGTTTTCTCATGGAGTGAAGAGAATGAGCAACAGTTTACTGAAGTGAAGCAAGTCCTAGCTAAGCTTCCTACTATTTCACCTCCAAAGTGGGACAAGCCATTTTATGTGAACCCTAGTGTGGGAAATGATACACTGGGAGTAGTGCTAATGCAAAAGGATCCCAAAACTTCGTTCATGCGCCCTATTTACTTCTCTAGTCGAGTCATGACGCCATCAGAAAAAGGATTCACCGAAGTAGAACACATGGTTCTGGCACTAATGTTTGCCACCACAAAGTTCCGCTCCTATCTCCTGCCTAGACCATTTGTAATCCTGACAATGGAAGAGGTTTTCCCATATGTAATGCGACACATGGATGTCTCATCTAGGATCTCAAAGTGGTTAATTAGACTACAAGAGTTTGACTACACCATGCAAGTAGAAAACTCCACCAGGGCTAGTTTAGCGGGAATTCTCACTCATCGCCATTATGAGAAGAAGCTGAAGGTCAACACGGAAGCAAAGGAAGGAACACCAGATAAAGAAAGTCCTAAGCTAGAGAGAGCTCACTCTCTTTTCTTTGACGGAGCATACAAGAGAACAATGGATCAGTCTGTAGCAAACATGGTCATTTTCAATGAACAGCAAGAAAGAGTATTCTTCATGGGGCAGTTATTACACTCCCACTCCAACAATGAAGCAGAATATGCAGCCCTAATCCTTGGGTTGGAACAATGTATTTCACAACAAATTCAGCGCTTAAATGTGTTCGGCGACGCTTTGCTTTTGATAAGGCAGATAAATGGCACCTGGGAATGCAAAAATCAGGTTTTACTTGGTCAACTTCGCCAATTTAAGGACCTTCTGAAGAAGTTTGAAGCAGTGAAGCTCTTCCATGTCCCCATAACAGAAAATCAAGAGGCAGATGCACTAGCTAAAGAAAGAATACAAGATGTTCCCGTAGGAGCAATCAAATTAAAACTACCCCTCTTCCAAGGTAGTGATGCTATGCCGGATATCATCAGCTTTCTAGATACAGGAGAATGTCCAGCAGGACACACCAAAGGCCAAAAACAATGGCTGGTAAGAAAGGCTACTAGGTACCGCCTTATAGACGACCACTTGTATTGTAAGGGCAAAGATTAAATTCTTAGGCGGGGTTCCAACCTCCAGTGAAATCACAGAGGTAATTTCAAGTTGCCATGACGGCGTCTGCTGCGGTCATTTTGCTCTAGATATCACCAGTAGGAAGATTCTACAGGCAGGATACTTTTGGCCTAGTTTGAACAGAGATGTACACCATTGGTGTAAAACATGTAAGGCTTGTCAAGTGGCCAGTGATCGCACGTTAACCTACGAGCCAAAAACCCCTATGATTTCATATGGTCCTTTTGAGAAATGGGGAATAGATGCAATCGGTCCCTTACCAAGGGCCCAATCAGGTAAACTCTACATCATAGTGGGTGTAGACTACATGACGCGATGGGCAGAAGCAACGGCCACCACCCGCATTACAGCCCAAGAGGTGGCAAAGTTCATTTTTTAGCATATCGTTTGCCGTTTCGGCACTCCTCTTGAGATAATATTAGATAAAGGACCAGGATTCAGAGGTGATTTGGTGGGAGAACTGATGAAGAAGTTATGCATCACACGCCGCATTCCACACCATACTACCCACAATGCAATGGTCTGGTAGAGAAGGTAAATGGAATGATTTGCAAAATCATCACAAAACAGGTGAACAACCACATAGGAGACTGGGATAAACATCTCATGGCAGCTCTTTGGGCCTACAGAACAACGTTCCGAACATCACTAGGTTTCACTCCTTTCCATCTAGTTTATGGGAAGGAGGCAATTCTACCCATTGAGGTACAAATAGCCAGCTTACGAGTCTTGGCTAGCCAGACACACCGTCCAATTGTAAACCTCCAAAACCACATCTTGGATCTAGAGAGACTCCAACTGGATAGGGAATAAGCAATCAATCACTATGTAGCACAGGTAGAACGACGCCGACTCAGTTTCAATCAAGGGCTTAAAGAGAAAGGACTGGAAAAAGGCATGTTAGTACTACGATACGACAACAGATTTGACACTAGGAAGGACAAGAAATTTCAACCCAGATGGGAAGGGCCATTCATCATCAAGAAGCGCTACGACAACGGTAGCTATAAGCTGATGGAAGCAGATGGGAGGATTCACAAGACTAGAGTCAATGGATGGCGACTGAAAAGGTATTTTCTTAGGTTTGACCCAGAATTCGTGTTAGACATTCCAGAAGAGGGAGAACCCTCTAACTCTACAGCTGAAGAAGCCGAAGAAGAAGAGGGAGAACCCTACAGCTGAAGAAGCAGAAGAAGGGCTAGAAGCATGAATGCCTCTAGCCAAAAGGGAGAGGGCTAATGATAGCCGACTTTCCGAAATCAAAGAAAAAAAAAACTCATTTCACCCCCCCCCCCCCCCCCGCCCTACGAGCATCGGATAAAACCCTCTCTCTCGCTCTCTCCCATTTTCCCTACACACCCCTTCCCTAATATCTCTCTCTCCCAATTTACCCTCCCCGGCCAGGCAGAGGCTTTGAAAAAATTTCCCCGACCCCTCCCTCGTGCTCCCTCTGTGTGAGCCGCATGGAACCCCCCCCCCCCCCCCCCCCCCCCTTCCGCTCTCCGTATTCTTACACTCACACCCTCACCCTTACATTCCCCCTCACATTACCCCCCCCCCCCCCCCCCCCCCCCCCCCCCCCCCCCCCCTCCCCCCCCTACCACTTTTCCCCACCTCCCTTTGGCCCGCTAATATTCCTTCCCCGACCCCTCCTCCCTCTCCCCCACCCGCTCGCCTCATTCCCCTCCCCTCGGCCTCATCCCCCCCCCCCCCCCCCCCCTTGGCCCGCGGATATATTCCTTCACTCCCCCCCCCATTGACTTATCTCCCCCCCCCCCCTCACCCTCTCCCTCACAAACACTCTCTCTCTCTTATCCCAAATCCTCACCCCTCCCTCTCCCTCACACTCTCCCTCTCAAAGCTCCGCTCTCTCTCTCTCTCTCTCTCTCTCTCTCTCTCTCTCTCTCTCTCTCTCTCTCTCTCTCTCTCTCTCTCTCTCTCTCTCTCATTCGGGCGCTCAGGCCACGCAAGCAAGGAATCCACTCTCCCTCTCACGAGCAGAACCTCACACACCATACCCACACACCCACAATCACCCCCCCCCCCATCCGCCTTGCGGAGAAAAACAGGCCGCCGGCCATCCGCTAGAAGAAACAAAAAACTATATATACATTATATTTATATATATAGACCCCCCTTCCCACGCACGTTTTTGCACACACATGCCTATACAAAACACAGACACCCGCCCTCATGCATGAATATACACACACACGCATATACGCACCGCACCGCAAATACGAAGAAAACGGCTACGACATCAACAAACAAAAGAAGAAGGATCCAAAGCACACGCCGCCAACAACAAAAAGAGAAAATGCGCCGAAGGCATGCCCCGGTCGACTCCGAAAAGAAGTACGCTCGACACCGACGCACCGGCAATACGCCATTCTCTGGCAACACGCAACCACGATGCCATCCCAGTAATTTATAGGTTATTTTCATCATTATCTGTAGTTTTCACCCGAGCCACTGTAAATTTCCATTCTTTGTAAATATCCTCTCTCTAGGTGATGATCACAAAGGCCCACCTAGAGATTCCCCTCTTTTAATAACCTCCCCAAAACAAAGCAAGGGTCAACCACACCGGGCCCACCACTTGCTTTGTCTCCCCAATTAAGATTACCCTAACCACACTGGGATTACCATAATCCAAGCAGCCAACACCTATAAATTGGCACTGAGACTAAGAAAGTAGAAATCAATTTCTCTGTTTTCACGAGGGTGAGGGTGAAAATGTGGGGGTGATTTGTATTTTAAAAAAAATATGAGGTTAGAGTATGTACACATTGGCAAAAAATACACTTATGGTGGAAGAAGATGAACGAAGGCATACATAAGTTTAATAAAACACACACCTAGGTATAAAAATATCAAAATAATTATAAAAATCCCTATATTTAGGCCATATATATAATGAAATATTTACACACAAAGAGGCCATAATATTTTTATTTTTTTTTTATTTTTATTTTTTTGGCTCAACTAGCCCAGTGACTAGCTAATTGAGGGTTTTTAAGAAAATATGGAAAAAGTCCCCTAACTCACACACGCTGTCAGGAGTTTTTTTGAGCAAAGGATTGCGCATATGTACATATACATGCATGGTGCATCGAATAAAGAATTGCCCATTTTTCAGAGCCAGGTGGTTACGTGGGGCCCACATGTGTACAGGTAGGACAGGGTGTACATAGTGCATCGATTTTCACTATTATCAGTACTAGTGTGTTTTTCCTACAATAAGGAGGAGTTAGTAGCGTGTAAAACTTCTCGAGGAAGCTATCCGCGGGCCGACGACATGAGGTCAGCAGGTGCGTCAGATGGCATCTAGTGGCGTAAGGAGGGCGAACGAGGTCAATATTTGCACGCAGATGAGGACGGACACAACGTGGGTGTTTTCTTGTGAGAGTTACGCAGAAAGGTCATCATTAGGACCACTTTCTGGGGCCACTTCACATGGTGGCGAGATGCATTATTGGAAAAAAGCTGAGTGCCAGGTGTGCGGATGATGCAAAAAGGTGACAACTATGCACTGCGAGGTCAGCTTTTGGCCTGTTCGGGGTCCGTTTGAGGTCATCTAAAAGGCCAAGGGTGCCCAAGTAATAAAGCTAAGTGTGGAAACTGAAAAAAGAGAGAGAAGACCAGAAAAAACGTAGAGAAGAGAGGAGGAACAGCCGCAGGTATGTTTTTGCCCATTTTGGAGCCTGTTTTGGCCCTAAACTGCTCATCCGAGGTCGGATTTGAGCACTTTGACATGATAGACTGGGGTTTTGGGCCGTTCCGGACGCGATGGCGCTGTCCATTTTTCCAAATTCCTCACTCTTTTCCTGCTGTTTTTCTGTGTAAGTTTCTCCTATGAGCGAAGTTTCTGCTCTAGTTTGTGATTGTATCTGGCTTATTTTACCTATATTGTGTGAACTATTTGCCCCATTGGTGTTGGCCCAAGCTCAATTGTATCTAAACATCATAAATTCTCCTCTTTTGAGCTGAGTTTTTTTCGGTGTGTGTGTGTGTGTGTGTGTGTGTCGCTGTGTGGAGTGGGCAAGTGGATAATCTCACTCCATAGGTGTGTTTCCTGTCTCGGCCAGGTGTGTTGTGTAAGCCGAGTGGTGCCCCCTAGTGTGTGTGTGTGTGTGTGTGTGTGTGTGTGTGTGTGTGTATCTTCCCAAGAGTGTGTGTCGGGTCGTTATAGAGGCGCTGTGTGTGTTTTCATCCCGCTCACATTCTTTTGGTGCCCCCACTGAGGATCTTCTTCGAGTACCTTCTGCTTCGAGCTTCGAGCTTCGGGATTACAGGTTGCAGGTTGCAGATTACAGGTTACAAGTTACAGGTTACAGGGACAGGTACAGGTACAGGTGATTCACACAGGTATAGGTAGCTGGAGTACAGTGATATACTAGCAGTGATGTCACTTGCAGTTGTTGTGGGAATGCATCACTTGGAGCCTATTTGAGCGCATTGTCTGCTGGATTGTACGTTACTTGTGGAAACTGCCATTGTACGCATTTGTGGAGCCATACTTGGTTGTATTTGGCAGTCCCAACCATTTCTGAGACTTGGTCTGGAAGATAGTCATTTCTGAGACTTGACTATACGCGATTTGCATTAGCCTTCGTGTGAGGGTCGATAGCGTGAGGTTTTTATTGAGCTGGGGGATTCTCAAATGTAGAGATCCTTTCGGTGATACAGGTAGCTGGAGCACCCTTTTTGTGACCTCGCCATAGGCTATGTACTAGTGAGTCCTACTTCATGCTCGGGTTCTATTGTTGACAGTTTATGCATACATAGACAGTCTATATTTTGGGTTCCTACTGCTCTACTTCTGGGGAAACTCTGTCGAAATTTTCCCAACTTATGATGGCTGGTTTTTTGGTATTTTGAGCCATTTATGCTGTTATGCTGCTGAAATTTTGGCAAAATCAGAGGTTGAGTCAGGTGTGCCTTCTTGGGAGCTTCATGGTTGGCTTTAATGGATGATCAAAATGGCCCTCAGTTCACTCCTTTTCATTTAACTCAAAGAATTCAGATTAATGTTCATGTGTCCAAGAAGATCTTTTTCCAGCAGCGCATAGTCTTTATGTTTGGGCCAAGAAGATTGAGAGAGATCCTGGAATGTCCTTTGCCTGTTGTCATTCCGATGATTAACTATGAAAACTCATTTGATGTGCATGTGTTTGTCCTTATCTAAAGTTGAGCTCCATTGAAGTTTCTGGGGATTGGGTAGTGAAAAGTTTTGGGTTCTTGCACGTGTGTTCGAAGGGGTTCTCAAAGCATCATAATTTGGGTAGCCATGGCTTTCTCTTATCCGGAGTTTCATGGAAGAAGTGATGAAGATGTGGAAGAATTTTTGGAAAAGATGGAGGTTGCCTGCATTAGCAACCAGATTCATGACCCTACGCAAATGTTACACCTTCTCCAAATTTGTTTGAAGAGTGATGCACGAGTTTGGTCTAAAGCATTTGAAGAGGAGTTGCGTGTGGCTGATCCACTTGTAAGGTTGAGTTGGGACAATCTACGACATGGGTTGGAAGTGGAGTTTGTGAAGATAGAAGATCCTGACAAAGTGTGGCAAGAAGTACAGGCTTTGGTGCAAAAGGAAGGTGAGCCAGTAGATGCGTACATACGTAAGTTTTCATTGGCATGGGAGCGAATGTGCAAGGCTTTAGCACCACAGGTACCCCCGCCTGACATGATGAAGAAGGACAGGTTCTTGGCTGGTCTTTGGGAGAATATACGTTGGAGAGTGGAGCTAAAGAAGCCTAGGACATATTGTTGGGATTAAAGCCCAAGTGGCCTCTTATGCGGATATGGCCGCCCGCCCGCCTAACTCACTTACCTCTAACTCTTTGTATATACTCACATATACTTTGTGAATACTAAGGTATTGGGATATAACCCTTCTAACAGTTCTCTGCGTACTGTACTGTGTAAGCTCACTGTGTGTGTGTGTGAGAGAGTCGACCCACGCTCCGCTCCGCGACTTCAATTGGTATCAAAGCCTTGGTTCAGTGCGGTTTTGCACAATTGCGCGCGCGCACTTTTCCGGCAGATTCTGGATCCGGAGTTCGAAAATTCACACTCGGCGTTCCGGGAGCATTTCCAGTAGGTGACCTGGAGTTTTACCCCCCTTTCGAAGCCGTTTATGCCCTCAGAATTTCGTTCTGAGCACTACAGTAGAAGATAGATTTCAGCCGCAAAGAAATCCGTCTTGTGTAGATTGGCAAGCAGGAGGTGGTCGACATCAATATCGGCATCGACATACATCACTTATTAGTCTTCAGAGCATCATCTATAGACCAGGTACACATATATATCATCAGATATATATATTGCAGTCTGCATTGTTACTTCTTGTGCTTGCCAGGTTCTAGGGGAGGTGTGGCCATACGACGGCTTGACACCACTGGCATGTATTGCAGATTGATGTACTGTGATTGTGGGTCTGCTAGTTGTGAGTCACGCTAGCAGACAGACCGCCGCAGCGGTCATAGGACAGTGATTGGTCTATTATAGGATGTATGCTAGTTTTGGGCAGTTTGCTGAGCCATCTGAGAGGGTCGTGTGTGAGGTTTTTTGAAGCCAAGCACTAGGGGCTGGGTTACCCAGTGTGAGGTGGATTAGGTTGCTGGAGTTCCCCTCTACACGCATCCTCTTCGGCGACTTTTATCCCTTAGGATGTATGACTTTGTGTAGACACTGGATTGCATCTTATGCGTCAGGCCGTTGAGGCATTGTTCAGGGTTCAGTCTTGAGACAGATACAGGTTCTGTCATCGCCCAGAGAGGAGACAGTGTATGCTTATAGGACAGCATATTACAGAGATTTTTTAGATTTGTCACTGGTCAGCTATTTATGATTGTTTTTTGAGCTATCTTTTGGTTCCGAGAGCTCAGTTTACAGGGGAGACTCTATCAAAAATTTTCAAAATACTGACAGTTCCTGAGGAGAGGTGTTCAGCTTGTTGATTACAGCTTGTTTACTGTGTACAGAGGCCAGTTTACAGGGAAAACTCTGCCGGATTTTTCTCAGGAGTAAGCAGTTTGGCAGATATGGCATCTTCTCAAAGTGAGACTCTTTACAACATAAAGAAGCTGGATGGCACAAACTTTCCATTCTGGAAGAAGCAGATTTGGCAGGTTTTGGTGTAGAAAAAACAAGTGAAGCCACTGAAGCTCAAAGGGGAGAGACCAGAAGGTATGGCTGAAGATGAGTGGGAAGAGCTTGACGAGTTAGCTTGTTCCACAATCATGCTGACACTGGCAGAAAATGTTTACTTCAACGTAGCAGAAGAGACTACAGCGTATGGCGTATGGCAAAAGCTATGTGGTATGTACGAGAAACAAAGTGTTGCTTCTCAGATTTACTGGCTCAAGAAATTGGTGGATTTGAAGATGAAGGAAGGGACAGCCATGTCAAATCATCTGAATGAATTTCACACAATTTTCAGCCAGTTAACAGCACAGGAGATAGTCTTTCCAGATTCAGTGAAGGCTATGTTTCTCTTAATCACTTTGCCAGACAGTTGGGATACTTTTCGTACAGCGTTAAGTAATTCTGTCGCGCCAGAAGGTCTTACAAGTGCCAATGTAGAAGGCAGCTTGCTCACAGAGGAAGTGAACAGGAAGAACATTGACAAAGGCAAAGGCAATAGTGCTTTGGTCGTTCGAGGGAGACAACTGTTTAAAGAGAAGAAGGGTAAGAAGGCACAAAACCGAAGTAAGTCTCATGATTCGAAGTCAAAGGATGACATAGAATGCTACCATTGTGGCAAGAAGGGTCACATAAAGCGAGACTGTACGAAGTGGAAACAAGAAAAAGGAAAAACAAAGAGTTCTGAGCAAGATGAAAAGAAGAGTTCAGTGAAGATTGAAAAGGTGAATGTCACAGGATCTGGTTCAGACAGTGATTCTGGTATAGCAGCTGGCAACATCTTCCTTACAAGAAATCTTGATTCTGTTTTCTTGACTGCAAAGGATGGACATGCTATGAGTGATTGGATTATCGACTCAGGGGCATCTTTACATGTTTCTCCGCACAAAGAGTGGTTTACATCATATGTGGCTACTAAAGATTATGTCAGACTTGGCAATGAGCAGGTTTGTGACATACTTGGAGTGGGAGATGTGCAATTGAAGTTTCAGAATGGCTCTTCTTTATGGCTCAAGAATGTCATACATGTTCCAACAATCCGAAAGAGCTTGATTAGTACAGGGAAGTTGGATGATGCGGGTTATGTGACAGTTTTTGGGAATAGCGCTTGGAAGATCTCCAAAGGTTCGATGACTGTAGCACATGGCAGCAAGTCAGGAACTCTGTACACTTTACATGTTTTAGAGGTTAAAAACCATGTAATTAATGTGATTGAGCAGCCAAGTGTGTCACTGTGGCATCGTAGGTTGGGACATATGTCAAAAAGAGGAATGGAAATACTTTCTCATTATGGTTATTTGCCTGGCTTTTAATTTCAAGATTTCGAGTTTTGTGAGCATTGTGTTAATGGTAAGCAAGCACAGGAACCGCACAGATCAAAGAGGAATCGTAGGGACGAACGGTTAGCTCTTGTACACAGTGATCTATGCGGACCAATGCCTAGTTTGTCACTAGGGGGAGCAGCGTACTTTTGTACATTCATAGATGACTATTCTCGCAAAGTATGGGTTTACTTCTTGAAGCACAAGGATGAGGTGCTCAAGGTCTTTAAGACATTCTTACAGTTGGTGGAGAATCAGAGTGGTCAGAAGCTGAAGTGCTTGAGAACTGACAATGGTGGAGAGTACGTTTCCAAAGCCTTTCACGACTTTTGTGAAGCAAAAGGGATTAAGCGGGAACTTACTGCACCATATAATCCTTCACAGAATGGGGTTGCAGAACGTATGAATAGGACCATACAAGAGAAGGTCAGAAGCATGTTGTCAAATGCTGAGTTGCCTGATGGATTTTGGGCGGAAGCAGTGGCTACATCAGTCCATTTGATCAACAGGTCTCCTAGTAGGGTTCTAGATAAGAGTGCAGTGGCCGAGATGCTATGGACAGGCAAGGCACCTTCGTATAAGCATCTCAGAGTCTTTGGTTGTGAAGCTTATAGCCATATTCCTAAGGAGTTCAGAAATAAGTTAGAACCAAAGAGCAAGAAGTGTATATTTCTTGGCTACGGAGAATCGGGCGAGATGGGTTACCGGCTTTGGGATCCTGAGTCAAGAAAGCTTATTCGTAGCAATGATGTGCATTTCAATGAAGCCAAGTTTCACGCTAAGCCAGAGAAGACAGAGGAGATCAGAAGAGTTGTCTTCAGGGAAGATGGACCTAGTGCTAGCACATCAAGACAGCATGGTCAGGAACAGCCTATAGTGGCTAGAGAGGCAGAATCAGTTGTGGTGAGACGTTCTGAGCGTGTCTCCAAACCACCTGATCGTTATGTGCCATCTCTAAATTATGTCATGCTCACAGATTGCGGAGAACCATCTTGTTACAAGGAAGCAGTACAAGTGGTTGACTCGAAAAAATGGCAGTTGGCCATGCAGTCAGAGATGACAGCTCTGCATAAAAACCAGACATGGAAGTTGGTTAAATTACCACAAGGCAAAAAGGCTCTACCTTGTAAATGGGTTTACAGGTATAAGATCACCGCTCATGATAGTCAGCCAAAGTACAAAGCAAGGCTTGTTGCCAAGGGCTTTAAGCAAGAACAAGGCATTGACTTTGATGAAGTCTTCTCTCCAGTGGTCAAGATGACTACATTGAGATGCTTTCTTGCATTGGTTGCTATATTGGATTTGGTGTTGCACCAAATGGATGTCAAGACAGCGTTCTTGCATGGTGATTTAGATGTGGAAATTTACATGCAGCAGCCAGAAGGGTTTGTTGAGAAAGGCATGGAACATTTGGTATGCCAGTTGTTAAAGAGTCTTTATGGCTTAAAACAATCACCGAGGGCATGGTACCATAAGTTCCACCAGTTTATTCTTTCTCAAGGCTACAAACGTAGTGAGTTTGATCACTGTCTATATACAAAGAAGGCTAAGGATGGCAGTTGGCTGATCCTTATTTTGTATGTGGATGACATGTTGATTGCTGGCAAACACTTGGAAGAAATTTCAGCTTTGAAGTCAAAGATGGCAAAATCGTTTGACATGAAAGACATGGGTGAGGCAAGTCATATACTTGGTATGCGCATTGAGAGAGACAGATCAAAGAAGTTGATTTGGTTATCTCAAACAGAGTATATTGACAAGGTTTTGCAACGTTTCAATATGGAGAAGGGAAAGGCATTGAGTGTTCCATTGCCACCATATGTGAAACTTAGCAAACAAGATTGTCCTGTGTCTGAGGAAGAAAAGGCTGAAATGGATAAGATTCCATATGCGTCTGCGGTGGGTAGTTTGATGTATGCAATGATTGCTACACGTCCGAATATTGCATTTGCAGTGGGAGTGGTTAGCAGATATATGTCAAATCCCGGCAAGAAACATTGGGAGGCAGTGAAAGGTATCATGAGATACTTAAAACATACAAAGAGTATGCGCATATGCTATGGTAGTCAGGATTTGAGTGTCAGAGGATACACTGACTCAGATTATGCAGGAGACTTGGATAAGAGGAGATCTACATCAGGCTATGTCTTTACATTGGCTGGAGGTGCCATATCATGGCGATCTCGATTACAAGATTGTGTTACGCAGTCTACTACAGAAGCTGAGTATGTTGCAGCAAATGAGGCATGCAAAGAAGCTATTTGGCTTGGTAGATTGGTTGCAGACTTGGGAATCAAAGTAGATATGCCAGAGTTATATTGTGATAGTCAAAGTGCTATACAATTGGCAAAGAATCCAGTGTTCCATCCGAAGACTAAGCATATTGATGTCAAATATCACTTCATTAGGAAAGTACTTGAAGACAAGCAGATACAACTGCTGAAGATCCACACCAAGGACAATCCTGCTGATCTACTCACAAAGGGACTTCCAGGAGAGGGCTTTGTGCATTGTCGTGAGTTATTGGGCATTGGATAGATGGCAGCCATGTAAATCTTTGTACATTTATGTTCATAGATTTACAGTTACTTAAAGTGCCACATTGGACTTTAAGTGGGAGGTTGTTGGGATTAAAGCCCAAGTGGCCTCTTATGCGGATATGGCCGCCCGCCCGCCTAACTCACTTACCTCTAACTCTTTGTATATACTCACATATACTTTGTGAATACTAAGGTATTGGGATATAACCCTTCTAACAGTTCTCTGCGTACTGTACTGTGTAAGCTCACTGTGTGTGTGTGTGTGTGTGTGAGAGAGAGTCGACCCACGCTCCGCTCCGCGACTTCACATATGAGGATGCACTAGAGGTAGCAAGGAACAAAGAGTGGAAGTTGAGGAAAATGAGCCAGTTAGGGGTGGAGTCTTTGCCAATGAGGTCTAAATTTCAGCCTATAGAGTCTTTACAAGGGCGCATGTCAGGGGTTCATCATGAACCAGTAGTTCCTGTTACTACTCAGGTTATGCCAGCAGTGGTCACTACAGCAGTGCAAGATGATGGGCTAAGGCAAGACATGAGGCAAATGGTAGATTTGATGAAGAATCTCAGCCTAAACATGCTAGGTCAAGTGGGAAATAATCGAGGTCGAGGGAGGTTTACAAATCAGTAAGGAGGTGAAGAAAGGCCTAGGAATGGTGTTGGACAAAGCAATGGTAGGTTTTGGAGGCAGACGCCCACATGTTATAATTGTGGAGAGTTGGGTCACATCAGCCCGCAATGTGATAAGCCACCAAGGATGGCGGGAGACATGTATCCATTGCCAAGACAGGTGTTAACTAGGTCAAATGATTATGGCATCGAAATTAAGGGAGACGAAGGAACCAGTGGACTGACCCGGGAGGAAAAAGGAAAGACAAAAGTGCTAAGTGTAGTCACCTTGGAGAAGGCATCAAAGCTAGAGGATACATTAGTGATGCCTATTGGAAAGAGGACCACAGAGGAAAAGGAAGGAAGAAGTGCCCCAGGTCCTAGTAAGAAGAAAGGAAAGAGCCATGAAGGCGAGGATGTCAAGGCCAAGATGAAAAGGAGAGCTCGTCGAAAGTTTCATGTTTCAGATTTTCCACTAGGGGATGGGCAATTAAGCTATGACTTGAAGGAGGATCTGACGAGCAGGAAGGCAGATGTTACTTTTGGGCAGCTTATAGAGATGGTGCCTAAGCTAAAGCGACAGTGGAAGAGGATGGTTAACCCAATGGAGAAAGAGCCAGAGAGAGGTTCAGTAAAGGTGTTGGCAATGGATGAGCTACCAGAAATTTGTCCAATAGTAGATGTGTGGCATAAAAGGAAAAATTTGGGACAAGGTTATGTGGATGGCGGAGCCCAAATATGCGTCATAACACACTCATGCGTTGAGAAGATGGGTCTCACAGTGGCTTGGGGGTAGGCATATGATGCAAAGGCAGTGGTTGATTTTCATGTGATGCCAGCAGGGTTGGGAGCATATCCTATTATACTGGGAAGACCATGGTTACGTGCAGTGGGAGCTGTTCAAGATTGGCGACATGGTACGATTAGCCTCTATGGAAAGACAAGTACCAAGAAGCTTTATAATATGGACACAAGGAAACCATTAGAGGAGCTTTATGAAGATGAGGATGAGTCTAGTGATGAAGACTCTTCCACGGTGACAGATGAGGACAGTGATAGCACTACCAGCAGTGATGAGGATGCTGATGTTGCATTTCTTTTGATGGACAAAGAAATCCAGGAGATTGGTTTAGTTGCATTTGCGAATGAGGTTGAAGATGAAAGTGAAGGGCCTTATGAAGTGATTGAAGGGCTGATGCAAACCAAGGTTGAGTTGTCAAAGAAGCAGGAATTAATGACGCAAATGATTAGTGGAGACCTCTCAGCTATGGAGAAGGATATATTTTTGCATATGCTGGCTAGTTTTCCTGATTTGTTCATTACTTCATATGAAGAGATCAGAGGGTTCAAGGGTGAAGAGATGCATATAGAGCTGAAAGAAGATGCTAAGCCAGTGCGGCAAAGGCTAAGAAGTATGGGTCAAGAGCAAATGGAAGCCTTGCGGGTAGAGGTGGACAAGTTATTGAAGGCAGGGTTCATAGTCCCTGTGGAGACCACAGAATGGGTGAGTCCAGTAGTAGTCAGTCCAAAGAAGGATGGGAAGTGGAGAATTTGTGTGGATTTTAAACCCTTAAACGCAGCCACTAAGAAGAACCCATATCCTCTTCCATTCATCGATCAGATCTTGGATTCAGTGGCAGGTTATGAGAGGTGCAGTGTGTGTGATGGTTTTTCAGGCTATTTTCAATTGAAGATTGCTCTTAAAGACCGCACAAAGACAAATTTTATTACGCCATGGGGCTGCTATTGCTACACAGTATTGCCATTTGGGTTGTCAAATGGACCTTCCTTCTATCAAGAGAGAGCAAATTGGGTGTTGGAACCATTCATTGGTAGTTGTGTTAAAGCTTTTATGGATGACTTCTGTGTCTATAGCAGTAGGGCTGATCACCATGAGAAGCTGCAGATGGTATTGGCTCGATATGATGAATGTGGAGGACAACTAAATCCAAAGAAATGTCATCTAGCACAGCCAAGGGTGAAGTTATTGGGCCACATGGTGTCAAAAAATGGCATTGAGGCTGATCCAGACAAGGTTAAGTCTATTATTCTTCTTCCATCACCTATGAGTACGAAGCAATTGGCAACCTTTATACACAAAGTGAAGTACATGGCACGGTTTATTCCATTGTCTTCGCAGCTTCTTTATCCATTACAGCAAGTGGCAAAGCATGATCCATTGCAATGGGATGACAAGTGTGAAGAAGTGTTTCAAGAGGTGAAAGAGGTGTTAGGGGGGTTGTCAGCCATGCAGGCTCCTGATTGGGAGAAAGTTTTTTATGTAAATCCATCGGTAGGGGATGATGCCATTGGAGCCATGCTATTGCAAAAGGGGAAAGGCAACCATTATATGAGGCCAGTGTATTGTGCAAGCCGAGTGAAGTTGGTAGCGGAGAGAAAGTTATTGGAAGTAGAGCTAGTGATGGCCAGTGTAATATTTGCTTGTCGACGATTTCGTCATTACTTGCTACCACGGCCTTTTGTTTTCTTGACGAGTTATGCCTTTTTGCCACAGTTAATTAATGGTACTAACATGTCAAATGTGGTGAAGAAATGGGTAATTGAGCTGCAAGAGTTTGAGTTCTCTTTTCTAGTGGAAGATAGTACAAGGGCTACCCTAGCTGATTTGTTGACCTACAAGGAGAATCCCCTTATTGTTAAGGAAGAGGTGGTGAGAAAGGTAGTTGAAGAAGTGCCACAGATCAGCAATGCACATGTGTTGTTCTTTGATGGTTCATACAGAAAGAGCCACGATGCAGCTTCAGGGGGTATAGCACTTTATGATCCAGAGGGGAAGCTAGTATGCAAGAGAGGGTTCAAATTGGATGCGCATAGTAACAATGAGGCTGAATATGCTACATTGGAAGCCGGATTACACATTTGTTTGAAGGATGTGGTTCGAAGGTTGAGCATAAAAGGTGATGCCTTGTTAGTGGTGAAGCAAGTGCTGGGTGTGTGGAAGAGCAAGAACACCTCATTGAAGGAAATGTGCTTCAGAATTAAAGGCCTGTTAAAAAAGTTTGAAGCATGGAGCATCAAACACATTGAACGTGCTCTAAATGGAGAGGCACATGAAGCAGCTCAAGGCATGATTGGGGAGCTATTCGTGTTGAGGAACAATTTACCTCTTTATCATGGCCGGGAAAGTTTGGCTCAAGAAGAGGAGTTTTTGCTAACAGAAATCATTCCAAAGGAGATTCAGAAGTCTAAGAAGTATGGCTTTGTGCGTAGAGCATACAGGTACAAATTGATTGGTGATGTTTTATACATGAAAGGGGCTGATCTCGTGTTGAGACGTGTACCTTGGCGGGAGGAGCTTTACAGAGTGCTGGAAGAGAATCATGAAGGCGCATGTGGCGGCCATTTTGCTCTAAAGATCACCTTGCATAAGATCTTGCAAGAAGGGTATGTATGGCCTAGTCTGCACAAGGATGTTCACCATTGGTGTAGGTCTTGCAATAGGTGTCAAGCATTTGGGAAGAGAGTGTTGAAGCCAGAGCTACGAAAAACCATTATGGCATTTGATGTGTTTGAAAAGTGGGGGATTGATGCAATAGGCCCGTTACCTATCACAAGCAGGGGCAAAAGCTATATTTTGACGGCAGTGGACTATCTTTCTAGATGGGCAGAGGCTATAGCAGTAAAACAGATCACTGCAAAGGATGTGGCAAAATTTGTGTATGATGAAATATGTTGCAAGTTTGGGGTGCCATTAGAGCTACTTTCAGATAAGGGGCCAGGATTTAGAGCTAAACTGCTAGACTTCTTATGCACAAAGATGAAGATTAAGCATCAGCATACCACTCCTTATTACCCGCAGTGTAATGGCTTAAATGAAAGATTCAATGGTGAGTTGGTACAAATTCTTTCTAAAGTGACAGAGCACCAAGGAAAGAATTGGGATTTGGAATTGCCTAGTGCATTATGGGCTTACCGTACTTCGGTGAAGACAGGTACAGGGTTTACTCCATTTCATTTGGTGTATGGAAAGGAAGCACTATTGCCTGTGGAGGTAGAGTTGCCTGCGGTCAAGATGTTAGAGAAGTTGCTTGGGTCGCCTAGTGATGCATTCAAAGAGAGGCTCTTGCAGTTACAAGAGGTCCATTTGGATAGGATGAGCGCATTGGAGCATTATGGGCAGATGCAGGATAAGGCTTTGGCAAAGATAAATGAAAAGGTTGAAAGTAAGGGTATCAAGAAACATGACTTGGTTTTGCGCTACAATAGTAAGCTGGACAACACCTTCCAAAAGAAGTTTCAAATTAAGTGGGAAGGCCCTTTCAAGGTAGTGGAGTGTTTTCCAAATGGCACATATCAGCTGGCTAACCTGGATGGTATTCTACATAAGTCAAGGGTAAATGGATTGCGTCTTAAATTGTATCATGCTAGATTGATGATGGTGGAGCAAGATGAGCTGTCTGTGGAGCAAGCAATGTTGGTGAAGGATGAGGAGACCTGTGATGCGGCGAGTCTCATATCTCTCTTTGCTGCTGCTGATCATGAATGATCTAGCAGGCTAGGGGATGGGCAAATTATATCAGGAGTTTTTTTGAGCAAGGGATTGCGCATATGTACATATACATGCATGGTGCATCAAATAAAGAATTGCCCATTTTTCAGAGCCAGGTGGTTACGTGGGGCCCACATGTGTACAGGTAGGACAGGGTGTACATAGTGCATCGATTTTCACTATTATCAGTACTAGTGTGTTTTTCCTACAATAAGGAGGAGTTAGTAGCGTGTAAAACTTCTCGAGGAAGCTATCCGTGGGCCAGCGGCATGAGGTCAGCAGGTGCGTCAGATGGCATCTAGTGGCGTCAGGAAGCCGAACGAGGTCAATATTTGCACGCAGATGAGGACGGACACAACGTGGGTGTTTTCTTGTGAGAATTATGCAGAAAGGTCATCATGAGGACCTTTTTTTGGGGCCACTTCACGTGGTGGCGAGATGCATTATTGGAAAAAAGCTGAGTGCCAGGTGTGCGGATGATGCAAAAAGGTGACAACTATGCACTGCGAGGTCAGTTTTTGGCCTGTTCGGGGTCCGTTTGAGGTCATCTAAAAGGCCAAGGGTGCCCAAGTAATAAAGCTAAGTGTGGGAACTGAAAAAAGAGAGAGAAGACCAGAAAAAACGTGGAGAAGAGAGGAGGAACAGCCGCAGGTGTGTTTTTGCCCATTTTGGAGCCTGTTTTGGCCCTAAACTGCTCATCCGAGGTCGGATTTGAGCACTTTGACATTGTAGACTGGGGTTTTGGGCAGTTCCGGACGCGATGGCGCTGTCCATTTTGCCAAATTCCTCACTCTTTTTCTGCTATTTTTCTGTGTAAGTTTCTCCTATGAGCGAAGTTTCTGCTCTAGTTTGTGATTGTATCTGGCTTATTTTACCTATATTGTGTGAACTATTTGCCCCATTGGTGTTGGCCCAAGCTCAATTGTATCTAAACATCAGAATTTCTCCTCTTTTGAGCTGAGTTTTTTTCGGTGTGTGTGTGTGTGTGTGTGTGTGTGTGTGTCACTGTGTGGAGTGGGCAAGTGGATAATCTCACTCCATAGGTGTGTTTCCTGTCTCGGCCAGGTGTGTTGTGTAAGCCGAGTGGTGCCCCCTAGTGTGTGTGTGTGTGTGTGTGTGTGTGTGTGTGTGTGTGTGTGTGTGTGTGTGTGTGTGTGTGTGTGTGTGTGTGTGTGTGTATCTTCCCAAGAGTGTGTGTCGGGTCGTTATAGAGGCGCTGTGTGTGTTTTCATCCCGCTCACAACGCCTATATACAGTGAAATGGTAGGGATAGCCATAGTATTTGGGTGAATTTGGTAGGGTGAGGTAGCTCACTATGACAATTTTTAATAGCCAAAAAACGGCTATCATTAGCCCTCCCCAGGATGATGGTATATTCATGTACCATCATAAAGCATCTTTTCCAAAGAGAGTACTTCAGAGTCCTTGACAAGATCTTCATTGTTTGGCCCCTCGGAATTTTGATTGAAGTTACATTCATGCTTCATGGAGCAATACTTACATGAGATAGCTGCCTTTTGACAGACCTTTGGTAGATCCTTTGGTAAAAGGCGACTCAAATAAGGCTTCAAGCGATACCCGTTTACCTTCCTGGAGTTCTCTTTCCCATTCAAGTCTGTAAGCTGATAGTAACTTGAGTTGAAAGCCTTTTTGACTATGTATGGCCCCTCCCATCTAGTTTCAAATTTGGCATCAAAACGATTATCGAGTCGATTGTCATACCTTAGCACCAGATCTCTTTCCTTGATGCCTTTGTCCTTTAGTTTCTTGTCGATCTTTTCTTTCGCTTGAGTAGCTTTCCTCTTGTAGCACTCGTATGCTACTTCTCTTTTCCTCTCAAGCTCAGCTAAGGTAAGAAGTCGATCCATCCATGCTTCTTGATCATCTTGTGCTGCTTTGCCATGAAGTCGCATTGTTGGAATGTTGAGCTCAATTGGTTGTAAAGCCTCTTGACCATAGACCAGGTGAAATGGTGTAAACTCTGTGGATTCCCTATATGTGGTTCGATACGCCCACAAGGCACCATCCAAGAAGTCATCCCACAACTTTGTCTTATTTCTCACCATCTTTCTAATGATGCCTACAATGACACCATTAGCTTTTTCTACCAGACCATTTGACTGGGGATAGTAGGGTGTACTATGACGATGTAGAATGTGAAGTTCTTCACAGACTTCTATGAGCAAGCCCTTCCTAAACCTTGGACCATCATCAGAAACAATCTCCAAAGGTGTGCCAAATCTACAACAAATGTGAGTGTAGACGAATTTGCTCACTGTCCTCTTGTTTACCTTTGCCACACTTTGTGCTTCCGCCCACCTAGCCATATAGTCTACAGCCAGTAGAATGTAGAGTTTACCATTTTTGGTCCTAGGTAGAGGACCCATAGCATCAATGCCCCACTTTTCAAAGGGTCCATTTGGAAGCACGATTTTCCTTGGACCATAAACCAATCTTCTATTCCCATTTACCTGACAATTGTGACAACTTTTACACCAATGTTGGACATCCACATGCAGACTTGGCCAAACATACCCCGTAAGAAAAATCTTCTTCACAGTTAATTCTTGGGTAAAATGACCACCACATGTTTCTTCATGCAAACCTTTTAGAATGGCTGGGATCTCCTCAATAGTTGGTACTCTTCTGCACAGTTGATCCTTCCCTCTTTGGTAGAGGGATCCTTCTAGGAAGAGATACGCGCTTGCCTTCTTCATGAGTCTCCTCTTCTGAGCCTTCGTGAAGTTTTGTGGAAACTCACCCTCCAAAATGTAGCCAATAATGGGAGTCAATGACTCCAATCCCTGGTATCTTGGTTTCTTCATAGCAGTTGCCACCATGATGACCTGCACTTCTTTCTCAACACATGTAACTGCTTGTTGTGCAAGTAAATCAGCATCTTCATTTTGTCTCCTAGGAATATGATATAGTTGCACTTCTTCAAAATGATTAAACAACCTACGAATGGCATGAACTTTTGTCCTTAGGTTTTCATTCTTGCATGCCCAAATGCCTAAAATCTGCTTCACAATGAGAAGTGCATCTCCCTTTACCATGAGACGTTCTATACCTTGGCCAATGCATATCTTTAAACCATGAAGTAGTGTGTCATATTCTGCTTCATTGTTGCTAGTTGAACCTAGTAGATTGACCTTCTCTTTCATGACCACCTCTCCACTTGGGTTGAGCAACACTAGCCCTCCCCCTGCTTTTCCTGTGGCTCGTCGAAAAGCTCCATCAAAGAACAAGGTAAAAGCATTAGGAATATTTTTTGGTGGTGGCAATGGTAGGGTCTTTATTTCAGGCACCTTAATCTCCTTCTCATGTACCCTATAAGTAAGAATCCCTGCCAATGGTGCACGTACACTATCTTCTACCTTGAAAGAGTATTGGAACTCTTGCAATTCCATAATCCACTTTGAGATCCTAGTGCTAAGATTCATTTGAGATGACACCCAAGGAAAAAAAAATTATGCAGTGAGAATTACAAAAGGTTTTGGTAGCAGGTAGGGTCTAAATTTTCTCACCCTGCAAACATGAGAGAAAGCATCATGAGTTCTGCTTCTGTGTAGCCTCTCTCCAAAGCATTCATGACCCTACTAGCAAAGTAGATGGGTCGCATCCTAGTACTGTGGGGATCTTGTTGTAGCAACACAGCACCAATTGTTTCCCTTCCAACACTAGAGCTAACAAAGAAAGTGTACTCCCAACAAGGAGGCATGAGTGTTGGTAGTTCTGACATAATGATTTTAATGTTACAAAAATAATCTTCAATCTCATCAGACCATGAAAATTCCACTTGTTGTGTCATGTTTTGCAAAGGGTGAAGCAACTCCGAAGCTAAGTGAATGAAGCGTGACATATACTTCACCTTTTGAATAAATGAGATGACCTCTTTGAGATTCTTGGGTGATGGGAGCTCAATAAGAGCCTTTGTCTTTGAAGGATCCACCTCGATGCCTTTGTAAGAAACTTTGTGACCAAGCAAGATCACTTCATCCTCACCTATGTGGCACTTGTCGGGGTTGAGTTGACCTCCCATGTCATAGAGCTTCTTTAAACCTTCTTCTACCCTTTGTGGATGCAATGATTTTGAGCTATAAATGCAAAAATCATCAATAAAAACCCTAATGGACTTTCCAAAGAATGCTTGAAACACCATGTTCATGAAGCGTTGGAAAGTTGCAGGAGCATTTGTCAGACCAAATGGCATGACTCTAAAAGCATAACAACCCCAAGGAGTGATGAATGTTGTTTTCAAATGATCTTCCAATGCGATACCTATTTGAAAGTAACCCGAGTAGCCATCACACACAGTGTACTTCTCATGACCAGCTACCTCATTTAGTATCTCATCCTTAAATGGGAGGGGAAAGTGATCTCTTTTTGTTGCCTCATTAAGTGGACGGTAATCCACACACACCCTCCACTTGCCGTTTTTCTTAGGAGTGACAACAACGGGAGAGACCCACTCTGAATTCTCCACTGGATAAATGAAACCTGCTGCCAGAAGATTTCTTACCTCCTTGAGTAAAGCCTGCTCCTTGATGACTCCTAGCCTTCATAGCTTTTGAGCCTTAGGTGTGGCCTCTGGCTTCAACTCAATTTTGTGTTGAACAGCATCTACTCCACGCACATCGGTGTAGTCTTTAGCAAAAAGCCTAGGAAATTTCCTTAACACACCTTTGAGCTCCTCTCTTTCATCGTTTGTAAGTGTTGTAGATAACATACCTTCTAGCATTCTTTCATCTTCCACTTTTTGGTTCTCTTGGGAACCTACCTCTTCCAAACCTGGGCAAGAGGTCTCTTGGTTGTTTGGCTTAAACCTTACCCCCATGACTTCAATGGAAGTCATGTTTGGCTTAAACCTTACCCCTCTCTTGGTTGTTTGGCTTAAACCTTACCCCCATGACTTCAATGGAAGACTCCTCTTCAGTAATGCTGCCGCTACTTTCTCCTTCTGAAGTGCTATTGGTCCAGCCTTCCTCCGTCTCACTTTGAGATGATTCTTCATGGAGCTCCTCTTGGCGTTGCTCCTTCATGTCAAAGACAACCTTCTTATGATTGTCATTCTTGCAAATTAGCTTTCCACTCTCCCATTCCTGAAAAGCTCGCATTTTCATTAGCCATGGTCTCCCTAGGATAAATGGGTAACCATTTCCTCTGGTAGACATGAAATAGAAATCCACTGCCTTCTTAATGCCAAAGGCCTCCACAAAAACATTTTTACAAATGCCTATGCACCTAGCCTTGCTATTGTTTGCCATCTTGACTTTAATTTCAGGTGTCTCATGGATGTGCATGCCTAGTTTTTGCATGAGCCCCTCTGTCATGATGCAAATTTGTGCACCCCCATCCACTAGACCTTTCCTAACCAATCTTCCTAAGATGTAACAATCTAGCACAGGTGTAATATCCTCGTTCATTTCAGCATGTGCAATTTTTACAACAGGAACACTCTCTTTTACCTTTATCCTAGTGCTAACTGCCTTTGTTAAATCCCTCCTAACTTGTGGGCATAATGCAAGAAACTGAGGCCATGAGATATCAGGACCCTTACCTCGCATGTCTTCCAACAACAGGTTGTATGGAGCCATACCATGTCCAAGAGGGAAGTCTTGGAGATTGATACGACGTCGAGTCCTCTTAGTTTCCTTGGTCTCCTTTGCCTTCTTGCCTCGTTCATGGTCACTCTGTGATGTGACACCTTCTTTCTCTTTACCTTTTCCTCAACCATGCTTAATGCCATTTGCTTCCATGTCAACCTCTTTTGAATTTGTCACCTCTACCACACGCACATTTGGATCTAGCAAAGGTGGAACTCCTTCCACTCCTTGTGGAGGTGGTCTTGTTGCATTTGGCCTTTGTAGAGCCATGGTTGCTCACTAGTTCCTTCGCCTGAATTCATCACTGGGTAATTCAAGTTAGGTCTCCATGGCTCCCCACGGGGCCAAGGACAATTATACATCCCATGTCCAGACTCCTTGCAATTCCAACATGGTAAGACTCTCCTAGGTCGTGGATCTCGCTCTTCAGACTTCTTTGCTTGTCCTTTTTGACCTACAACTTGTGCAAGGTGAATTGACAGGCTACTTAAAGATTCATTTAACTTCTCGATTACTTCAACTATTACCTCAAGAAGCTCCCTAGATGTTGATGCTTGTGACTTACCTTTGGGTCTCAGACCTTCTATTGGAACCTCTCCCCTTAAGCACTTGAGTTTCCTATATTTCTCAGCAGCCCGAGTTTTAGCTGCATCAAAGGTAGCAGGTGCACCCGCCTCAACTTTTACCTTAAGGTCAGGAAAGAGTCCGGCTATGAACCTCTCCTTCTTTAGGAACTCAGCACCATCACTAGGGTTAGCAACATTTCTCACCCATACAGCCCAAAGACGTATAAACTCTTGCTTGTACAAGTAGTAGTCATCTAAGTCTTTTTTCTTATGAGAAACAATGTCTTGCCATAGTTTTTGAGTGTTTTGGGGATCAAAGAAGTATTTCTTGAAACGATTCAAAACTTCTGTGTAATTCCCCTTAACTTCCTCAGGCAAAGAGTCAAACCAAGTGCTAGCATCTTTCCTAAGGACCACCTCAAACATTTCTACACGTTGTTGATCAGTTACTATCCTCTTGATACGACAAGACATCTTGAAATTCACCAAAAATAATTCTACATCCTCTCCAGGCTCTCCAAAGAAAAGAGGATATCCAGACATTTTGCGTTGGCTCTCCATTGAATTGATTCCAACGTGACGCACGTTTTTGTTTTTTCAATAATATTTTCTAAATTGCAATCTATTCTACAACGAAATAAAAATATTCACATCAAATGACCTATGATAATTAATAAGAGGTAGAATGACAGGATTTGGTGACGCGAGAATTTCTCCTAGTCTTTTGGGCACCAAACATGAACACCATACGTTGTTGAAAATGGATTTTTCTACTAATTGCAATGTTTACTCTAATGTGTGGAGTGAAATGGAAAGGGAAAACCTCTATTGATGGGCCATTATCCATGGTCTATGCATCACCTAATTCTTAAAACAAAACAAAAATATAGACGTCCAAACTAAGGTCGTACCTAATAAGAGGCAAAATAAATGGATTTACTGAAGCGTTTATCTCGGCCAACCTACGAGGGCCCAGAAATCTACGAATTACTCGTTGAAATTGTAACTTAGTACTAACAATTAAGTGCACCTTTTGCCTTGCAATGGGAATAAAAGGATCATACAAATTCTCGTGATTCATGCAAGCTACTTGATAATGCTAAAGGTTGAGCCTACACAAAACATACACAAGCCGTCCTCCATGGGGGCACCAAAATTGACGCGGTCCGGGGCGGGCAACAAGAGAGGCGACCTCTAAACACCCCTCAAGGCTCCCGTGCTGCTCAATTGGGGCTGGGGGCAACCACAAGCACAACACAACAACCAATCCACATCCAAACCCAAACAAGATAGGGGCACCACCTAATTAGAGAGTGAACTAGGACGCAAAAGAGGAGAATCCCTTAGCAATACAAGCGAGAAGAAAGGGTACACTATCACTAATTTAAATGCTAGCAATACACACACCAAACACACACACACACAAAAGAGAGAGATCTTTGTGCAAGAATTTAGCTTTAATTTTAATGATTGACGTGGGTGTATGAACAGCTTGGAGGAGAGTCAAGAGACATGATTAAGTTTGATGATGTTGCAATCTACACATTATCTTAGGGTTATGGGAGACCTCTCACCATACAACCCTCTTATAATGTTTTCCCAAGCGACAAAAACAAACACAAGAGCTCTTGAGTCACATACAAGCAGATACTACAAAAGAATTTCAAAATGAAAACGCGCCACCTTAAACCAAACGAGATGAGGTTGCCAAGCGTGAATTGGAGAGACTCAAAAGGGTTTTCACCCGCGATTTGCACCCAACTTATTGATTAAATTGATGCGCAAGAGTAGGTACAACTTTGATTGGAAGTTATGAATCACTCACTCCCTTGCAATGTTACAACTAGCTCAAAGAAGCTTTCCTATACACCACATGTAATGGTGCATAGAGAGCTCACTCTCACTCCCTAAAACTAAGATGGTGAATGGCACGCTCAAAGTAGTGAGAAATAGTGTAGGGATCCTACCATTTACAAAGGGAGAAGGGCTCTATTTATAGGTGAGGAGAGCTCTAATTAGGATTATACCTAATCAACATTTTCATAGAAAACCATGTTTATGAAATTTTTTACATGTTGTTATGAGAGTGGGGCTCTCTTGTCTCTTGCGTCACATGGATGTGGGCTCAAGAGGAGAGAATTATTGAGGTGAAATAGAGAAGATTCTAGAAAGGTGAGTGATTTTTTATGTGAGGTTGCCTACTCCACGGTAGAGTAGAGTGGGTGCAATTTGCAAAAAAAGGGTTAGCGGTTAGTGTTAGTAGTTTGAAGTTAGTAGTATGGGGTAAAATTACATGGCATATGCACTCAAGGTGCATTATATGATTTATACAATGATAAAAAGTAAGAGAAGGATGATAATATACATAATTTGGTGGAAACCACAAGATGTAAATGAAATTTTCCACCTTCTCCTCCAGTGAATGAAGCGGTTGTAGAACTTTGTCAGTGTAGTTCTTATGACCATGGGGAAGTTGAATTCTCCATGATCAAACTCCTCCTTTTGCAGGGCTTGAGCTTGGTTATTTGCTGTTTTTTTCTCGTTTTATGAAAGGATGAAGAGGTTATGGTGATATGAATTTGATTCTAGAGAGAGAAATTGAGCTATATGTGTGTAGAGATGATAATCTTTTGAGCTATGGAGTAAGGAGAGATGGAAATGGTGAAGAAGATGAAGTAAGCCATGAAAGTTGCAGGTTTGAGTGAGGGATGGAGAGGAATGAGTGTATGTGTGTGGAAGTGGGAAAGGAGGTGAGAGAAGACTATGGGTTACTTTGTGAGAAAAGTGGGCAGACTAGGGTCTACTCAAAAAATCATATCTCACCGCTAGTAGCTCCAAAAATCATGAAATCTTTTGAGGTGATTATTTAGATCGTGGGCTACATTTTCTCTGTTGATTACTTCTTCAAATTCCGAGCAGAGATATGTGTCAAAATTCTCACCAAAAAGCCTGTTTTTTATGCCTGCAAAAGTCTTTTAGTGGCCCCCTCCTTTGTTGAATTTGTACAATGTATCCAAGAGTGAGCCCCTCCATTGTCATATCATAATACAAAGCATCCAAGTTGCCCTTTACACATACACGGAGGAGGATTATTGGTGAATAAAGCAATATAGACATGGTGGGACTAGTGTATGGACTATTCATGGATTTTAGCTCAATGAGCACATGGTGTTAGAATAATGAGTAAAAATAATAAAAAAAATGGAGGAATTATGGATATGGAAAGATATTGGAATCATATGATATGGTCCCTCTTTGTATTATTTTGGGTGAAAAGAGGAAAAGGTATGCAAGTAAATGAACATAATATAATAAACATAACTAAGAAAGTAGAAATCAATTTTTTTGTTTTCACGAGGGTGAGGGTGAAAATGTGGGGGTGATTTGTATAAAAGAAAAATATGAGGTTAAAGTATGTACACATTGGCAAAAAATACACTTATGGTGGAAGAGGATGAACGAAGGCATACATAAGTTTAATAAAACACACACCTAGGTATAAAAATATCAAAATAATTATAAAAATCCCTATATTTAGGCCATATATATAATGAAATATTTACACACAAAGAGGCCATAATATATTTTTTTTTTTTTTTTTTTTGGCTCAACTAGTCCAGTGACTAGCTAATTGAGGGTTTTTAAGAAAATATGGGAAAAGTCCCCTAAGTCACACACGCCTATATACAGTGAAATGGTAGGGATAGCCATAGTGTTTGGGTGAATTTGGTAGGGTGAGGTAGCTCACTATGACAATTTTGAATAGCCAAAAAACGGCTATCAGTAGTAATCGTGAAAATTCATTTTACCAAACAAAGAAAGTCCTCTTTCTCGAACTATCGAGAGGAACTTTTAGAAAATTAGATTTACTTTTTGAGTTTTTCCACTAATTTTCTATTTTAAAGGGAATTTCTCATCTTCCCCTTGCCTTCAACCAGCGTTTTTGAAATTGAAAATGGCATGATATTAAGTTGAGACACATTTTTCCGAACACTGCAATGTCTCTAAAGCACCGCGCGCCGGCGCGCGCTGCTAGAGAGAGAAAGAGAGAGAGAGAGAGAGAGAGAGAGAGAGAGAGAGAGAGAGAGAGAGAGAGAGAGAGAGAGAGAGAGACTTATGCGTGGGAACTTGGAGGGACCTGGCTATGGCATATTCCAAACTCTCCCTCCTCTTCTTTGTCTTCCTACTTTTCCTTCTACAGAATGCAGTGCACGGCCCCGTGCGCGCTGCTAGAGAGAGAAAGAGAGAGAGAGAGAGAGAGAGAGAGAGGGAGACGGGGGCTCTTCGTCGTGTTTGCTGCAGAGGGTTGTAGTTCAGCGCGTTTCTGCAACTATGGCAGATGTGGAGGAGACGGGGACTGGAGTGCATCCGAAGAAGAGAACGTTTAAGAAGTTCTCGTTTCGAGGGGTAGATCTCGATGCCCTCCTTGACATGACATCTGAGGATCTGGTCGAGCTCTTTCATTCCCGTGAGCGCCAAAGGTTTCAGCGGGGCTTGAAGAGAAAGCCCATGGCTTTGATTAAGAAGCTTCGCAAGGCGAAAACGGAAGCACATGCTGGGGAGAACCCCGAGCCTGTGACAACTCACTTAAGGAACACGATCATTGTGCCTGAGATGATCGGTGGCATTATTGGCGTGTATAATGGAAAGACATTCAACCAAGTTGAAATCAAGCCTGAAATGATTGGCCATTACTTGGGAGAGTTTTCCATCAGCTACAAGCCTGTGAAGCATGGAAGGCCCGGTATTGGTGCCACCCACTCTTCTCGGTTTATTCCACTGAAGTAGTTTATGATGATGGCTATGAATTGTGGAGAGACTTGGAGTATTATTGACACCTTCTGCTAATCAACACTTAAGAGCGACCTTTTTGTGTCAACAATGTTCTCTTCAAGGTGTCAACTCTTGTTGGATTTTGAACATGTAACCTGAGCTATTGACAGAGGGGTTAAAATTTTGTCTAGTAGGACCAGTTTAAATGAGATTTTTTTGCTTTGCTCGATGTGCTTGATACTTCAGTACTTAATTCTTGAAGCAAGTTTTTCCATTTCAAAAAAGAAAAAAAAGAAAAAGAGAGAGAGAGAGAGACTTCTACGTGGGGATCTTGGAGGGACCTGGCTATGGCATACTACAAGATCTCCCTCCTCTTCTTTGACTTCTTGTTTTTCCTTCTACAGAATGCAGTGCACGGCCAGCCATCCATGGCTCCTGCTCCTTCCCCGACCAGTGACGGAACCACAATTGACTTCGGCATTGCCTATGCCCTCATGTTTGTGGCGTTCTTGGTTACATACCTTGTGCATCCTGTTTGACGGCTTCCCGTTCAACCTATATTGAACAGAAGCATTTGCAGATTGCTATTTCTTAACCCCTTGTACACAATTGCTAGAGTGTTTGTGAGCAGATAACCCTTTTTTCATGGTTGTATGCTTATGGTAAAGTGCTTTCAACAGCCTTTTGCAACAGTTTGTTGGAGACACTCTATATATTTTTCTAAGAGAAATCCAAGCTCAAGATTTATTTGGGCTCAAAAAGAAAAGAAAAGAGAGAGAGAGAGAGAGAGAGAGAGAGAGAGAGAGAGAGAGAGAGAGAGAGAGAGAGAGAGAGAGAGAGAGAGAGGGGGAGAGAGGGAGGGAGAGAGAGAGAGAGAGAGAGAGAGAGAGAGAGAGAGAGAGAGAGAGAGAGAGGGAGGGAGGAGAGAGAGAGAGAGAGAGATGGTGTCATAAGTAGCTGGCGGCCCAAGACGGCTGAGATTGATGATGCAAGCCTATTAATGATTGCATTAAGGACTACAAAACCCATATTTACGTGGAGTAATATAGAACCACTGATGTGCATGCAGACTTGAGTTGATTCACAAGAAGTTTATGTGTGTGGAAGTGGGTCATTATAATTGTGGCATTGCTTTAAATGACCATTCAATCTCTTTCTCGTCTTCAAGAATCTCTAACTTTGAACTATATTATGATATCTTTTTTGAGTATCACGATGACAATGCCAAACCGGTTTTCAAGACTCTTTTGTGACTCAAGGTAGAAAAGCGTAGCTCCCCTTAATTCACAAGAAGATTTAAACATTTCCTCATGTAGGAAAACTGACTCTTTTTCAGTGTTTTTCATACTTTACATAACATCACGAGCTTCTGCTCAAGAGGCACCGCATACCTAGCTAGGTACGATTGGGGTCAGAGGACCACCCCCCCCCCCCCCCCGACCTATTGTCCCCTGCCCCAATCGTACCTAGCTAGGTATGTAGTGCCTCTTTCATAGAAGCTCATGATGTTGAGGTAAGTCGCAATGTGGGAATTATTGTGAGAATTTGTCTAAAACTTCTTGTGGTGCCAGAAGGAGGAGAGAGAGAGAGAGAGAGAGAGAGAGAGAGCAAGTTTTGTGGGTGATGGTGGATGGATTGCATGAAGGTGGATAGGACCTCGAGGGCACTATCAACACAGTACGAGGCAACGAAAAACGTATCGTTGAAGGGTTATGCAGAGGATGTTGCTTTGAAGGTATTTGCTTTGAGGCGCATTCTTTCGGAAGCAGGGAGCGTGGCGGTGCTACTATTGCACCACAAGCCTCTCACCCCGATCTTGCAAGATCATACTACTGATAGCCGTTTTTCGGCTCTCTGTAATTGCCATAGTGAGTTATCTCACCCTATCAAATCACTCAAACACTGTGGTTACCCTCACCCTTTCACTGTATATAGGCACCTGTGAGTTAGGGGACTTTTCCCATATCTCCTTACTGAAATAAAAAACCCTCAATTAGCTAGTCATTGGGCTAGTTGAGCCAAAAAAATAAAAAATATAAAAAATATAAGTATATTATGGCCCATGCATATGTAAATATTTCTTTGTATATAGGGCCTAAATAAAAGATTTTTTCATAATTATTTTTGTATTTATTTAAATATTTCTACCTACGTGTGTGTTATTTATGCTCTGTACATTTCCTCACCATTACCACAATTTTTCTTACCATTTTTCATACTCTTTATTCTATATAGAAATATTTTCATGTAAGCTTCTCTTATATTTGGTGTAACTCCACCCCAACAAAAATCCAAAAAAACTAGTTTTATTTATGTGTATATTTTTTCACTATTGTGATTTTTCCCTTCCTATATCTATTTTGTTTTTTTTCAAAAAAATTAGAACACCAAAAATATTTATCTTTTTATGGTAGCCTCATAATGAGAGAGATTTCTTTTGACCCCTTTATATTTTTTCCACTTATATTATTTATATTTGACATGTACATATTTTTTAGACCCCTCAATATTTGATTTTCTTAGTTGTACTATTCACTTATATCATGATCTCAACAATATCTTTAATTATAGACCTACCAAATAAGGTCAAGGGTAGGTGGCATGCATACATGCACTATGGAGGGCTCACTCTTGGAGGTATTCAAAAGAATCATCCAAAGAAGGACCCCACAAGGACTTTGTGCAGTGGAAAAAAATAGTCGGTTTTGCTGAATTTTTAAAGTTCACTTGCTCTCCGAATTTGAAAAGGTGATACAAACACAAGTTGTAGCTCATGGGCTGAACTTTTGCTTCAAATTTTTTCATATTTTTTTGAGCTACGAGCTGTGAGCTATAATTTTATTAGTGGACCCCAGTTTTCCCATGCTATGCAGCCACACTCTCTCTTCCACTTTATCATTTTCCTCTTTCACACACACTTCTCCACTCATCATCCCCACCTCTCTCACCACTCCTCTCTGCACCCTACTCACCTTCTCCTCAACCTTGAAGAATAAGAGAAACCATGGTGAACTCATACCTCCCACACACAATTCCATTCCAAAATTGACAACCTAGTCTCATTTTTCCTCCTCCAATTTACCCATATCTATCAAAAAAACCACAAAATTAAGCCTCTTCTCTTAAAAGACAGCATCATGGTGGTTGATTACTCAGCTTCCATTACCTTGTCTCTAAAGGAAGGTCAAGAGTGGAGAAAAAATGTACCGTCAAAGCTAGTGGACCGTCAACAAGCGTCAAAATTGGCCCTACTCAAGACACTTGGAGCATCAACCTTGTAAGAAATCCACCTTTTCTTACCTCTTAAGAGTTTTTCTTTCTTATTTGTATCCTACATGGATACTCCCATTGTAAATATCCAATTCCATTTGTAAATTAATACTAACTCTACTAACACTAACCCACTATGAAAAGTCCTATCACCTCCATTTCTCTCCTCTCTCTTTCCCCACCAACTTCTTGATAATTCCAAGCAAAAGAAATTAGGTAACTTGCTAAAAATCTAACCCAACCATGGTTAGAGGAGTAACCCTAGCCTTCAAAATTGCTATAAAAGGAGGGTGTAGCTAGCACAAAAAAGGGGGAGCCATAAGCAAGAGCACTATGCTATAGCTTGAGAAGCCAAGCTCAACCTCTTGAGAAAGAGCTCTTGAGTGGAATCTCATTGACATTAGGCATATGTATGTGTTGTATTAGGGGTGATTAGCAAGGGAACTCTATGCCATTGTAAGAGAGAGTGATCATTCAATTGAGAGTAGGAAATCCATCATTTCTCCTACTAGTGTTGAGGCGGTCCGGGGCGGGCAACAAGAAGAGCAACCTCTAGACACCCTTCAAGGCTCCCGTGCTGCTCAATGGGGCTGGGGCACAACACAACACAAACCAAAACAACAAACCCACAGCGAAATCCCAACTACACAAGGGGCACCACCTAGTTTAAGAGCGAACTAGGACGCAAAAGAGGAGAATCATTAGAGCAACCCACAAACAAGCAAGGAATTTACACTAACCCTAACACCAATGGAACACTCTCACACACTAAAACACGAGAGAGAGAGAGAGAGAGAGATAGTGCTCGGGCTGCTTTGAAACGTATCGGCAATGATCAAGCAAACACAACTATATATTTAAGAAAGAGAGAGAAAGGGGGAGGGGGTGCTTGTTGCATTAATACCTTCTTACAAATCTGTCATGACAAATCAAAGTGAGATTAGTATTTGTTCAACATAGCTTGCGTAAATTTCACCACCACACATCACAAGAAAAGCCATCCCAATCACTGTCTTAAGGCCAGGGGAGTCCTCTCCACCCTGTCGCCCTCTTACAGCATGTGGGATTTATGGCTAGATTGATGACAACACCAGAGACAAGCTATCAAGAACTTAACAAAAAACACCAAGACACTTACGCATCATTGTTGTCCATTACTTCACGTTGGAAGGGAGACAAAGTATCCAAGCTTAGTCCAAATCCACCCTCCTTGATTCAGCAAATGTTGGGCTTATACTAGTAGGAGAAATGATAGATTTCCTACTCTCAATTGAATGATCACTCTCTCTCTTACAATGGCATAGAGTTCCCTTGCTAATCCCCTATTACAACACATGCACATGCATAAGACAATGAGCTTCCACTCAAGAGCTCCTTCTAGAGAGGTTGAGCTTGGCTTCTCAAGCTATAGCATAGTGCTCTTGCTTATGGCTCCCCCTTTTTTGTGCTAGCTACACCCTCCTTTTATAGCAATTTTGAAGGTTAGGGTTACTCCTCTAACCATGGTTGGGTTAGATTTACCGCAATTTATCTAATTTCTTTTGCTTGGAATTATCAAGAAGTTGGTGGGGAAAGAGAGAGGAGAGAAATGGAGGTGATAGGACTTTTCATAGTGGGTTAGTGTTAGTAGAGTTAGTATTAATTTACAAATGGAATTGGATATTTACAATGGGAGTATCCATGTAGGATACAAATAAGAAAGAAAAACTCTTAAGAGGTAAGAAAAGGTGGATTTCTTACAAGGTTGATGCTCCAAGTGTCTTGAGTAGGGCCAATTTTTGACGCTTGTTGACGGTCCACTAGCTTTGACGGTATATTTTTTCTCCACTCTTGACCTTCCTTGAGAGACAAGGTAATTGAAGTTGAGTAATCAACCACCATGATGCTGTCTTTTAAGAGAAGAGGCTAAATTTTGTGGTTTTTTTGATAGATATGGGTAAATTGGAGGAGGAAAAATGAGACTAGGTGGTCAATTTTGGAATGGAATTGTGTGTGGGAGGTATGAGTTCACCATGGTTTCTCTTATTCTTCAAGGTTGAGGAGAAGGTGAGTAGGGTGCAGAGAGGAGTGGTGAGAGAGGTGGGGATGATGAGTGGAGAAGTGTGTGTGAAAGAGGAAAATGATAAAGTGGAAGAGAGAGTGTGGCTGCATAGCATGGGAAAACTGGGGTCCACTAATAAAATCATAGCTCACAGCTCGTAGCTCAAAAAAATATGAAAAAATTTGAGGCAAAAGTTCAGCCCACGAGCTACAACTTTTGTTTGTATCACCTTTTCAAATTCGGAGAGCAAGTGAACTTTAAAAATTCAGCAAAACCGACCGTTTTTTTTCCACTGCACAAGGTCCTTGTGGGGTCCTTCTTTGGATGATTCTTTTGAATACCTCCAAGAGTGAGCCCTCCATAGTGCATGTATGCATGCCACCTACCCTTGACCTTATTTGGTAGGTCTATAATTGAAGATATTGTTGAGATTATGATATAAGTGAATAGTACAACTAAGAAAATCAAATATTGAGGGGTCTAAAAAATATGTACATGTCAAATATAAATAATATAAGTGGAAAAAATATAAAGGGGTCAAAAGAAATCTCTCTCATTATGAGGCTACCATAAAAAGATAAATATTTTTGGTGTTCTAATTTTTTAGAAAAAAAACAAAATAGATGTAGGAAGGGAAAAATCACAATAGTGAAAAAATATACACATAAATAAAACTAGTTTTTTTGGATTTTTGTTGGGGTGGAGTTACACCAAATATAAGAGAAGCTTACATGAAAATATTTCTATATGGAATAAAGAGTATGAAAAATGGTAAGAAAAAATTGTGGTAATGGTGAGGCAATGTACAGAGCATAAATAACACACACCTAGGTAGAAATATTTAAATAAATACCAAAATAATTATGAAAAAAACTTTTATTTAGGCCCTATATACAAAGAAATATTTACATACGCATGGGCCATAATATACTTATTTATTTATTTTTATTTTTTTTTTGGCTCAACTAGCCCAATGACTAGCTAATTGAGGGTTTTTTTAAGAAGATATGGGAAAAGTCCCGTGACTCACGCACGCCTATGTACAGTGAAATGGTAGGGATAGCCACAGTGTTTGGGTGATTTTGGTAGGGTGAGGTAACTCACTGTGGCAATTACAAAGAGCCGAAAAACGGCTATCATTAGCCCTCCCCCTGGATGATGGTATATTCATGTGCCATCATAGAGCATCTTTTCCAAAGAGAGTGCTTCAGAGTCCTTGACGAGATCTTTATTGTTTGGCCCCTCAGAATTTTGGCTAGAGTTACACTCATGCTTCATGTAACAATACTTACATGAGACGGTGGCCTTTTGACAGATCTTTGGTAGATCCTTTGGTAGAAGGCGACTCAAATAGGGCTTCAAGCGATACCCGTTTACTTTCCTGGAGTGCTCTTTACCATTCAAGTCCATAAGCTGATAGTAACTTGAATTAAAAGCCTTCTTGACTATGTATGGCCCTTGCCATCTTGTTTCAAATTTGGCATCAAAACGATTATCGAGTCGATTGTCATACCTTAGCACAAGATCTCCTTCATTGATGCCTTTGTCCTTCAGTTTCTTGTCAAGCTTCTCCTTTGTCTGTGTGGCTTTCCTCTTATAGCACTCGTATGATGCTTCTCTTTTCCACTCAAGCTCAGCTAAGGTAAGAAGTCGATCCATCCATGCTTCTTGATCATCTTGTGCTGATTTGCCATGAAGTCGCATTGTTGGAATGTTTAGTTCAATTGGCTGTAAAGCCTCTTGACCATAGACCAAGTGAAATGGTGTGAACTCCGTGGCTTCCCTATATGTGGTTCGATACGCCCACAAGGCACCATCCAAGAAGTCATCCCACAACTTTGTCTTGTTTTTCACCATCTTTCTAATGATTCCTGCAATGACACCATTAGCCTTCTCCACCAAACCATTTGATTGGGGATAGTAGGGTGTACTGTGACGATGTAGAATGTGAAATTCTTCACAGACTTCTGTGAGCAATCCCTTTCTAAACCCTGGACCATTATCAGAAACAATCTCCAAAGGTGTGCCAAATCTACAACAAATGTGAGTGTAGACGAATTTGCTCACTGTCTTCTCATTTACCTTTGCCACACTTTGTGCTTCCACCCACCTAGTCATATAGTCTACAGCCACTAGGATGTAGAGTTTACCATTTTTTGTCCTAGGCAGAGGGCCCATAGCATCAATGCCCCACTTTTCAAAGGGTCCATTTGCAAGCACGATTTTCCTTGGACCATAAATCAATCTTCTATTCCCATTTACCTGACAATTGTGACAACTTTTACACCAATGTTGGACATCCACATGTAGACTTGGCCAAACATACCCCGCAAGCAAAATCTTCTTCACAGTTGATTCTTGGGCAAAATGACCACCACATGCCTCTTCATGCAAACCTTTTAGAATGGCTGGAATTTCCTTGATAGTTGGTACTCTTCTGCACACTTGATCCTTCCCTCTTTGATAGAGGGAGCCTTCTAGGAAGAGATATGCGCTTGCCTTCTTCATGAGTCTCCTCTTCTGAGCTTTTGTGAAGTCTAGTGGAAACTCACCCTCCAAAATGTAGCCAATGATGGGAGCCAATGACTCCAATCCCTGGTACCTCGGTTGCATCACAGCAGCCGCCACCATGATGACCTGCACTTCTTTCTTTACACATGCAACGGCTTGTTGTGCAAGTAAATCAGCATTTTCATTTTGTTTCCTAGGAATATGATATAGTTGCACTTCTTCAAACTGATTAAACATCTTACGAATGGCATGAACTTTTGTCCTTAAGCTTTCATTCTTGCATGCCCAAATGCCTAAAATCTGTTTAACAATGAGAAGTGCATCTCCCTTTACCATGAGACGTTTTATCCCTTGGCCAATGCACATCTTCAAACCATGAAGTAGTGTGTCGTATTCTGCTTCATTGTTGCTAGTTGAACCTGGTAGATTGACCTTCTCTTTCATGACCACCTCTCCACTTGGGTTGAGCAACACTAGCCCTCCCCCTGCTTTCCCTGTGGCTCGTCGAAAAGCTCCATCAAAGAACAAGGTAAAAACATTGGGAATACTTTTTGGTGGTGGCAATGGTAGGGTCTTTAGTTGAGGCACCTTAATTTCCTTCTCATGTACCCTATAAGTGAGAATCCCTGCCAATTGTGCACGCACACTATCTTCTACCTTGAAAGAGTATTGAAACTCTTGCAACTCCATAATCCACTTTGAGATCCTAGTACTAAGAGTCATTTGAGATGACACCCAAGGGAACAAATTCTCTGCGGTGAGGATTACAAAAGGTTTTGGGAGCAAGTAGGATCTAAACTTTCTCACCGCAAACATGAGAGAAAGCATCATGAGTTCTGCTTCTGTGTAGTCTCTCTCCAAAGCATTCATGACCCTACTAGCAAAGTAGATGGGTCGCATCCTTGTACTGTGGGGATCTTGTTGTAGCAACACGGCACCTATTGTTTCCCTTCCAACAATAGAGCTAACAAAGAATGTGTACTCCCAACAAGGAGGCATGAGTGTTGGTAGCTCTGACAAAATGACTTTAATGTTACAAAAATACTCTT
The DNA here is from genome assembly GCF_014529385.1 of Adiantum capillus-veneris. Lineage (NCBI taxonomy): Eukaryota > Viridiplantae > Streptophyta > Polypodiopsida > Polypodiales > Pteridaceae > Adiantum > Adiantum capillus-veneris. Next base: position 78,876,791 of record NC_140941.1, on the reverse strand, counting down.
CAAGCTCATCAGACCATGCAAATTCTACTTGTTGTGTCAACTTTTGCAAAGGATGAAGCAACTCCGAGGCTAAGTGAATGAAGCGTGACATATACTTCACCTTCTGAATGAAAGAGATGACCTCCTTAAGACTCTTCGGTGATGGGAGCTCAATAAGAGCCTTTGCCTTTGAAGGATCCACCTCAATGCCTTTATAGGAAACCTTGTGACCGAGCAAGATCACTTCATCCTCACCTATGTGGCACTTGTCGGGGTTGAGTTGACCTCCCATGTCATAGAGCTTCTTTAAACCTTCTTCTACCCTTTGTAGATGCAATGATTTTGAGCTATAAATGCAAAAATAATCAATAAAAACCCTAATGGACTTTCCAAAGAATGCTTGAAACACCATGTTCATGAAGCGTTGGAAAGTTGCAGGAGCATTTGTCAGGCCAAATGGCATGACTCTAAAAGCATAACAACCCCAAGGAGTGATAAAGGTTGTTTTCAATTGATCCTCCAATGCAATCCCTATTTGAAAGTAACCTGAGTAACCATCGCACACAGTGTACTTCTCATGACCAGCTACCTCATTTAGTATCTCATCCTGGAATGGGAGGGGAAAGTGATCTCTTTTTGTTGCCTCATTGAGGGGGCGGTAATCCACACACACCCTCCACTTGCCATTTTTCTTAGGAGTGACAACAACAGGAGAGACCCACTCTGAATTCTCCACTGGATAAATGAAACCTACTGCTAGAAGCTTTCTTACCTCCTTGAGTAGAGCCTGCTCCTTAATGACTCCTAGCCTTCGTAGCTTTTGAGCCTTAGGTGTGGCCTCTGGCTTCAACTCAATCTTATGTTGAACAACATCTACTCCACGCACATCGGTGTAGTCTTTAGCAAAAAGCCTCGGAAATTTCCTTAGCACACATTTGAACTCCTCTCTTTCATCCTTTGTAAGTGTTGTAGACAACATACCTTCTAACATTCCTTCATCTTCCACCTTTTGGTTCTCTTGGGAACCTACCTCTTCCAAACCTCGACAAGAGGTCTCTTGGTTGCTTGGCTTAAACCTTACCCCCATGACTTCGATGGAAGACTCCTCTTCAGTAATGCTGCCGCTACTTTCTTCTTCTGAAGTGCTATCGGTCCAACCTTCTTCCGTCTCACTTTGAGATGATTCTTCATGGAGCTCCTCTTGGCGTTGCTCCTTCATGTCAAAGACAACCTTCTTATGATTGTCATTCCTGCAAATTAACTTCCCACTCTCCCAATGCTGCAAAGCTCGCATTTTCATTAGCCATGGTCTTCCTAGGATAAATGGATAACCACTTCCCTTGGTCGACATAACATAGAAATCCACTGCCTTCTTAATGCCAAAGGCCTCCACAAAAACATTTTTACAAATGCCTACGCACCTAGCCTTGCTATTGTTTGCCATTTTCACTTTGATTTCAGGTGTCTCATGGATGTGCATGCCTAGTCTTTGCATGAGCCCTTCTGTCATGATGCAAATTTGTGCACCCCCATCCACTAGACCTTTCCTAACCAATCTTCCTTTTATGTAACAATCTAGCACAGGTGTAATATCCTCGTTCATTTCAGCATGTGCAATTTTTACAACAGGAAAACTCTCTTTTACCTTTATCCTAGTGCTAATTGCCTTTGTTAAATCCCTCCTAACTTGTGGGCATAATGCAAGAAACTGAGGCCATGAGATATCAGGACCCTTACCTCGCATGTCTTCCAACAGGTTGTATGGAGCCATACCATGTCCAAGAGGGAAGTCTTGGAGATTGATACGACGTCGAGTCCTCTTAGCTTCCTTGGTCTCCTTTGCCTTCTTGCCTTGTCCATGGTCACTCTGTGATGGGACACCCTCTTTCTCTTTACCTTTTCCTCGGCCACGCTTAATGCCATTTGCTTCCATGTCAACCTCATTTGAGTTTGTCACCTCTACCACATGCACATTTGGATCTGGCAAAGGTGGAACTCCTTCTACCCCTTGCGGAGGTGGTCTTGGTCCATTTGGCCTTTGTAGAAGCTTTGGTTGTTGACCAGCTCCTTCTTCTACATTCATCACTGGGTAATTCAAGTTAGGTCTCCCTGGCTCTCCACGGGGCCAAGGACAATTATACATCCCATGTCCAGACTCTCCGCAATTCCAACATTGCAAGACTCTCCTAGTTCGTGGGTCTCGCTCTTCAGACTTCTTTGTTTGTCCCTTTGGACCTACAGCTTGTGCAAGGTGAATTGACAGGTTGCTTAAAGATTCGTTTAACTTCTCAATTACTTCCGCCGCTACCTTAGGAAGCTCCCTCGATGTTGATGCTTGTGACTTACCTTTGGGTCTAAGACCTTCTATTGGAACCTCTCCCATTAAGCACTTGAGTTTCCTATATTTCTCAGCAGCCCTAGTTTCAGCTGCATCAAAGGTAGCAGGTGCACCCGCCTCAACTTTTACCTTAAGGTCAGGAAAGAGTCCGGCTATGAACCTCTCCTTCTTTAGAAATTCTGCACCATCACCAGGGTTAGCAACATTTCGTATCCATAGAGCCCAAAGACGTAGAAACTCTTGCTTGTACAAGTAGTAGTCATCTAAGTCTTTTTGCTTATGAGAAACAATGTCTTGCCATAATTTTTGAGTGTTTTGGGGATCAAAGAAGTATTTCTTGAAACGATTCAAAACTTCTGTGTAATTCCCCTTAACTTCCTCAGGCAAAGAGTCAAACCAAGTGCTAGCATCTTTCCTAAGGACCACCTCAAACATTTCTACACGTTCTTGATCAGTTATTATCCTCTTGATACGGCAAGACATCTTGAAATTCGCTAAAAATAATTCTGCATCCTCTCCAGGCTCTCCAAAGAAAAGAGGATACCCAGACATTTGGCGTTGGCTTTCCATTGAATTGATTTCAAAGTGACACCCGTTTTTGTTTTTCTTTCTTAAAAAGATTTACACAATAATGTTTTCTAGCTTGCAATCTATTCTACAACAAAATAAAGATATTCACATCAAACGACCTATGATAATCAATAAGAGGTAGGATGACAGGGTTTGGTGATGCGAGAATTTCTCCTACTCTTTGGGCACCAAAAACACCATACGTTGTTAGTGGTTGGAGTGGTATATGATTAAGGCCTTTACATAATAGGTTTCTGATTTCCCCATAATCAATAAGAGATAAATCCGTAGTGCATACGTGTTTTCCAAAAACTTGGAAGTCAGAACAAAAATTTCCAAAGATAGAGCACTTACAAGATGTTTTTTTACCTGAAGTGAGAAATTCAATGGAATAAAAAAAAATTTAAGGGAGGATCAAAGGTCCAACCGAAGGTTAGTTCATCTACTCTGTCAGTGTTGTTAAATATATGTAAGAAAGCATACTGTATCAGACTTTTTGGAGTAAACAATTCCAAAGTACGATTTGCGAAGTGGCAGTGAACAATTCGCTTCTTTTGATTCTCTTCTTTGCATAAAAACAGCTTTCCAGAAGCGGTCCGATTGATCTGAAAAGGGCAATACAATTTAAGAGTTAAAACATTTTCTTGATTGGGAGATTCTTCCCCCTGCCCTTGACAAAGGATCTAGCTTTACTCCTTCCATCAGAGGACCCTGGTGTAGAAGAAGGGGATAAAAAGGATGTGATTGAGTGCGAAGCAAAACTTGTTAACATAGGTCTTTTGAGGTTAGGAGACTCGTCTGCATCCAGTGAAGGTTTAAGAAGGGATAGGATATGTTTGATGCCTTTAGAAGCACTTAAATTAGAGAGTAAATGACTTGGTGCATCTAACTTTAACTCTTTCAGAGACTCATACATGAAGTTTCTAAAGTGAAGGTAAGCTATCTGGGCTCGCACAACTTCCCTAGCCTGATCTCCAAGCCAAGAACAAATAATAGGTAGAAAATGCTCTTCTGTGTGTGATGGGAAGAGGTCTTCCAGATGGTTGATGAGGAACCAAATTGCATGATCAAACCAAAGGATGTTACTCTCACAATCAGCTTTTGCATCTAAAGCTTTGCAAGCACATTTGATGTAGGGGCGGTAGATGTTCCAGATGGATTCAGAATAGAATTCACTGCTTTGTTTAGAAAAGGTCATAGTTCCCTTGGTTCTGACATAAATTCCAGATAAGATGGGGCATTTCCTTGAATCTAAGAAATGCATACGAAAGGGTGCTTTGATGACATCACCTTTGTCTAAGAACTGAACTCCTTTGAGGGTTTCCAGCCGACAATCTTCACTAGTTGTGGCAGGTAAGGCTGCAAGAAAAACCCAAGTCTCGATCGAGATAGGTGCCACAAAAGCCTTGTCTTGCAGCTCCCAAAGCTGATGGTCCAGCTCTATCCCTTCGATAGCAATTTGTCTTGGAGGTAGGAAGGGAAAACACTTTGAAACTTTTGGGACCATGTCTAGTAAAGAAGTTTCACTAGACGAGTTGAGTCCTGCTGAAAGCTTTTAACTGCTTCAATAGCAGCATCATCCCTACAAAATAGGCTTTTGGGAGCCTTAGCAAGATCAAAAGATTTAGAAGTGGCAAAACAAGAAGCAAGGCCACATAGTTTCCTGATAAAATTAGACAGGTCGGCTCCTTTTGCCGAGAATAGAAGCAGATCAGATTTGTGACTTGCTTCAATAGCAGCAAGGTTAGAAGCCAATTTCTGAAGGTGAAGAACTCCTTCTTTCGTCTCAGCCACTAGATTGGCGAGGATTAGAACCCAGTCATTAAAGGTTAGCAGATTCATTATAGAGTCATGGTGCTCTGTAACTTTTGAGAATTGGTTTAATAAAGAAACCGCCAAAGGGTCCTGAATGAGTTTAATCACCAGCAAGGATGCCGGGGAAAAGGGAAGGGTGGAAAGTTCAAGAGCAGTCGAGACAGGGACAATCTGAAGTGAAAAAACATCCATATTAGTAAGATCTAAAAAAAGAAGCTGGTAAGTATTCCATCCTAAAACCAACCAAGACATAAGTCATAAAGGTTGTGTGGGATACCCCCTTCCATAGAAAATCCAGTTTCCAACCGTATTTCCTAAGGAAAACGTACTGAAGACTTGGTTCTGGTGTCATGGATCTAAGACCCAAGGCACCCATGTGCTTAACGAGAGAGAGTTTAATCTATTTACAATATACATAACACATGAGATGAACTACAAAAACCAATGTCTACAGTCAAAGTCCATAATCATGTATTCCTTTCGACTGAATATCTAAAAAATACATGCCAATGTCAGGCCATATTAGGGAAAGAAGGTCCTGATAAATGTTACACTAGAAAGTATACAGCATTTCATCCTCTCAAATAGCAGCCAAGGAAAGGACACCCTTACCTGCATCCACAGTAAGAAAACAAACCATTCGTTAGCTTCCAAACAGCATTGCAGGTAACTGGGGTGACCTAGTTGTCATCCATGTCACCAAGGTACCAAAAGAGAAAAAAATCATGCTGCTAAGGTTTAGAATTTGAAAACAACTTTTCAGTTCTGGTCAAGTTGAATTCTTTCCTTCCATTCTTTTAAGTGAAGTTTTTATAGCCCAGAACAATGTTCATGCTATTCCAATTGTTTCTTATGTTAATATGTAGTCAGATTTTAGTGTTATCAATCAGATTTAAATAGTCAATGACAAGGGTTGTCTTTTTCTTCCAGTACTTTTACCATCATAAAGATTTCAGAGAACCTAATTTTAAATAAATTTTAACAATCTTTTGAGCCACAACCCCATTTCAAATGAAATTCACAGTAATGATAAGAACCTTTTACAAGCAGCCAATCGGTCTAGGCAGCATTTTAATTCACCAGTAATCCAGTCGAAAAAGTCCAGTAACCCTTTCCCATATACCACTACCATATACTGCCAGGAGTTGGCAAAAAATTATCGGCAAAAAAACAGTCAAGACCAACAAGGGGTATCTTGCCTTTACATACCTCGATCCATGGCAAGGATCTTCACGGAACTTTATACAGTCGTACAAGATCCGAGACCCAAGTCAGCCAAAAGTAGAACTTTTACTCGTCCTACTGTCTAGGCAGCAATTTTATCCATCAGCAAATCAGTCAAATTAGCCAGTCCACTTACCAATATACCATTTACCAAATACTGCCAAGAGTCAGAAAAAACAGTCGGCAAAAAAAACCAGTCAAGACCAGCAATAGAAAGCTTACCTTTCCATCATCGGCAAGGAACCTCACATAGTCATACACTAAAACTCAGTCCCACCACTCAGCATTATCAGATAATGCTAAGACTTAGGGTATGTCAGACCCCTCAAACTGAGAGGGAAGAGCAGTCCAGCAGCCCGAAACTGCTCTCTGTTTCACACTTTACTCCTTGACAGATAGAGTGAGCTATGCAATAGTCCGCACCCGAAAAAGTGTCTGCAAAATATCCATAGAAAGAAAGGCAACCCAAACTGCAAATTGGCTAAGACAACATACGATAGCATAAGCTATCCTATATCAAACCATGGCAAGGATCCGATCCTTCCTTTATTTCATCATTCCCAGTAATACACCCGAACTAAACCCACCATGCCATGGATACATGGTCAGTACCACCTTTAAAGCATATTGGATTGCCTGCAGGTTCTGTTACGCTATAATGATTACCCGAAATTCAAATTACCATAAGTGTAATCATCTCAACTGTCTCTTGCTCGGCAGCAAATATATAAGCAAGCAATCCAGTCGGTCTAAAAACAATAGTCAAATAATAGTGCAAAAAACAGTCAACTATCTCTTGCTTGGCAGCAAAAATATCTGCAAGCATATACCCTCACTCTATCCAATATGCCACCAACATATAGTGCCAAGAGTCTAAGCATACTCATCCCAAACATCCTGTCAGTAGTGACTGTACAGCAACCCAGCTGGTCTAGAAAAACAACGGTCAAAAAGTAGTGCGAAAAAGCCAGGTAGCATGATCAAAGCACAAAGAGATATCCATTCCCATACACGCCAAGGGTTAGGGTAAGTCAATCCGACCATAAACTCAAATATAGAGAAGACCAGATCCATAGTCGAAGACCCTATCCTCTCCAAATCCAAACCTTAAATTGGATACACAAAGGCATGCTACACCCCCGAACAATACCATCCAGATTTTTTAATATAGCCTTTATAGAGAAATACTAAACAGTCAGCTTTAGGTAAGTACTTTAGAAAGCATGCATTACCTCATACCTATCACTCAAAAGAGCATCTGAAATCTATTCTTCTTGTAGTTAGACAAATGGTCAGTCGACAACTTCTAAGGCCAGCATAGAGTAGCTCCGAGTATCCCATACAAAGGATCAGCAACAAGCCAGTCGATCAATTCAAAGTCACACCATAAAAGAGCCACTAAATTTTCCCAACCTAGTTCTGTACATCCGGTTCTCTATCAAGCATGCAACCATTTGTAAGTTCAATCATCATATATAAGCAAGCAATCCAGTCGGTTTACAAACAACAGTCAGATAATACTGCAAAAAACAGTCAACTGTCTCTTGCTCGGCAGCAAATAAATCCGCAAGCAAATACCCTCACTCTATCCAATATGCCACCAACATATAGTGCCAAGAGTCTAAGCATACTCATCCCAAACAGCCTGTTAGTAGTGACTGTACAGCAACCCAGTCGTTCTAGAAAAACAGCAGTCAAAAAGTAGTGCGAAAAAAGCCAGGTAACATGATCAAAGCACAGAGAGATGTCATTTCCATACACGCCAAGGGTTAGGGTAAGTCAATCCGACCATAAACTCAAATATAGAGAAAACCAGATCCAAAGCTGGAGACCTTATCCTCTCCAAATCCAAACCTTAAATTGGATACCAAGAGACATGCTACAACCCCGACCAATACCTTACAGATTTGGAGATATAGCCTTTATAGAGAGAGACTAACCAGTCAACTTTAGGTAAGTACTTTAGAAAGCATGCAATACCTCATACCTATCACTCAGAAGAGCATCAGAAATATGTTATTCTTGTAGTTAGACAAATGGTCGGTCGACAACCTCTAAGGCCAGCATAGAGTAGCTTCGAGTATCCTATACAAAGGATCGGCAAGAAGCCAGTCGATCATTTCAAATTCACATCCAGTTCTCTATCAATATATAGACAAGCATGCAACCATTTGTAAGTTCAGTCAACATATACCCTTACAGCCAGTTCATCAAGCCAATCCCAGGTAAGTATTTCCACATAATCATCGAGCATGTACAACATGGCACCGCCACACAGTACTCTCTGCGGTAATCAACAAATAACTATATGCCATACCCTTCTTATCCTAAAGATTATTTATCAATGCAAAAAAAATTCCGCATAAGTACCTCTGTAGAGTCGACTTGTGCTTTCTTGCTAGGAGCCATCACCAAAATTGCTTGCAGAGTACGAAGCACACACCCGTTTGAATGCACACAACAGAATAAAGAAAAAAAACCTTAATCGAATGGAAGCTAAGTGAGTCGCAGCTCACCTTATAAGGTTATTGGCTGTGGAGCCCGATCCGTAGTAGATGGCTCTACACCCCTTGAGTATCCACCCACCAAGTCAGAGGATATGCGGCGGTGCCACTTGCAACAGCTCCAGAATGGAGCAGGCGGCGATCATTTCCTGCATTGGCTCGTGTATCGCTGTCACGCCAGCACGATGGCCCAAAAAAATAGTGATACTCTTAGAGCCCCAATAGGCGCCTTAAATTTTTAGTTATTCCCCCCATGGGCTCTATTCCCACGTATTATTACCTTTACCTCTCCCCACAAGAGCCATAGGCCTAGAAAAATGTACCAAGTCCAAAATCCCGACCTCAAGCAGTGCTACACAAGAGATATTTCAAAAAAAGTCTCATTAACCGGGGTACCTATCTGATAGTATTTTCAATCCATACGGAGAGCAATCATACCCTCAGTAAATATGAGACATTATGCCATCTTATGATTGTCAAGGATTTTAAGGTGGAAATTAGTGATAAATTATGGTAGTAGAATATCTATAGCCTGATTGTTTTACAATGGATACCCAGATACAATGTGGGAAAAAAACAAGAGAGATATTTTATCAGGGTTGCGAGAAGCCTAATGATACTTCACGATAGAATTCCCAATTATTCCTATCTGGGTGTAGAGGGAAAGAGAGTTAGAGAAAAAAGGCTCTTCCCTTGGAAGTTTGCAAGATAAATTTCCAAAAGGGAGAGATATCAGTGTTATCAATAGTATCGAGGGGTAAAAGGTACCCCAGGTAGTTACCATAGATGAAGAGTCATCTATCCATTAGCAGGATACACACACACACACACACACACACACACAGAGAGAGAGAGAGAGAGAGAGAGAGAGAGAGAGAGAGAGAGAGAGAGAGAGAGACATAACATAATAAGAACTTTAGGACTCTTGGATGTGAGTTTGAAGGAGCTCGATGCTTGTTAATGAGTTAAGTTTAGGGCACTAGGAGGTCTTTTGGAAGGAGTTTGATGTTTGTTACCTATAAAAAAGACTCCTCTTTAAATAAGTTTTACGAATACAAAGTTGAAAATTTGTTAAATTAGTGGCCTTTTGGTGGAAAAAAACATATATTTGATTCTAATTAGACCTGAAAAAATGAATTTTTACATAGAAACCAATATCCCTACCATGGAAATTTTAGATATGACAAGCACTTTTTTACGAACCAAGCCTCTATCATGGCATGTACAAAAAGGTGTGCATGCTCAAAGTTAAGTCTGAGCCTCTACCCTACCAGGTACAAAACTTGAAGAGGGTAAACCCTTACTAGGTAGAAGAATGTGTGGAGGCTTGAACTTGAGTTTGAGCCTCTACCCTTGGTAGACTCAAATTAGTGGGAAATATGAAATAGATGAGAGAGAAAGAGAGTGGAGGCTCGAACTTAAGTTCGAGCCTCTATCCTTGGTAGATACAAAGAGGAAAATATGAAATAGATATGTGTGTGTGTGTGTGTGTGTGTGTGTGTGTGTGTGTGAGAGAGAGAGAGAGAGAGAGAGATCTTGACAAGCTTTTGTGAAGTGATATCTCAGCATGGCTTGTGGTAACCGTTGCTCTTTTGGTAGGAGATGCTACAACGTCTACCCCGTATCAAATTTACTAGCTTCGTTCACCAGCTTTACCGGCCTGATCATCAAGACCTTTAACTAGGAGAAGCACTGATATAATAACTGATGCAGGGGGGGGGGGGGGGAGAGAGAGAGAGAGAGAGAGAGAGAGAGAGAGAGAGAGAGAGAGAGAGAGAGAGAGAGAGAGAGAGAGAGAGAGGAATAAGCCTGCAAGCAAGCATGGCATTAAACTCCATAGCCATGGCTCTATGAATCCTTGCTTTTGCCCCAGTTTCCAACCCTTGTCCCTTGTGTTACTCTAATGAGTTCCTACGAGCAACAGACTTCCTTGTGGATCATGTCTCTTCATTTTGGCAATGACGAAGGCAATACTCTTGCTAACCTTTATCTGATTCAGCACCATCTTCATCAACGACAGGTTTCAAGTGTCCCCATCTTCATCAACGACAGGTTTCAAGTGTCCCCATCTTCATCAACCACAGGTTTCGAGTGTCCCTAGGCTATCTGCACTAGGTTTAGCTTCGTTCCTTTCGGCATTGCGTGACAAGTAAAACTAAGAGCAAGCTGACAACAACTAACATGACGCTCATCTTGTTGCAGCACGTTCCTGCATGCAAAGTTGTCATCGACATGCAAGATCAAGCACTCTGAAGTATCATAACTTTACCAAATTCCACACTAAATTGTGTGTGTCGGTGCAGTCATGTGTGTGTGAGTGCGGAGGGGAGGTCGTAACCAAAGGAAGGAAGGAGAGAGAGAGAGAGAGAGAGAGAGAGAGAGAGAGAGAGAGAGAGAGAGAGAGAGAGAGAGAGAGAGAGAGAGAGAGAGAGAGAGAGAGAGATCTGTGGGCGCTTATACCTGCAGAGCCACCGATGATCAGAGCCATGCCAGAAAGCCTTAAGGTGAAGCTCATATGCAACTCGGTTTTTTGCTCTGCCTGCATCAAGGCTGGGATTTATTGTTGGTGGCCAGTCTTCCAGGGCATCAACAGACAACAGTGAAGCAACTGATCAAAACAGCAAGTATTTTGGCGCTTTTGTGCTCCTTATAGGGCTTGTGCATCCTACCTTTGGCATCGCACACAGCACGACAGGCTTCTGTGGAAAGAGCTGAGCATAGCTCAATTGCACAATACCATTGACGGCATCCCCCGCTCCCAGTCGTCATATTTGACGTCTGCCATGTTCGAAATTCAAATTAAAGTGAAAGTCACCATCAATTCAAATTAACACCTTGGAAGCATGCCTCGGATCAGGGCCTCAAGTTTGAATGAGCAAGGGCCTCAAGTTCGAATGAGAAAGACTTGGATCGAACTTGAGTTCAAATGAGCAAGCATGGAAAGCATGCTAAAAGACATCGAACCCTAAAGCCTTCGATCGGCCTCAACTTCGAATGAGAAATCCTTGCAACCATGCTAAAAGGGATTGAACTCCAAATCCTTGGAAGCAAGCCTTGGATTGACCTCAACTTCGAATGAGCAAGCCTTGGATTGGCCTCAAGTTCGGAAGCAAGTCTTGGATTGGCCTCAACTTCAAATGAGCAAGCCTTGGATCGGCCTCAAGTTCGGGCCTCAAATTCAAATGAGCAAGCCTCGCAAGCATGCTAAAAGGGATTCAAAGGTAAAGCCTTGGAAGAAAGCCTTGGATCGATCTCAACTTCAAATGAAAAATCCTTGCAAGCATGCTAAAAGGCATCAAACCCTAAGGCCTTGGAAGCAAGCCTTGGATCCACCTCAAGTTCAAATGAACAAGCCCTGCACGCATGCTAAAATGGATCAACTCCAAGTTTGAATGAGCAACCTTTGGAAGCATGCTTTGGAATTTGGACTCCGAGAGTATCCTATGGCTATTGGTAGAATTTGGGAACATGCTCTAGCCTTGGAAGCATGCATTGGCATTTGGACTCTGGGAGTATCCTATGGCCTTAAGTATAATTTGGGATCATGCTATGGCCTTTGGACTCTCCACTACAGAGTGCTCACATAATGGCCCCCAATGGCTCAACGTTTACTTGTCACAACAATTTGGTTCTAAATAACATGAAGATTGAACTTCCTAACATCTATGAACTATTACATGTCTATGATGTGTAGAACATAACCCCCCAAGGCTCGACCTAGATCAGTTTGGGGTTGAAGTTGTGTTTTGACACAATGCCTACTCCTAGAGAATCACGCTTGAGAATGAAGGTTCAAAAGAATTCATTTTTTAGCAAGTTTGTAGTTTCAAGACTCAATCATAAGTGATTTTACAAGTCAATGCACACCATTGAAAACCTCCTTTCAAGAAATAGAGAGCAAGAAGAATTGTCCCACTTTTGTGCGTTTTTCCCATAATTCCTAAATATGTCTTCTGCCATATAAGATCGGTTTGTAGTTGCATTTCTTTTATTTCCTTGGATGCTTGAAGTCGTATGAGAGGGTCTGTCCATTTGAGTGGAGTAAGACACTCTTGTCCATACAATGCTTGAAAAGGAGACATTTTAATTGAGTGTTGGAATGAGAAATTATACACAAATTCAACAAAATACAAATATCTAGTCCATTTATTCTTCTCATGCATACATAAGCTCCTAACGTTTCTTCCATGATTTGATTTGTTCTTTTTGTCTACCCATCAGTTTGAGGATGATAAGCAGTACTAAAGGCCAACTGGGTTCCTGATAGCTGAGAATAAGGATTTCCAAAAATTTGAGGTGAAATTCGCATCATGATCATAAATTATCCGACAAGGTAAACTGTGATACATGAAAACACCTTCACAAAAACTTGAGCTATATCCTTAGTTGTAAACGTTGTCTTCATTGCAAATAAATGGGTCATTTTTGTAAGCATATAAACAACCACAAAAATAGAGTCATATCTCAGAGATGTAGGGAGTCCTGTAATAAAATCCATTGATATGCATTCCTATTTCATTTGTGGAGCATCAATAGGTTGAAGCTTATCGAGGTATCAAACTCGTTCAGCTTTAATACGTTGACATGTTAAGCATCTTGTAGCATAGTTCAACACATCACGCTTTAGTCCTAGCCAAAGATATTTTTTTTTACAGTAGAGTAAGTTTTTATGTATCCTGGGTGTCCTTCTATAGGTATATCATGAGCTTCTTGTAATATTTGAAGTTTGATTCCACCTTGATTTGGAATACAAAGACGGTTACTAAAGTAAAGGTCATCTCCTTCAACGTTGAAGCCTTTGATTTGCCTTTATTGCTTCTCCGTGCGATTATTTAAGTTAATCAAGTACTGAATTTTTATGTAATACGGGTCTTGAGTCACACCTTCTTGAATAAGATCAATTAAAGAGGTAGTAGCGGTTGTGACAGCCGCTATAGTACTCTTCCTGCTTAAAGCATCGGTCACAAGATTTTCCTTCCCAAGTTTATACTCGCTTCCAAAATCATATTCGCATAAAAACTCCATCCATCTTCATTGCCGCATATTAAGATCAGTTTGGGTGTAGATCCACTTCATGCTTTTATGGTCGGTATGTAGTTCAAATCTCCTTTCAAGAAGATAATGTCACCATACTTTAAGAGCATGCACAACGGCCAATAACTCCAAGTCATGTGTAGGATAGTTTAACTCATTTATACGTAACTTACGAGATTCATAAGCTACTAGTTTTCCTTCTTGAGACAGAACACCACCGATGAGCACAATGAATGTCTTTGAGATGTTTGGAAGCTGTAGTATTGGAGCATTCACCAAAGCTTCTTTGAGTTTCTCAAAACTAGCTTGGACACGTTCATTCCAGGTAAACACTTTAGCCTTCTTAAGCGTATTAGTCAACGGAGATGCAATCTTAGCGTAGCCTTGAATAAATGTACAATACCATCTAGAGCTTCGTTAACTTAAGGTCTTTGATTTCCTCCTCCTCCTGGATGAGGTTGACGATTAACATTTCCATTGTTGTTATTGTTGATTGGCCGTCCATTCCAAACAAAAGGTGCATTTCTTGGTCTAAAATTCCCTTGGTTTTGAGGTTGTCTTTGGGTTTGGTTAAAGTTTTGCTGATTGAAGTTCCTCTGAATTGTCAATGGTCTGGGTCTAAAAATTCAGAATTTCTGATTCGGATTGAATTTCCTACAATCATAATTGCCCACCAATCTTGTGAAGCTTGAATTGTTAAATGGGCAATCCCTGGATTGATGACGAGGATCAAGACAAGTGTAGCACAAATGATCCTATCTGGCTTGCATACATAATAAGTTCTCTCTTCTTTGTTGTGGATTTCCAAACCTTTGATCTTCCTCGGGACGAGGCCTTTTGATGTCACAAACTGGTTTCCTCTTTCCGATAGTAGATAACTCTATTTTAATGGGTTTGCTTGCATCAAGGACATCTGCAAAATTGGTAAGACACAGACTCTAGAGACTAGTCTTCATAGGATTATGTAACCTTGACATGAATCAAGCTACCTTGACCTCTTGATTCATCCCTGTTGGAGAATACTTGGCAAGGGTTAAAAAATGTTGATAGTATGATTCTAGATCTCTAGTTCCTTGAGTACAGTCAAAAAACTCATTCATATGGTTTGAATGATAGACTTTGTTCTGATAGTTCTTCTTGAGTTGGGTTTAAGGTACTCCCAAGTTGTAGCATTAGGATCAACATTGTTTTTTGTGCAATGGTCTCTCCACCAACTCTTGGTTGTTTTCTCTAATTTGAACTTAGCAATAATAGCTTTGTTTACTACAGACGAATGATCCAAATCAAAGTAGTCATCCATGCGCTCAATCGAGTCTTCAAGAACTTTGCCTACATCTTTGCCTTCCTCACTAAAATTTTCAGGTTGAGATTTACGAAGCATAACATCAATGTTTCTATCAATGATGGTGTGTTGAGAAACAATAGGTGCATTTGCATTCGCAGCCGCCGCATTTCCTCTAGGTGGCATGGTAACTTACTGCAACATATCAACCAAGGTCACACATAGTACAATATTATAATCCGCTCAAAGTCCTTTAAGTCAAATAGACTAGACAGTTGACGACAAGGTGAGAGAGAAATTAAGAGAAGAATAATGAATAAATTAATCCAATTTCTACATCACAAAATTTTGGGTTTTTGAAAAGTCTACAAAGTGTTTTGAAAGTTTCTAATAAATTATAATGGCTATGACATAATGCACTCGGTAATATCCATTGTGACATCCACCAATGGAGCATAGTTATCCCATTCCTTGAGTATATTCGATGGGTGATCCCAATAATCCTTTTTTATCTTTGGCTGAAATATTTCTTCATTGGCGTGTGAGTCATACCATTGTTGAGTAAGGGATTTTTTTGTTACATATGCCCCCATTTCAGCGTGAACAATTGCCTTCTTGTACCCGAAGTAGTCATCTTGTAAGCAGATTCTTTTGGAAACACATCCGGTGTATCCCATCCAACTGAGCTGTGTATGTTCGCATAATCTACAAGGCACTGGGTTCTGTTGTAGGCATTGTATAAAACTTTTATATGGCCAGGATTGTGGTTTAGTGACTTTCCAAATAAGTCAAAGAACAACTTCTAAGGTACCGGGTTAAAAGAATGTCGGTCATTGTTTTTGCATTGACGGCCCCATACATTGAACATAACAATGTCAAAGCATCACATAGCCATTACTAAGGGAAGCATGTTTCTAGCATCCATGTTTCTTTTGTCGGTCTCAGGATAAGTTCATAAGACTTTATGTATAATATTTGATTAGTGACAACAATGTCTTTTCCAGCTTGGATTGTATCCCCTCAATACTCCCTTCAGGCGAGGGCTTATGATAAAGTCGTCTAAACTCAGGGCTCCCTGCAGTGTAATGATACCAAGCTTAGAATGTATTAGGTACAATACAGTCCATGGACATCAACCTTTTCTTCTCTTCCCCATAATGCATGGTCACGTGACAAGCCTTTGCACTTCCACTCTGGTTGGGAAATACTCCTCTACCATAAGGCGGGAGAGTATATCCGGCCATATCCCTCGAGATAAGATGTCAGACATCTACACACACACGCCCCATCACTCAAGTTAGTGAGCATGATAAAACCAAGATTCAAAGTCAGATATTATATCCTCAGAACAACATGTATTATATCCAAATCAAATTTTTAGAACCGTAGAAGACCAAATAGATACATAGTGTTTCTAGGGAGATACATAAATACAAAAGGGTCCTATGGACCAGTGCTTGGTTCCTACAACCGAGGTTCTACCCCTATACTTGTTCACATCTCGAGTGTAAAAGTTTAGAACTTCAACTTGTGCACTAAAATTCACGTCTTCCTTCTCGTACCATTCCTCTCCTCGTGATACATCCATGGGTAGTAATACATTAAATTAGTTTACATGAGCATTCCGTTCATTTACATCATCTCTGTAGAAATATCTACTCAAGTTCACTGCCAATGGTTGTGCTTGGGCAAAGTCACTAATGCACTTGGGCTTTTCATATTCATCAAAGGTAATAGTGACATTGTGAGGGTTGTATTTGAGAATAGGTCCATCGACTCTATTGAACCATTCTTGGGGTACATAATAGAATTGGTTGCCACCATTTGACTTCTTCCATACTCTGATTATGGCCTTATCAAAAAAGCCGTATGTTTGGTTTAGCATGAGGGCCTTCTTACTAAGTATGAGTTCTCGACTTGTAAAACATAAGTTAAGGTAAAGAACATATCCTTGTACTTTAACATCGCCTTCTTGGATCTTTTCCTTGACCCAAAGCTGTGGGTTGGTCATAAACCTATCAGGTACTTGTGTTCGATGTGTTTAGGTTGTCTACAATATATAACTCCCATGCTACGTAAGTGTTCGGTACAAGATAGTCTCTAGTTCCCTTTGAAACTTGAACCACTTTAATTTCCCAATGGAAACTGAATCCAATCGCATAATTGAAAAAGACCCTTTGTGAAAAGTCACTCGGGAGTTCATCTAGACAATTAAGAAGATCCATCTAAAAACAAGACAAGGAGAGAGATACATAGTACACATGTGAACCAAAACTAAGTCTATGCTTCTTTTATTCATCAAAATTTGATTTTTATGACTTCACTAAAATATTATGGGTATTTTGGAGCTAACTCTCTAAATATTCTTTTAACTCCCATGACAGGATATTCTCGCAGACCTCCCACGTGACAACGTGGTCTGTTGTTATTTTCTAGTCTTTATTCCCCTATGACAACTGCAAGAGCTTCAAACTTCTTAGCAACTTCAACAATCCTTAACATTTGGGAGCGCATCGCCAAGTAGTAGAACATGTCTTCTAGGCCTTACCATATTCTGAATTGAAGTAGCATGAGGTTGGCAAACTAGTCTCTTGGACTATCGTCGATGTAGATAAAGAATTGACGGAAGGGTTCATGGTGACGGGTAAGGTAACTACGGTCAACACTCTTCCAACAAGTTGTTCTTCCTGGCATGCCAAAGACTTTGGTCCCAATTTCTAAGTAAAAAAGTTCCCTTGCATCTCTTGACAATCGTGTCGCCATATTGTTGAACACGATGGCAAAAACCTCATTCCCCTGACTAAAGCATTCAGACATCACTATGGGAGCCATTTGTCACTATATAAAAAACATTCAAAGAAGTCGCAACGCTGTAGTTGAACACTTCAACCACTTTACCATAACTCAAACCAAATACTTCTATTCAAGAAGACAAGTCAAACAAGTGCCACCAACCAATGTCACTTATAGATGCATCATGAATACAATATCTTTTCCCAATAGCATGCAGTCATGCATGCATGATGCATAACTAACCCAACTAGTATCAGGCTTTAGCCTATCCCCATAACCTTAAGTATAGGCTCTGATACCAGGTGAGAGATACCCCTCCCCGATGATCTATGCACAAAATATACAATTTACACCTTTATATAATTTTCAATATACATCAGAGTTGCGGAAGCTTTTTCATAGGGGAGGAGCTCTCAGCGCCCGACCAAGCATGGAGTTTAGGTCATGAGCGGAACTGCATCCAGAGGCACCTAGCGGCTAGGGCTACTTCTGAATGGGTGTTATGAATAAAAGTGTACTCAAGAAAAATATAACATTATGGAGGGTGAATATATGTGTACACCGCATTGCAAAAAGAGAGAGAGAGAGAGAGAGTGAGAGAGGGAGGGAGAGAGAGAATATAGTGGAGGGTGAAATAGAGTGCACAGAGATATGAGAGAATGACAACAAAGAATCTTTAAATGTCCCATCTAAATGAAACACACAATTATGATTTAATGTAATGACAAAACCTGGGTATACCATAACATCAAAAAAAAGTTTATGAAAAAATAACTAACAAAGCACCGGACTCTGTGTAGGGATCGATTGGTCCACCCATCCACATCTTCTCTACTATGGACAGAGATAATTTCACTTTGCCGGGAGCGAGTGAGAACACCTCCAACCTACCTGAGCCAGACATAAGTTGAGGTCGCTTTGCCTCCCCTTATGAAAGGATCCCAAGTACCAGTAGGTGTAGGGTTTCAACACCAACCATACCAGTTTAGGCACCATGCCTCTTCAATGCCCAACACCGGGTGTTTAGGCAAAGCCAAGGCGAAATCCCTAATGCGTTAGCCGTGTAGGTCATTCAACCCTCGATGCACTAACTGTGTAGATGAGCCTAACAAAAAGAAGAAGATCTAGGCAGCACCCTCGATCTAGCAAAGCCCTAGGTCAACGACCTTTTTGTCTAAGGCTAATCAATGTAGGTGATCATAGTCTTGTAGTGACGCTGCTTTGAAAAACAGAACACGTGCGTCCAACAATTTTGTGACAATAGCACTTTTCATATGCACAAACAATCTTTTCCAAGCAGTTAGAATGTCAAAGGATGACAACAGATCTGGAAGACGAGAGCCATCTGAGACGTCGGATCTTTTCGGCACAGGGGCGGGAGGGGACGTGCGGGGGACGCAAGACTTTTAAATGCACGGCGTCGCTTTTTCCGTAGCGATATGCGCTAGATGGGATGGATAAGGTGCAAGCTTGTGTAGAGGGACGTCAGGGGTTCAACTCACACGAAGGAACCTCCGCCTTACTTTCGGCCCTGTGTCAAATAGTCCCGCGGCTAGCCAGCCTGCGGTAAATATCTTTTGGAGCTGAGGGAGTGCCATGGCTGCTTCTGCAGTCAAGCTACCGCTCTTCTCAACCACAACCACAGAAGCAAAGCAACCATCGGAGATAGGAGTAGGTTTCGCCGCAAACTCGCATTTTGTAGGAGTCCCTTCTTTTCGTCAATATCGATGCAGGGTCATGGCTCTGCCTCGATACCCAAATCACAACATTCCTTATGACCCCTGGGAAGATCCTGACTTGGACATGCCCCCTCATAGAATGCTCAAGAAAGGCGACCCGGACACTTTCCAAGCAGTCATCAAAGGCGCCATGCCAGTCGGCTACTGGGTCACCATGCCCAGCGGCAATGAAGCATACCTGCCTGCACAAGACATTGGTTTTCCTGGTGGCCTTGACAGGCTTTGCAAGATTTTCAAACCAGGAGCTGAGGTAACTGTGCGTGTAGTTACACGCGGCAGCTCTGGCCGCGAAGTTTTGTCCCTCAAGGTTCCTGACCCCAACAAACCAGACCCTCCTCCAAAGCCTCTTCGCAAGGACTACCTTCCTGGGGGCAGCTTGGCAGCGCGCAGATGGCGGCTCCAACAGCAGCAATGACCCCTATATCTGTAAAGATACAACACATCCTAGTAAGAGCTCGTGTAGATGCTTCCTCTTTCCTTCAGGGTTTTATAAGCACTGATTACAAGGCTGTCCTCATTGCATTAACCTGTAATCTTAAAAAAAAAAAGAGGTGCAAGCTGTTCTATTAATCTGGAGGCATGTATGACTCCCTGAGTTGGTGGTGGTTATGTTTGTTGGTAGTGTGTGTTGTGCAGTTTTGTGATGTGTCCATGTTGGTAGCTATGGAGTGCTCTACACTCTCTTGAAGTCATATTCTCCTCGAGGAGACGCTTATCCTTTGGGTGGTTTCCAGTGCGCAACTCTTTGCATTTGAAAGATGATGCTATGCTAGTGACAGTGAACAGCTATTCTTGCCAATGATTGAGTAGTTTGAAGTTCACAAAGGAAGATACTCTTTGCAAGCTGCCCATTCCTGGCAACGACTTTCTCTCTCCATATCAAGATGAGGTTCTTTGTTGCTGGAACATATGCTGAAACAAACAAGCTCCGGCACATGCAGTGTGAGTGTGGAATCAATGTGAGACGAGGTTTTGTAGGCTCTATATTTGAGATGGGTGCTTTGATATTCTTGACAGTCTCTTGAGTTAGATGGTGAAGCCGGCAATGTCAAAGGTGAGCCTGGCAGTCATCCCTCTCCTACAACTTTGATGATATTGTCAGCTCAAAGAACCAGTAATTGGTGCTCAAACTTACATTGTGTTTTCAGTTTCAAGGAGCCTGAGTTAATTCACTCAATGATATAATGGGAACTGTCGCAAGCATGTCATTGTATAAATATTAGATATCAAAAACTGTAGCTCAAGGTTGAGAAAAGCTATGCTCGACTTCAGTGGCTAATGACTACACAGAGGCAGGGCACACAAATATTCTTTTAGTGTAGTCATCATTGCCTTCCAAGATCCATTGCAATGTGGCCACGCTACCATCCCCGTGCTTGGCTAGGACCTTTGTAAAGGAGCCATCACCTTCATTAATCAAGCTCCGAGCTGATGTCGGAGTACTGTGTGTGGGAAGCTAGAGAGTGCGGATGAGTGAATGAGATCAGTGAGCTGGAGGTGAGTGTCTCAAGGGATAAGAGTAGGGTCAATAGATAGCAGACCCTGAGCCTTGTCATATATAGCATCATGTGTGAGTGAAGTTTATAGTTGTGTGTGTCTCCATTATGGGTGTGGTGTGGGCTATGGAGAAGGATAGGTAAGAGTGGTCTGCTTGAGGGGAGGGAGAAGGCCACGGGAGGGGGAGTGTCCTCCATGTCATATAGCTCACATTGTAGGTCTTGTCCCTGTCTATTGAAGTCCTTTGCCAGCATGCTGTTGCCTATGTTTTGTGGGGCCTCATATGTTGATTCTGCTTGCTATCCTTGTCCATGCTTACCCTTCTCCTCCCTTCTCGAGCTTTCCCCTCTGGGTCTGCAAACCTGGAGGTCTCTGGGAAGCAGCTAACTGCTAATTATATTGGTCATTCTTTATCTAGTGCCTCACCCACATGAAACGGGCTGCCTCATCTCGCTTGACTATTGAAATTGTGGATTGTAGCTCTCATTTGAAAAGGATGGTTTGTCTTCCAGGATCCCTGAGTGATCTCTCCTATTAACAAGGACTCCCATACATATCCCTCCACTTATGGTAGCCAATTCTTTCAAAATCACCTTTTTGCACAATAAGCTTTTGCATTCTTCTTTATTTGCAAATTGTGCAAGGACTCGTCTCTATTGCATCCCACCCAATGGAATGAGCTGGATCTCTTGTCAGTTATCGACAGTTAGGTTCAAAGTCAGATATCAGATATTAGATCAGATCCGACGAATAGAATCAGACTTAAGGTGACCTAGTACAAGACTTTAGACATATAACTAGACTGAAATGAAAGACGTCAGATTACAAGGCATGGAATGAGACAACCAAGAATGTGTGTTTAGATTCAAATAAGGTTAAGACTACAATGTGTTTAGATTCAAATAAGGTTAAGACTACAAAGGTTCTGATTCAGAACTCTGAAATGATTGATTGGAAGATACAATTGATACAATGCTTGGCACTGAGCTCTCCTAAGCTCTCAAGTATAAGATACAAGTGAGTAGCTGGGAGCTTATATGCAGCTTGACTCTCTGGTTCATATGGAGAGCACGTTGCTTCCGCATCTTCAAGGCCGGTCCCATCATGGCTGGAGCTGATCCACACACTTTGAGGTCAATTCGCGAGACTGCAGGCAGGTCCGAACGTATGCGGGAGTGCCGCTTGGCATTTCTACGACTTTGGCGTCCAAGGCCTTTCGACACCATGGTCCGTGGGGTTCCTAGATGGCACTACCGGCCACCTCTGTGGTTGTTTCCTCTCATATATCTTGATTTAGCCGTCATTGTGCATCTCTCATTTTTTAGTGGGAGAGTCTCCCCTCATGTTGATGTAGCCCCCCTTGTTGTTGGGATAGTTTGTAGCCCAATGGGCAGTTTTATTAACTAGTAGGGGATACCAGTTGGAAGATATTCAAAAAAGAATTGGGAATCGAACGAGATGCGTTAAGCGAGTGAAGTTATGGTGGGTGTCGGGCGACGCAGCAGGTGCGGGCGAGGCGACGCGTATCGCGTGTGGAGGCAGGTTTCCAGTTATCTTTTTATTTTTATAACTGGCCACAGAGAGCAAATTGGCGCGTTGCTGGAGTGGTTATGGGAGCACTTAGTAAGGTTGATCTTGGTGGGGTGAAGTTTCGAATTCGTATTGTCCTTTTGTAAGAGTATAAATCCTTGAGAGGAAAGAAAGCGA
This sequence comes from Adiantum capillus-veneris, assembly GCF_014529385.1. NCBI lineage: Eukaryota > Viridiplantae > Streptophyta > Polypodiopsida > Polypodiales > Pteridaceae > Adiantum > Adiantum capillus-veneris. The sequence goes on along the minus strand of NC_140941.1, from coordinate 78,854,309 downwards.
ACCTCACAAGAAACTTCAAGAAAGGGAACCTCAAATCTCTAGAGTAATTGAATAAACGTGCGTAGCTGCTAGTAGAGCGGATTATGTGTCATCATAATATCGTGACAATCATAACATATTTGCCTCCTCAAAATGAGACAATGGGGGTCTTATTAATAGGTGTTGGCAGTGAGTTCTGACTGGTCGGCAAGTTCGACAATCTAGCGTAACAAGTGACAACTCCACGAGGTAACTCGAGTAGCTTCCAGTAAACTGTCACAAACGGGAGCGCATAGCAATATAAAATATACTTGGATAAATAAAATTTATCACTTAATATGAAGCCAGAGGATATAGAGAGAAATAGATAGAGAGAGAGAGATAGAGTGAGAAGATTGACACAGTACTGGGGACCAGAAGATGGGCTGGTCCCCCCCCGTAATAGTATCTTTATTACTGAGGAGAAGTCTATACAAGCACTTGACCCGAACGTATTACCACGTTCGTTCTAGAATAACTGGTTCACGAAAGCCTCGGCTTCCGATTTCTAGGGCAAAACCCTATTCCAAGGAACTTCCGTTCCTTATTCCAAATCCTTGAGAACCAAGGTTCTTGCCTCTGGATCTCACCTTCTAGACTCGGGGCATGACATCCCTGCAACTCTCTTTTCCAACTCTGTTTCCAGAGTCCTCTTCCCGCAAAACAACTCTGCTTTTCCGGACACGAAGTCCTTACTTGGGAATCCCAACTTCCGGATGACAACCTGAGAGACTACCTCTCTCCGATCCGTGGATCTACTTCCCAAACTTGGGTACGAAACCCTTGGGCTGATCTGGCTCTAGTTCCTCAGAGCGCTTTTCTCCTGCAGAGGCTCATGCCTTCCTCTGCTCCTACTCCCTCGCTAAGAGGAAGTACACCTGCAAACAAATACTCAGAGTTCATAACATGAAAATCGTTACCTTCAAAGTCTCGACGCTCGAAATGCAACTCGGTTCTCGAAAAGCAATTCCTCGGAAGAGATTTCTACATAGAAAATCCTCTCTTCCAATCCTACACACGAAAGAGGTGTGTTCTCAGGTTCCTTCTTGTAAATCAGCCCCGTCTACGACGTTTATGGGCTGAAAACAGAGAAAAACAGCAGCTTGTCGCGATGGAAACCCGCTCCATAGGCACTTCTTCGCGAGGGAACTCGCGCATTGGGTCTTGCGACATCGGGTACACTTGGGGCAGCCATGGGCATCACCGGCAACGTCTTCTTTACGGCTGAAATCTGCAGCAACATCTCCTCCTTGCAAAGATTGGTCTTTTTTCTAGGAGAGGGCGTGTGATGCTTTTATAGCTCCTTGGCCATGGCAAAGATAGCTGCTCGCGTAGAGATTGCGGCTGTTTTTTTTTTTTTTTTTTTTTTTCCGCTGTTCATCCAGAAAAAGAGAAAGAGAAAACGCTGGCTGATCTGTTGCCTTATTTATCAGATGGCTGCCCACTTATTAAGTGGGCGGCCGGCGTATTTTAAAAATAGTCTGAACCTGCCCAAAAACTCAATAAAACCTTATAAGTTAAAAACAATGCTTTCACATCACTTCCCACATGCACAGTTGCAATGCAAACATAGACTTCCTCGCGGGAAAGCATTTGCTTTCCCGAAAAGCAATCCTGCTTTCTCAGAAAGCATCTTGTTTTCCCTCAAAGTTTCCTATGAACCCATCTTCATTCAAGTGCTTGCTTTTCCTTGTGCACAATTCTTACACAGTTAGGAATTTCCTCCTGACTATGGATATTCCCTTTCCGATGCACTCATCACCCACCTTGTGACGCATCAGGAATACCCATCACCTAGTCCTTTCCTACCGAACTTACGGTATAGTCTCCTTCATGATGCTCTATGTCACCCATCCTATGACGCATCAGAGATGTCCGTTCCCGGATGGTCGGATACTTCTTTCCGATGCTCCCTGTCACCCATCCTGATGTACCCGTTCCTGGTGGCCTTACAGATATTCCCGTTCTCAGTGCTCCCGTCATTACTTTGAATGACGCACTAGGAATACGTTGTACTTGGATGTCTCCAGTGAGAAAAACCCTCACACTTAAAATTCGAATAATTCATTTAGAATTATTTTTCCTGGTGTTCCAAGCGAGAAAACCCTCTCACTTATAAATCCAATAATTCATTTTGAATTATTTTTCCAGTAAGATAAAGCCAATTTAGCAACATAAACTCCAGAGAATACTGAAGTTGTAAATGGCCGGACATTGTATGTCCAGTGTGAAATGGCCGACGGCTGAGAGTTTCACCACAATCGGGAAGGGCAAGTCACCACGAGTTGTTCGGGCCAATCGGCACTCGAATCCGAGCAGTAAAAGGGTTTCTAGGCTGAGTTCAAAGTCATTTAGGCCCCTCGCTACACTTATAGGCTGGTGGGTACTAGGGAATTAACTCAAAAGAGGCAAACTGGACACTTGGCAGTTGTAGAGCAACCTGCAGACACCTCAGCTGGAGAGGACACCTCGCGATTGATCGAATCTACAAAGGTTAGCTTCGCTAGAAAAAGCATCCACTAACACATCATCCTTGTGAACAATCACATCATCTTCGTGCAACTCTTATCATGCTTGTCAGATATTACATCTTGATCATGCAAAACATCATGCTTATCATTGTCATCCAAATCATCATGCAAATCATTGTCATTCAAATCATCATGCAAATAATGTGTGTCTTGCTTTGGAGAAGAAGAGACTGAGAGAGTCTCCTTTTCCCGAATCTCTTGCATCTGTGCCTGAACTTGAGAAAAGAGTCGCCAGAACTCTTTGTTTTGTCGGTCCCTCTGTTCTTGTCTTATTGTGGCGTCATTTCTTTCGCCTCTTCTTTTTGCGTGTCTGCGTTCCATTTCTGCCATTCTTTCTGCATACCTTGCTTTGCGTTCTAACTTCCTTTCCATAAACATCTGATCCAAAGCCTCCATAGGAGTTAGTGCAATCCTTGACGTAGATGAGGATGGGGGAAGGTCGAAAAAACCGCCTAGTGGGGAAAATTCTTTTTCGCCTCTCTCAAGCTCATCACCTCTAAGCGAAGTATCCATTCCGCTTTGAGTGATGACCATCCATTGAAGTCTTGGGTTCTTGTGGTCTTGGGTTCTTAAGTTCACGAGGAACTTGGGTTCTTGGGGGTCTTGGGTCTTGGGGTTCTTGAGGGTCTTGAGGTTCTTGAGTTCTTTCGCTTGCAATCTGTGGTAGAGAAGGATCTTCTCTGCACCCGAGTTCTACTCCTTTCCGCGGGCGCATCCCTTGGCGGCCTTGCGCTCACACCAAGGTTGCTTTTTCTGTCACGTGACACATCCCAACCCTATGTGTCCGTGGACAAGCTACACCACAGCAGGGTTCAGTCAGTTCAGTCAAGTTTAGATTAGCAGTGATTTGGCACTTTTGTGAGTCTATTCGCAGACCGTGCATGCCCAGTCACTTAGCATAGATGCATATCCTCCGGTTGCACACAACATGACCATCGGAATTCCCATCAGAATCCATTAGCATGAGTTAGGGGAATTTTCCAGTGCATTTAGCCTATTTTCCTATTTATTGGGATTTTCACTTATTATTTTTAAGTGACTTTCCAACAAAAGTAGGTAGGGCAATTTTGTTAAGTTTCTATATAAGCAAACCCAAGTTAGCACTAAATGGCAGAAGAGGCAGCAGGAGCTTCCCGCTCAATAGGAAACTTCTCAGCAGTACCCCCCCCCCCCCCCCCCGAACCCCCCAGCGTTTTTGGACCTCCTTCTTCGCGGGGATTCCCAGCAGAACCATCGCCTTGAAGCTTCCCTCTTCTGGCGGTAATCCCCTTGCCGATCAGCCCCATCCTCGGTGTTTTCCCGCGACCAAACCCCCTCAGCCTTAGCCTTTTTGTGCCTCTACAGCACCAGCGTTTTTGGCAAGAAAGAGGACAGCCTAGCGTTAGTAAATTCCAGCCACATAGCATCAGATCTGCAGCGTTTCCCAACCAGCAGAACCTCAGCCTATTCAGCGTTTTCATCAGCAGTCACTAACGCTAGGGAAGGACAGCAGAACCTCAGCAGATTTGCTAGCGTTTTTGCAGCTGGACAGCGTTTTTGTTTTCAGCCTTCATCAACAGCAGATACACAGAGATTCCAGCCTATGACACCGTAGCAGACCCCCCCCCCCCCAAGTTGGTTGCAGATGCTCCCCCATTTTCAGCCATCAAAACGCAGCCAAAACAGTCATTTTCAGCCTTGAAACAGTCCAATAAATTCAGCATCAAGAAGATCTCAGATTTCAGCCCAAGTCGCGGTCGTCATCACCGTCGTCGTCATCTGCATAGTCCAAGTTGCATAGTCCACTGCATACGCATTGTACACCTTTGTGCAATCAAAGAATAGACCACTCTTGCCGACGAGAGTGGGGCCTTCGGAGGAGGGTTTTACAACCTCTCGGGTGTCGTATCTCTTCTCTCTCCTTCTCTCAGTCTCATTCACTTGCACGCACAATCCACTCACTTTGTTCGTGACCACAACACTCTACAAGACGGAAAGCTCTCTCTTTCCCTAAAGAACTAAAAGGAACCTTGAGCAATAAAGATCACTAATCTTGAGAAAATACAACATTCATTGCGCTGCACCTAACATTTTCCCACCTCACGTCGATTGGCCGGCCGCTAAGGCAAATCGCTGGCTGATCTTGAAGGGAAAATCGCTCGTTGATCTTGAAGGGAAAATCGCTGGCTGATCTTGGCAAAGGCAAATCGCTGGCTGATCTTGAAGGGAAAAACGCTAGGTCCTGCAATCTGCAAAACGCTAGGCCTTCTGATGGGTTCTGTTGAGAAGTTGCCTGTCGAGCAAGGTGCTCCTGCTGCCTCTTCTGCCATTTAGTGCTAGTCTAGGTTTGCTTATATACAAACTTACTCAATTTGCCCTACCTACTTTCCAACAAAAGTCACTTAAAAATAATAAGTGAAAAATGTCAAAAATAGGGAAAATAGGCTAAAATCATTGGAAAATTCCCTTGACTGATTATGATGGGAATGCTTATGATCATGCTGTGTGCAACCAGAGGATATGCATCTACACTAAGTGATTGGGCATGCACGGTCTACGAATAGACTCACAAAAGTACAAGATCACTTCTAATCTAGACTGACAGCACTGATTGAACCCTTGTCGTGTTGTAGCTTGTCCATGGACACACAGGGTTGGATGTGTCACGTGACATCCCCTCCTTTGCAAAGTGAGGTACTGGTACCGAACTGTATGGCGTCGAAGGAGATCGCCAATAGCATCCGGAATCCTGGAAGTAACTCTTCGCCGGCCCACTCTGATGTGTGGGTCGTGCGTTACTTGAACTTCATAAAGGTCTGTAACGCTTGCTTCTTTGGGCCGCGCCGAAAGCGACACAAAGTCTTCTGAGGCTCATTCAATGCTTCAACTTCGTCGAGAGTCATGCTTCTTTCTTCTTCAAGAATCTCCATGGTTGAAAATTCCTGAAACCAATTCCAACACAAAAACATGAACATACCCATTCAATGTAAAGTGAGTGGAAAAAATCTCATCTTCCTAAAAGACTGTGCATGCAATGTAGATGAACAAAGAGATGGAGTGCCAAACCGTTCACCACACACACTCAAACAATGAGATCGAATCTTTTTCTTATGATCTAAAGCAATCAACTGTGGCAATTCACAACGGAAATGCCCATGCTTGGTGCTCATACTTTCATGTGCTTGTTCTACGAATGTGTCATGCCAAGGAAGACACAGGGAATGTGACTTCCTTACATACATACTTTCATGAAAAATCCGCATACATCCGTGCTCATTCATGAGTGAAACGTGCTCAACGTACAATATGTCATGCGTAGGAAAAGGGATCACATAAAGACGCTGACTAAAAATACAGGAAACGATCACGAATGAAACACTCGTACAATGCGTGCGTATCAATCATGGGAACACATAATACTTCCTGTGAGGGTTCTTTGGACCTAGGCTCGAGAGCCAAGATCGATTCTTCCTGAATGATCGAATCATCGTGTGGGGGTTCTTTGGACCTCGACTTGAAAGCCAAGATCGGTTCTTCGTGATTGATCGAATCTACAACGAGGTTAGCTTCGCTAGAAAAAGCATCCACTAACACATCATCCTTGTGAACAACCACATCATCTTCGTGCAACTCATCATGCTTGTGAGATATCACATCTTGATCATGCAAAACATCATGCTTATCATTGTCATCCAAATCATCATGCAAATCATTGTCATTCAAATCATCATCATGCAAATCATGTGTGTCTTGCTTTGGAGAAGAAGAGACTGAGAAAGTCTCCTTTTTCCGAATCTCTTGCATCTGTGCCTGAACTTGAGAAAAGAGTCGCCAGAACTCTTTGTTTTGACGGTCGCTCTGTTCTTGTCTTGTTGTGGCTTCCTTTCTTTCTGCTTCTCTTTTGGCTCCTCTTTTTGCGTGTCTGTGTTCCATTTCTGCCATTCTTTCTGCATACCTTTCTTTGCGTTCTAACTTCCTTTCCGTAAACATCTGATCCAAAGCCTCCATAGGAGTTAGTGCAATCCTTGACGTAGATGAGGACAGGGGAGGGTCGAAAAAACCGCCTGGTGATGAAAATTCTTTTTCGCCTCTCTCAAGCTCATCACCTCTAATCGAAGTATCCATTCCACTTCGAGTGATGACCATCCACTGAAGTCTTGGGTTCTTGTGGTCTTGGGTTCTTAAGTTCACGAGGAACTTGGGTTCTTGGGGGTCTTGGGTCTTGGGGTTCTTGAGGGTCTTGAGGTTCTTGAGTTCTTTCGCTTGCAATCTGTGTTAGAGAAGGATCTTCTCTTCACCCGAGTTCTACTCCTTTCCGCGGGCGTATCCCTTGGCGGCCTTGCGCTCACACCAAGGTTGCTTTTTCCCACCTCATGTCGATTGGCCGGCCGCTAAGTGCACGGTCCGCTCTCAATGAGTGAAAAGAGACACAAGGGGAGGCTGGACAAGCCCTTCTTTCTTGGGATTTGTGTCACTTTTCAAAAACACGATTAGGAATCGACATGCCCAAGCGAACTTGGGTTCGTGCGACCGCAACAAGCAAAAATAAAAATCTTGTGATTCTTGTGGTTCTTTCCTTGAGTAATACAGAACACTGCCAAAGCTCTGATACCAATGTTCGGTGCAACGGAATGAATGTTTGCGCTTTGCTCAAGATGAGTGCTCCGAACTGTGCTCAAGGTTCCTTTTGTTCTTATGGAAGGGAGAGCCTTCCGTTCTTAACGAGAGAGTGCAATGATCACAACAAAGTGAATGGACACTGTGCGTGCAAGTGTATGAGACTGAGAGGTAGAGAGAGAAGAGAGATATGACACCAGAGACGCTGTAAAACCCTCTTTCGAAGGCCCCACTCTCGTCGGCGAGAGTGATCTACTTCTGATTGCACAATCTGGTACAAACGGTATGCATGAGACTGATGCAAGTCTAGGCTATGTCGGCGATGACGACGGCGACGACGAGACCGACCTAAGGGCTGAAATCTGCAATCTTGTATCTGCTGTCCAAAAACGCTATGGGTTGAAATCTGCTACAATCCAAAAATGCTGATTTGGGGGGCTGTTTCTATGGGTCTTTGTCGTTTAAAACTGAGGTTTCTTTAGGCTGAAAACTGATGGTCTTTCCGGGCTGAATCTGCTACTTTTTTAGGTCTGAAATTGCAGGCTCTTCATGGCTGAAAACCGTTGCTCATACCTGCTAAAAACACTAGGCCAAAACTGATGTCGATGATGGCTTTTACTAACGCTAGGGTTGAGATATTTGTGCGGTGAAGATCTGATGCAAAACGCTAAGCCTGTAGTCTCCTGTCGCCGGAATCTGCAAAGGCAAATCGCTGGCTGATCTTGAAGGGAAAAACGCTAGGTCCTGCAATCTGCAAAACTCTAGGCCTTCTGATGGGTTCTGCTGAGAAGTTGCCTGTTGAGCAAGGTGCTCCTGCTGCCTCTACTGCCATTTAGTGCTAGTCTAGGTTTGCTTATATACAAACTTACTCAATTTGCCCTATCTACTTTCCAACAAAAGTCACTTAAAAATAATAAGTGAAAAATGTCAAAAACAGGGAAAATAGGCTAAAATCACTGGAAAATTCCTCTGACTGATTCTGATGGGAATGCTTATGATCATGCTGTGTGCAACCAGAGGATAGGCATCGACACTGAGTGACTGAGCATGCACGGTCTACGAATAGACTCACAAAAGTACAAGATCACTTCTAATCTAGACTGACTGGACTGACTGAACCCTTGTCGTGTTGTAGCTTGTCCACGGACACATAGGGTTGGATGTGTCACGTGACATCCCCTCCTTTTCAAAGTGAGGTACTGGTACCGAACTGTATGGCGTCGAGGGAGATCGCCAATAGCATCCGGAATCCTGGAAGGGACTCTTCGCCGGCCCACTTTGATGTGTGGGTCGTGCGTTATTTGAACTTCATAAAGGTCTGTAACGCTTGCTTCTATGGGCCGCGCCGAAAGCGACACAAAGTCTTTTGAGGCTCATTCGATGCTTCAACTTCGTCGAGAGTCATGCTTCTTTCTTCTTCAAGAATCTCCATGGTTGAAAATTCTTGAAACCATTTCCAACACGAAAACATGAACATACCCATTCCATGTAAAGTGAGTGGAAAAAATCTCGTCTTCCTAAAAGACTGCATGCAATGTAGATGAACAAAGAGATGGAGTGCGAAACTGTTCACCACACACATACAAACAATGAGATCGAATCTTTTTCTTATGATCTAAAGCAATCAACTGTGGCAATTCACAACGGAAATGCCCATGCTTGGTGCTCATACTTTCATGTGCTCGTTCTACGAATGTGTCATGCCAAGGAAGAGACAGGGAATGTGACTTCCTTACATACATACTTTGCAGTTTTTCATGAAAAATCCGCATACATCCGTGCTCATTCATGAGTGAAACGTGCTCAACGTACAATATGTCATGCCTAGGAAAAGGGATCACATAAAGACGCTGACTAAAAATACAGGAAACAATCACGAATGAAACACTCGTACAATGCGTGCGTATCAATCATGCGCATACATAATACTTCCTGTGAGGGTTCTTTGGACCTAGGCTCGAGAGCCAAGATCGATTCTTCCTGAATGATCGAATCCTCCTGTGGGGGTTCTTTGGACCTCGACTCGAAAGCCAAGATCGGTTCTTCGGGATTGGTCGAATCTACAACGAGGTTAGCTTCGCTTGAAAAAGCATCCACTAACACATCATCCTTGTGAACAATCACGTCATCTTCGTGCAACTCATCATGCTTGTGAGATATCACATCTTGATCATGCAAAACATCATGCTTATCATTGTCATCCAAATCATCATGCAAATCATTGTCATTGAAATCATCATCATGCAAATCATGTGTGTCTTGCTTCGGAGAAGAAGAGACTGAGAGAGTCCTTTTCCCGAATCTCTTGCATCTGTGCCTGAACTTGAGAAAAGAGTCGCCAGAACTCTTTGTTTAGTCGGTCGCCCTATTGTTGTCTTGCTGTGGCTTCCTTTCTTTCTGCTCTTATTTCTGCGTGTCTGCGTTCCATTTCTGCCATTCTTTTTGCATACCTTGCTTTGTGTTCTAACTTCCTTTCCATAAATATCTGATCCAAAGCCTCCATAGGAGTTCGTGCAATCCTTGATGTAGATGAGGACGGGGGAGGGTCGGAAAAACCGCCTGGTGGGGAAAATTCTTTTTCGCCTCTCTCATGCTCATCACCTTTAAGCGAAGTATCCATTCCGCTTCGAGTGATGACCATCCACTGAAGTCTTGGGTTCTTAAGTTCACGAGGAACTTGGGTTCTTGGGGGTCTTGGGTCTTGGGGTTCTTGAGGGTCTTGAGTTCTTTCGCTTGCAATCTGTGCTAGAGAAGGATCTTCTCTTTATGCTACGTCATTGTACGTCTAATTTTTTTTAGTTTGATTAGTACCGCACGTCTTCGTACGTGTACCCGTCGTACGTGACCGTACGTGTCAACCCTGATCTCGAATAGACATGGTTGCAATAGGGGTTAGTCAATCGGACATCGATGAGGTCCCGATTGGACCTAGTTGTGATTGCTAGCTACATTGCCGATAAATCATGGTCTAAGATCCGAATGAATGTTGAATGTCCTGTGATGTCTATGATGTCTTGTGATGTCGTGTGATGTGACTGTCGATTTGGTACATGTGCTAGATGTGTGTTCCTAGTACGTAGGTACTAACAGTCAGTGTCTGCTAAGACGGTTTATGGCTTCTGTCGGTTTTGCAGGCGTAATCGCAGTCGATTACAATGCTTTCAAGAGGGGGGTATGTCACAAAGTGATGACGTGGCTACCGACAGCAGAAACCCTAATTTCTGCCAAAAACCCTAAAAATCCTGCAAACCCTACTTTCTGCCAGAAACCCTAATTTTGCAGAAACCCTAATTTCTGGAAACCCTAACCCTAACTGCTGACTGAAACCCTAAGTGGCTGGAAACCCTAAAAGCAGGGGCTATTGCCACATGGCAGCAGTGTACGGAATTCCCGGAATTTGCGGAAGTTGAAAAAAAAAAACAAGTGACGCAATTTTGGCATGCTTTTGGCTACGCAAGAGAAATTGAGAGGGAGAGAGAGAATTTGCTTTATTTTCATTGCTCTCTTGAGAGAGAGAGAGAGAGACTGCTTTTGAACTGAAAGCTTTTTGGGGCTCTGCTTTTGGCATCCCTTGTAATCTTTATATACGTGGTGAGGGCCTCACTTCTCAGAGCATCTGGACGCAGAGTTTGAGAGTGAAACCCTAACCGCTCTTTGTACTTTGACATTGATTTAATACATAAAGAAATACCGAAAGGGGCGCTAGTCTTTGGGGCCAATATCTCGGCACGGAACTCCGCCGGGCCAGTTCAAATCTATTGTGATCTGTGAATTGTTTTGAAGTGGTTATTTGGTGGTGTCGCAATTGATTCTTGACTTGGAGTGTCCAAGTCTGTTACAACAATTTATGTCAATTGGACACGCCCTCGAAGCGTACACGCTTCTTGGCTTTTCGAGCATTTGCAAAAGAAGACTGTCGACCCAAATAACCGGGGTAATTTGTTCTCTTGCTATGTCTCTTTGGAGGCTTCGTGGTCTTCAATATCTGGTTGACTCGTCATTCGATCACATCATCAAGTTCATATCAGTGTACATCCGCGGGACAGGTGGTTCTTCAGTGCGGACTTTAATGGTGAGTCGATGGCCATACGCCATCAAGAATGCACGTCATCAATCGGGTGCCGGGTCAAAAATTTTGCGTACTGGGATCCTTGGAATATTGGAGCAATTGCTTAGCACAAGCATCAACCTGCTGTCGAAGTTGCATCTCCATTCGTTCATACTCCGTAGGCCATGGAGGCCCATACTCTTGTTCCAATTGTCCATTTAAATTTTTCGTACTTTTACCCGATTTGGAGTTGTTGGGTGGGTTCGTCTGATTCTTGCGGGATCCGTCGTTTGAATCCGTGTGTGTCGCGGTAAAAGGACCGGATTTCCCGGTGGAATGAAAATCGGATGAGCTCTGTTACAGACTTGGATACCCCAAGTAAGAAATCTGGCACGACACACGAGAGTCACTTAAAATACTTCACAAATTTAATCACAGTTAAATAGAGAGGCAAGTCGTGACACGGTCCGACGTAGTTCCATGCCCGGGGTATTGGCCCCAAAATCTGGCGCCCATTTCGGTATTTATTTTTATATTAATGCTTGAGCAAAGTTATAACTCGTGCGGGTCCTCTCTGCTCAGAAGCTCGCCAGCTAATTGAGAGGAAGAGTGGCCTTGGGTTCAATTTAAAGGCCCTTGGCCATTGAAAAGCAGTTACATGAAAAGCACTGGGTCCCAAAACTAGCTACAACGTAATTTGCGGAAATCCGTATTGCTGTTACGTTAGCATGTGTCAGCGCAAAACGCGGAAATCTGTAGCACCTTCTGTCCTGGGTGGTCATGCCACGTTCCTCACTTTGTGACACAAGGCATCTCTCTAAGGGCTGATTCCCACCTTCTACATCCTCCTACCCTTTCTTGAATTTTGTCATATACAAAATTTCAGACTTCTAGCTGACTTCATCTCCTCTGTTTGGGCTTCAGCTTATTTGAAGCCTTCTTTACTTCAGCCCTTTGAACAAGTCGCACTGGTCATTTTGCAGGTCTAACCTCTATCTGTTGTTGGGGAGTGCTGGAAGTTGCATTTTCCTTCATGATAATTTGATAGATTGCCTCTTGCTCTAGCTGCTCCCTTCTGGCTCTTAGCATCTCAACTTCATAGGGTGTTAGTGTATGCCATTGCTTTGTATTTGGATCATACCGATTTTTTCCCCCTTGGTCATTCTGGCTGTGATCAACTTGTGGCAGATGGAAGGAGTTTGGATCCACCTAACTGGATCAGGCCGATTAGTCTTGACTCGGGCTTCGAATAACGTTTCAAACACGGACCACTGAAGTAGATTGTTCGTGTGCTTTGTCAGCTAGCTGACCTTGGGTTTCCATTGGGTCATCATACCTTTGAAATTGATGAGATCATCCTTCAGCTTTGAGACCGTGTCTTTCTTTTCAATGTCACTGAGCACCGACTTCCACGCAACTCATAATTCAGGGTTGACCTCTGTGGTGTCGTCCTCCTTGTCCTCATTTTCATCCTTGTCTTCATCGTCATTGTATTGTCGTCTTCATCTTGACTGCCTTGGAGGTGCTCCAGATTTACTTGGTTAGCCAAAGCACTGTTGTATCTAGTGGCCTTGTTCTCCAGGTCACTTTTCATGTTTCCGAGCAGCATTTGTAGCTCCTCCAGATTCGGCTTTGCGATTATATGTTGCTTGCAATAGACTCAACAATGGTATCCTTAAGTGAAACCGATGCTATGGCTGAAGAAACAATGTTTAATGTTGATGAGCAACGTAATATAGCAGATCGTATGGAGACTTCCTTAAATGAGGATTAGCGATATGCTTACCACCAAGTGGTACAAGCTTCAAGGAAGGTATTTTTCTTAGTCGGTCAAGTATTCAGATTTTGCAGTCAAAATCGAAATGGTTGTCGGAAGCTTGCAGAGGTTGAAACAAGGCCAGCCACTGAATTTAAGATCACCCCCATGGCCTAGGCGACCAGTTTGGTGCCAGTTCTGAGCGGTTTCAACAAATTTGATTTCTATTCCTTCCCTTATGCAGGCCACATAGCTTCAAGTAGTCAGCCTGCCATGGCATGAGAAGCATCACTGCTTTGATACCATGTTGTGTTACTATAGTCACGGCTGAGCAGATGGAGGAGACGAGTGTAGAGAAGAAGAGGAGAGGGGAAGAGACTAAACATACAATATTACCTGACCAAAAAAGAGAGTACATAATCAGTACTATAGATCCATATATAAAGGAGCGTAGTGTAGATTTAAAGTAAACTTAAATTAAACTTGAGGGTTAGAATCTGCATGCCCTAAGGGTTCTACTCCATGGATACTACTTGATTTCCACAACACTACCGATAACCTTCTCATTAAGCAACCTTATGTAAACAAGAGGCCTCAACCTTTTGGAGGTTTGGTTCCGAAATTGATTCATGAGGCTTCAGGGGAGCATTCCAGAGCATGGGACGTGTACAGGATCTCTAAAATTTCATTTCTTGCAAAGAAGCTTGGCATTGACGAATACACAAAAGTTGTTCTCAAAGACAAACATTTTGGAGAGAAAAGCGTGTTCGAAGAGTGAATGCCGTGCATTCAAAGGCTTTGTGGCCTTGATTACATCCCTTTCTCTCTCAAAATCTGCTTTTTCAGCTATGGCATGACTTCCGACTGAGTTTGAATTTGCAGTTTATAGTCATTGGAGATTTTCTGTAAGCATGAATCTTATGACACCCTGTTTTTTCTCTCAATCTAATGTGTCACATTAGCTAGTTTTAGAGGGTTTCACCCACATCCACACCCACATGTTGTAGGGGTTGAACATGTGGGGTTGAACCATAGCGGCCATGCTTAAAGCTCTTCACCTTTACCAGTTGGCCAACTCCCCTTGACAATCCTATGACGGGTCATTCTGTTGCTCTTCAATAAGAGTTGTCAATAATGGTTGCAAGGAAGACCTATTGTTCAGACTTGTGGGAAGGTGGATAGAGTTCATGAGCGATTAGAGGGGCTGAAGTATCCACTGCAACCACTAGAAGAAACCTGAAAAGCACTTAGCTAGAATAGAATGGAAAGTATCTGGCAACCTCAGGTGAAAAAAACCGTCTTCAGTGCTGAATGTGTGTGGAGACCAACACTACCTCTACTTGTGTGCTTGCTGCATCTGCAAGCTGTGTGGGACAGGGCTCTTGAATGTGTAGTTTTGATGGCACAACTTTTTCACTTAGAATACCTATTTTATGCATCTTACATAAAAAAGAGACATTTAAAGGGGGTACTTACAGACTGGACAGGAAAAGGGTGCATTTTTAATTTTAAAAAATTTACAAAAATGTTTTCAAAATAGGCCTAGTGCACACATGGCACGAACTTCATGGCCAAATAGTTATTCAAGTCCCCATTGTCAAGATTCCAAAACTAGGTTTTTCCTTGATTGAATTTATGAAAACAAAGTATTACATAAGGCCTTTTCATATTGCAAAAATGTTGTGAATTACTGAAGACTTACAAATCCATGGTAGAAAAAAACTTCACATGATGTTACAATCTTTCTAATGTTGCAAATAATGAAGGCTTTGTCTAAGAAAAGATCGGAGACAAATTGTGTGCGCTCAGTTACAGCCCCAAGCCAGTGTCGCTATTAGCATCCATTTTAATTCTGAAATTTTACAAGCTGCTTAGTTCGGAGGGGTCTTATAAGCTCGATTGAGGTCAAAAGTAAACCACCTGCAAGAACACTCTTGTATTTACACTGAAAACACACAATTTGGTTATTGACTGTTGTATAAGATCATGTCTTTGAATGAATGAAAATACATTCAAGCTGTGAACCTTTGCAGCTAAAAGGCACAGGCACTGCCCAAATTCTGTTCCTGTGCAGCAACATACATACTTTCAGGTTAGCCAGCCATTAGTCACCTAAAAGTAGCTATGGTAGTTCAATCCTGATATTACATAGACGCCTTCGGCATTGTGACACCAGGTTTGAGCACCCCATACATTAAAAGGATCAAGTGGTAGTCTTCCTTTCCTACAATCATAGTGAACACTCCACATAATAATGTACAGGATATCCACACTGGTTAACAAAAATTTTCAACTGCAGGGGCAGCATAATGCATTAGCTCAACGCAACAACACTCTTCGATGTTGGAAGGGCAAAAATGGTAATTAATCTCTGCTAGGAGGACTCCTCAATGCATTAATGCTGCCTGAGTAAAACCATGGTTTGTTTGCTCCAGGCCGAGGCGGAGACTTAGCATAATGCTCCAGCTCTTTTTCTGAAATGGGTGTTTTTACACTCCTCCCTATAAACTCAGAGAGACTTTCGCTGTCGAAGTGGTGATGGGGTTGAGTGACATGAACGCTTGCCGACTTTGAGAGACCAGAATAAGGTCCAGGTGGACTTAATGGTGGTAATTGCGGAGGAGCCTTGGGGCCCATGTTTCTGTTTGTGGGGGGTCTCCTTGTCAGGCCTGACTGATGATTGCACCTGACCACATCATCTACATGTAGCACGTCATTTATCTTTGACAATACATTGAAAGCCAAACTCTCTAGTATCCGAGAGTAACTTTCCAGGATTGACTGGCCCACATCCTGAAGCACCAACACATGAATAGTAGAAGCAAGGTTGTCACAACCCTCGATAATAAGAAACTTACTCATGTCTATGCTGTGTCTGTGTGTGTTGTTGCATGAGAGACACATGAGCGTACTATAAAAAGAAAAACGAACAGTTTTGTGTGCTACGTAAGTTACATCAAATGCATTCAGGTAAAAGACGGTTCCAAACATTGATTTTTGAGTGTGAATCTTCATGCTGAGATTGTATGCACAAAAGAGGGCATATGGTTGTCACATAGGCAATATTCATGATCTGCTGACAACAAATATGGTATGGCTTATTGTAAGGATATTGCTATGCCCTCAGAAAAACAAGTGAGCACTAGAAATAAAAGCAAGGCACCTTATTGTACTGAATCTTGTTCATATCAAGAATTGTTTGTGGGAGGCCAGGAAACTTTTGTCTGAGCAGCATCAGAAGGCTCTCTGCTCTATCCGAAAGGAGCTCTCTTTTCTCAAGATCAGTTGCTCCTCCATCCTTGGTAAGCCCCCAAGATCCTTTGGAGCCAGTGCGACCATCCTTCACATGGGCCTGAGTATGTCGAATATAAAGTTTCCGCCGCCAAATGTACAATGCGGCCTCAACACGATTCACCAACTCAAGAATATTGTGCTCATGTGTTGAGTTGAGCGATGCAATCAGAGCATCTGGAGAGAAGCGTTCCGAACAGATCATTGCATAAAGGGCCTCCCCTAAGCTTGATCTACCATTCTGCACAGAAAGTAAAAGATAATGGACTTACAAGGATGACTCAGATGAAAGTCCATAAGTGAAAGGACATTTGCAATACTTTCCCATATATATTAACACATATATAAGCTAAACAAATCGAGGAAAACTCCAAACTCGCCTATGAAGGAATGAGCAAGTTAGAAATCATATTTGAGACTATCCTGCACAGCCTGATTACACACATCCTCATTTATGTCTTCAATGCGAATGCTCTCACATGTGCAAGTTTCTTGGCAAAAAAATAGCTAATGTGGTGCTTTACAGAACATAATGAAGAAAAACACTTTCCAAAAACCAAACTCCAGAGCTGCAACCAAAAATACCTTTGGTAGCGCCTCCCAGTACACCGAGGGGACCTCCATCTCTGATAAAACCTGAGCATTGATTGCCAAAGCAGCTTTTAAAATCTGATTGACACTGTCTCTTTGGTGCTGAAGCTGTTTTCTTCCTTCAACAGACAGACCCCCTGCTGGGACCCTAGGAACAGGGAGCCACCATTTTTCTTCATGTCTAAATGGCAGAGCCCCATCCTTCTCTGCCATTGCCACTGCTCGATCTATATACCAAAACTCGGTATCCTCAAAACTGTCTAAACCTTCCTGCAAGTCAAAACATAAGACCAAACAGCACCTGAGTTTCAGAGTCAATACCCTCAAATGTTGAAAATCCATTCTCTTCCATCTCTCCCCCTCTATCCCCTGCCTCTTACCTTAACACTCGCCCATTGACACAGGACACAACGTGATCACTACTTTGAACTTGAACTTTGAACCTTAACCTTCTCTCCAGTGCTAGCTGAAGCCTGAATCTAAAATCCCTTGTGTACAACATAGACTCAGACTAAATAGGAGCTTACCAACAGCATGGTATCTAACTTCCGCAGTGCCGGAAGGTTCATGTGAAGATCCGAACGAGTTTTAGTAACCATGACCTGTATGGAGAAAAAATGCATTTGTAGCTCAATGGAGAATGAATAGCTGCAGAACGCATTTAGTATGTGCATCCTTCAAACCATCTACTTTTGGAAAACAAGCAAATTTTAACATAATAAACAATCCGTACAACTCTAATGAATTAAATCACGTTCTTCACGTTTCTCTTCATCACAAAGATGCTTTAAGTCTTGGGCTGTCAAAACCAAATTAGTATCACCACATTCGCACAAACTGATAAGGTCACTACCAAGTGATCCAGAGATCTAGAACCATTGAATATGCAACAACCTTTAGAGGAGAACAGCCCATACTGCATATGCTTTCTCAAGGCAAACCACAGCAATACAAGGCAGGGCTTCAGCACAAAATTTCTTTAACAATAAAACTATGACATCCGTGCAGCCAAGAGTTGTCTATGGCCTGTGCCATACATCATACCTCAGTTGCAGTCCCATCAGGTAAAGTCTGCACCGAAGGTACAAATTCAACAATATGGTCGCTGACAGACAAAAGCCACCCCATTTCTCTATGCCATCTTGCCTTCCTCTCTGCAGCCATAGGCTCTAACCGCCACAACTCGCCAAATATAGAAGCTGCCAGCGTTCCAGAGAATTACTCCACAAACAGAACAGTACTTTCTTACCCCAATTGCATTAGAGATAACTTTATGATACCTGAAAGATTGGTGATAGCGTTGGATATGGCAAGGGCACTGGAGACTCCCTTGCTTCCACCAGAAAGGTCCTCGCCCAGCAAAAGCTTTGCAAACCGTTCTTTAATCATGTCAGCTTCTGTACAATAGACCCAGAGGATGATGAGCTTCTTTTCTTGTACTTCCTTACCTTTCCCTCATATAATTATTTCTCTACTTCTTTGGTCCATGGCCTCTCTCTTTCTTTTCCTAGTACAAGGCAGACTTCCCTTTATAACATTCAGTTTAAAAGAAAAGGGCACAAAGCCTAGAAGCACTTCTTTTAAAAACTTGCTTTTGCTATTTACAATTGAGAAGTTATCATGTCAGACTTCTGGTCATTAGGACAAGGCCAAAGCTGAGTGATGGCTCAAAGCACAAGGAACTTTCACAATTGTAAAAAGGAGGGGTGCATGGTAAATACAGACCAGAAATACTGTCTTCTGTTTTCTCTTGCTTCTCTCCCAATCTGGACCCGTCTCTTCGTTCCGCCCAAACAGATACATCTGTCCTCTCTGCCCAGCCAGCAACAGCTCGACTCTCTCCTCCCCATCCAGTTGCTTCTCTACCGTCAATATACTTGGGTAAAGAGTGCAGTTTCCCAAATCTTGACTTTGAAGAGCGAGGCCATCCAAGCGGAGATGACTCCACAGAGTTGCTAGTTGTCGAGTCGTCGCCATCCCAAAATGTGTCATGTGGGCTTCCTAGAAGTGAGCCCTCGCCTAAGATATCTGCGCAAAATCTGTCGAAACTTGCTGTTGAGCTTGTCCCATCTGCACTTTGCTGATCTGGTGATTCATTAGGTAAGACATCAAACACTGGCTTTGTAAAGGACCGGGCTCTGATATTCTTCAACATCATTAGTCCTGTCAACCAAGCTTCAAACTCTTTAAAATCCTTCCTTGCTAACATTCAAATGACATTCTTAAGATCCAAGTAATTAACAGATTAAATATAATAGACATTCCAAAATTGGCTCTCAGTTCCTAACAAAGAGCTTGTGTTGACAAAACTGGGGCTATTGTAAAGATTCTGAAAAACGCCCCCCCCCCCCCCCCCCCAAAAAAAAAAAAAAAACATGTACAATGCGTTCTATCAGGGGTTGCTGAACTAATCAGCGACCGCAGAGGAATATAAACAGAAAAAGGAGCAAAGAGTGTGTACACAGAAATAAAAAAGTCCGATGTATGCACCAATTGCTTATGGTTTTTCAAGCAAACAATACAGGATTCCTAATGACATGTCCTTGTGTTTAGCAGGTAGCAAGAGCAGAGCAAAGAGTCGGTGTATGCAGAAATGAAAAAGTTTGATGTATGCACCAATTCCCAGTTGTTTTTCAAGCAAACAATATCTGTACTCCTCGTAATATGTTTAATTTTTCTGCCGCCTTTACAAGGAAGCAGGAACTGAGCATTCTCGAATTCTATGTCAGCTTCCTGTTAAGGAGGAGCACAAACTGCGTACGATGAGATTAAGGGCAGTTTTGATGGGGTACCTTTGACTCCAAATTGGGACCTCTTCTTTGCTGTATTAAAGTGGGCGCCATGGAAACCTGTCAAAGCTCAATGGGCATTTCCCCATCGGCGCTACATTTTAAGAGCATGCCCAACAGAGGGGAGGGTCCTGGGTCCTTTCTTGCTACGAGAATAGCAGTATAGAAGGCTACTCCTCCAACGAGTAAAAGCGACCTGCGAACCGGCTGTGCACAGACTAGAGTCTCCAACAATCTTCAATAATTGCACCGGAAAGGAAACATGACCGCTCTTGACCGGTACGGCGAGCAGGCGGTTTGAGTTCTAGCCAGTACAAGCGGTTGCAAGCTTTACTGATGAGGTGCGTGCGTGCGTCCGTCTCCTCTGTGTCACTGTGTGTGTGCGCGCGCGCGCGCGCGCTCTCTCTCAAGACGCGCAGCGCAGAATCGCAACTAGCGGATACTTGGGTTGCCTTTACTCTGCGAAAAGAGACACCAGGTACACCACACCTATACAAGTGCACCCTATCACGCAGAGTAGCTATCAGGCAGAAAGCTAAGAGAATGGAAGAGTGCGATAATTTCGACAGACGAAGAATGGATTGGAAGCTGGAAAGCCTGTGCGCGCCCAAAAAGGCTGCCTTCGTGAAAAATCAAATTTTTTGTATACACAAAAGAGAAGATTGTGGTTTTAGTGGCCTCTAAATGGCAAGCACGTTGGCATGAACGTAAAGAGAGCTCATTCACAAAGAACGTGGCTAAACATGCTCTAGCTTTGATTAAGCCTACATGAGTGCATGCTATTTGGTCGTGAGGGTGAAATATCCCCCCCCCCCCCCCCCCCCCCCCCCCCCCCTCTTGGCATGCCACCTCAAAAGTTGAGGTTTTGAGCGGGTTGCAATTGTTCACAAGTCCTTCAAGTTTGTGTTTTACGAGCCCACATGCGCTTAGGCGTCTTGTGTGTACAATCATAAAGACTATCAGACAATGAGTTCGCAATCCTTTCAAATGAGGATCCACACTGGGTCTTGAAAGGGTAAATAAGTCCCCTGCTACAAACAACTCCCATAACTCATCCTTAGATATGGGAATGCTATGTAGAGAGCACACACTTAGCTACCTACAATAGAGTATTGATTGTTAACATCTTCTTAAAAACTTCATATGTACACATAGAATACAAGATTATAAGCATAACCAATTAACTCAATTCATACCTCGTATAGTGTGGTTGTGAAAACAAGAGAGAAGTTGTCTCAGATGATTGTTGCACGTGGTGATATGCAAGCATAGAATAACTACTCTGAGAGAGCACACACATAGATAGAGATGATGAAGACAATGTGCACACATTGGGTCTAGTCCGTCCCCATGCACAACTGAGTCGTGAGTCCCTCATGCATGCGCTTGATTCTATTAAATAAATAAATAAGGAAGGTAAAAAAGAGAGGTACATTCCGCTTCGAGTAAAACGTAAAGTACTTTATTTAAAATAGAGCTTCTGTGGTTTAACAAGGGTTTTTTACAAACTAAGAGCTCTAAATAGACTTTGCTTTATTGTAAAAGTGGGGCCCTCCTGAAGTGAATGAGTCCTCGTAATCTGTACCTATTCATCTGTCAACAAGCCAATCACAAATTTGACTATATTTCTGTAATGGAATTGACTTATTAACTTGAGAGTAGTGGAAATTAGAGGGAGTACTTTTGTGAAATTACTTTGTGAGCATAGCGGGTGAACATAATTGATGATAGCAATATAAACATAGCATTTAGTTAACTTGGCATGAACAATACTTTTGCAAGAGAGAGAATTTAGAATACATGAGAACAGTTGAGGACCGGATTTATGTGGAGCAAGTCCCCCCTCCAATAGGCATTTGTATTATGATTTCTCCCATCAAGAGAGACTTGTTCTTTGTGTTCCTTGTGACCTAGGTGATGCAATGAAGATGGAAAGCCCCTCATGCATCACGAGCAAAACATAAACTTTGAGGAAAGCATTAACTATCCCAAGCCTCAGTCCCAAGACCTCAAACACCTCTGAAGGTGGAGAGAGCTAGCAGGGAATGAGGGTAAGGAAGAGGAAGAAGAAACATTTCATAGGAGAAAGAATTAGTTCCTCACTTATCATCACTCTTCTTGCTAGCATACATAATAGCATAGTAATGAAGATGGAGAAGATGGCTGTCATGGATGCTTGAGTCAGTCGCTGCCTGCATCATCGCCTACATCATCGCTAGAAGAATCTAGAAGGATCTAGAAGATTCTAGAAGTTTCTAGAAACATGGAGAAGATTTCGAAAGAATTTAGAAGTTTCTGGAAAGCTTTAGAAAGTTGAAGAAGGTTCTAGAGGGATCTAGAAGAATCTAGAAGGATCTAGAAGGATCAAGAAGTTTCTATGAGCTTGGAGAAGATTTCAAAAGAATCTAGAAGTTTCTGGAAAGCTCTAGAAAGTTGAAGAAGGATCCAGAAGATTCTAGAAGAACTAGAAGAATCAAGAAGGTTCTAGAAGATTCTAACCTCCTCAAGTAACCTCCTCAAGCACTAGTATAAATAGGGGTCTTGGGCCACAAGCCCCTCAGTCTTGCCAACACCAGTTGTGAGGCTCCTATGAGGAAATCCCTCTTCTAGTTCTTGTCTTATGTTCAAGTCTTGTCCTTGCAATCAAGCTTTGTCTTGTACTCAAGTCATGTAATCCAAGTCTTGTATCTAGCTCTCTTAATAAAGTATTAAGTCTTATAATCAATATTAAGCTTATCATCAAGTCCAAGTTCTTGTACATTGTGAGCGCCTCCCCTTGCTCTCTTCTAGCTCTATACGTACTCATAACAGTTTGGCAAGACCACCATCTCTTAATCTTCTCAAGCCATCATGGAGCCGACGATGGAAGGTCTCATCAACGCATTGCAAAGCATTCAAGCTCAGTTACAAGAACTTCGCAAGAGTAACGCTCAACTTCAAGCAGGGCAACCCCTAATCTTGGGACCGGAATTGCAAGATCTTCAACGTCAAATTCAAGAGCTTCAAGAGACAAGCACACATCAAGCACAAGCTGCAAGATCCAGCTATTCTCAACAACATAAGAAGGAGCCGAAGGTCAGCATGCCTGAAAAATTTGATGGGAGTAGATCAAAGTTTAGAGGTTTTCTCCAACAAGTGCGTCTCTTCATTCGAATGCAACGAGAGCGTTATCCAGATGATGCCTCTTAAGTAGGCCTTATTGGGACCCTCCTCTCAGGTACGACTCTCTCTTGGTTTGCTCCCTTACTCAAAAAAGAATCTCCTCTCCTTCATGACTTTGAAGCTTTTGTACGGGAGCTCTGTGCAACCTTTGGGATATTGATAGAGCAAGGGTTGCTGAAACCAAACTTAGAAATCTCCGCCAAGGATCAAGACCTGCATCCATCTATGCATCCGAATTTCAACAGCTCACTTGTGATCTGACTTGGCATGAGGAATATTTCATTAGCCAATTTTTCGGTGGGGATTAAAGGATGACGTAAAAGATCTTTTATTGACTATGCCAAAGGTTCACACACTAAGCGAGTTCATCTCTCAAGCAATAGAATGTGATAATCAACTATTTGAGAGGAGACAAGAGAGGCGTCTTGGGGCAACATTGCGACCCCAAACAGAAGTGACACATAATGGCTACACACCTCAACAGGGCCATGAATCAAGCATTGAGCCCATGCAAATTGATTCAGCACGGTTTCAACCTCTCTCAGCCCAGGAGAAACAAAGGCGACGCATTAATGGCTTATGTATGTATTGGGGAGGGCAGGGGCATATAGTTCGACAATGTCCAAGGAAGAGAAGGATGAAGGTTCATGGTGCAATGGCCTCAACGTGTTCGGAAAACATGGACGTCCAACCCTAATAGAGACCGACCGGTTGGACAAAAGACAAGCAAAAAAAGGTCTCTTTCTTCCCGCTGATTCCACTTCAAGTTTTATGCTACCAATCAAGATCCATATGCCGGGTAGGCACATGGATTGTGAAGCATTACTAGATTCAGGCGCAACGGCATGCTTCATGGACAAAGAATTTGCAAAAGAACAAGGCATACCACTTGTAAAGAAGTCTAATCCAGCAACTGTAGAAGTCATTGATGGTCGTCCCCTCGCTTTAGGGGATATCAGGTATGAAGATAGAAGTAACATTGCAGGAGCATGTTTCAAGAATAGCGTTCAATATTATACAAAGCCCAAGCAGTCCAATTGTTATTGGGCTACCATGGCTTGAATTACATAATCCTGACATCGATTGGAGGGCTCAGAGAATTGAACCACGAAAAGTCCAAAAGAAGAAGGGAAGGCATAATAGGCCTATATATCTTGGAGCCAAGGTCTTCATGCGTGCAGCCAAAAAGTATCCAACTTTCTTGATATTTGCAACACCAACCGACACGTCAACAACAAAAGTCATGGAGGCATTGCCACGTCAATATCAAGATTACAATGATGTTTTTGAGAAGAAGAATGCCGACCTCTTACCGGAGCATCGACCCTATGATTGTGCTATAGAGCTTCAGGAGCGAACCTTTTGGCCCAATATACAAGCTATCTCAAGATGAATTGGTAGAATTACGGAAAAATATTGATGAGAATCTTGCTAAGGGGTTCATACGGCATTCAAAGTCCCCAGCAGGAGGTCCGATACTCTTTGTAAAAAAGAAGGACGGAACTCTCCGGATGTGCGTGGATTATAGGGGCCTAAACAAGATCATCGTCAAGAATCGCTATCCCCTTCCCTTGACCCCAGAGCTTCTTAAGCGCCTTGGCAAGGCAAGATTTACAAAAATAGATCTTCGTGGTGCTTAAAATCTAGTCAGAATCAAAGAAGGTGATGAATGGAAAACAGCCTTTCGGACAAGGTATGGCCACTTTGAATATACTGTCATGCCATTTGGTCTCACAAATGCCCCAGCTGTTTTTCAACATTTAATGAACGATATCTTTCGGGAGTATTTGGATTATTTTGTGGTAATATATTTGGATGATATCTTGATATTTTTCCAAGGATCAAGAAGAGCATGAGCACCATGTACGATTAGTACTTGAAAAGCTTCGTGCATTAGGGTTATATGCAAAGTTGGAGAAGTGCTCTTTTCATCAATCTAAGGTGGAATTTCTTGGTTATGTAATTTCTGAAAAGGGAATCTCCATGGATCCAAAGAAGGTTCAAACCATCCTTGATTGGGAGACACCCACCTCGGTAAGAGATGTTCAATGTTTCCTCGGATTTGCAAATTTTTATCGTATCTTTATACAGGGATACTCCAGGTGGTTACAGCACTCACAAGGTTGATAGGCCATAATTAGTTTTTCTGGGACTCAGAGGCCACGAAAGCATTTCAAACTCTCAAGCAAGCTTTCACGATCGCACCCATTCTAGTTCACGCAGATCCTACAAAGACTTTCATCCTAGAAACAGACGCTTCAAATTTTTCCCTTAGCGCTATTCTATCCCAAGTAGGAGAGGATGGTCGGGTACATCCAGTGGCTTTTCATTCCCGCAAGTTCTTAGCTGCAGAAATCAATTATGAAATCCATGACAATGAGCTCTTAGCGATCATCGACTCCTTTGACACTTGGCGTCACCTACTTGAAGGAGCTCCTCATAAGATCACTGTCTATACAGATCACAAGAATTTGGAATACTTCATGACATCCCTGTTGGAATTAGGGTTGCAGAGAAACACACACAGCTTGGAGAAGACGAAGGAAGCTCAAGGCACACAATAGAGAGTGTGTTACTTAGTGTGCAATGGAAAGATAGATAGCCCTAGAGTGATGGGCGTATATACAATGCACGGGGGAAAAAACCTCCTAAAGAGGGAAAAAATGCCCCGGCGGTCCTAGTGTGTTCACACACATCACTACCACATGTATATGGTAACAAATCCCCCCTGGAGTGATGCGGTGAACGAGAGCTGGCACATGAGTAAAGGGAAGTGCCATGCCCTGAGGACAGGATCAGTCCACAAAGGGGAGTAAGCCCAAAGCTTTGCGGAAAGCTTCAACCTTCTCACGAGACAATGCCTTTGTGAAAAGATCTGCAAGGTTGTCCTGTGTTGGCACATAAGCCAAGCTAATCTCTCCTTTTGAGAGCCTCTCCCTGGCATAGTGGTAATGCACCTCAATGTGCTTTGTGCGAGCATGAAAAACTGGGTTCCTCGCAACTGCCAATGCGCTCTGACTGTCAGTGTAGATAGTGTTGGCAGTGTCTTGTCCAACACCCAAATCAGCCATAAGGCGTCTGAGCCATACACACTCAACCGTAGCTGTGAAGACTGCCCTGTACTCAGCCTCACAACTCGAAGTGGCCACAGTAGGTTGCTTCTTGCTCAACCATGATACATGAACTGCTAAGCATGAAACAAAAACCACTTGTGGACATTCGCGTGTCAAAACAACCAGCCCAATCTGAGTCCGAAAAAGCATGTAAGTCTGGCGGCAGTGATCCCCCCTTGGGGATAAAACAAGCCAAGATGTAAAGTGCCACTAAGGTAGCGGAAAATCCTCTTGACAGCCTGCCAATGCTTAGACCCTGGGCTATGCATAAATCTGCTGACCCGTGAGACTGCAAACTGAATATCCGGCCTCGTGTTGCATACATAAATGAGGCAGCCAACAGCAGTTTGGTAAAGAGTGACATCAGCAGGATCGCCAGCATCATGTAGACTCAACTTCAAACCTGTTTCCATGGGAGTGGCAATAGGTTTGCAATCCTCAAGTCCAAACTTACATAGCAATGTCTCTATGTAACTTTTTTGACACAAGGCAATACCACCATCACACTGCTTAAACTGTATACCCAAGTAATGATGCAACAGCCCCAAATCTTTCATCTTGAAAGTAGCATTCAAATCAGCCTTAAATTCAAGAATATGTCTCTCATTTGGTCCAGTGATCAGCAAATCATCAACATAAAGAACCACAATGAGAAATACATCATCCTCATGCTTTACATACAATGTGCTTTCTGTTGGACTGTTACGAAAGCCTTGTTTGACCAAATGAGTGTCAGCTTTCTCATACCAAGCACGAGGAGATTGCTTCAACCCATACAAAGCCTTGTTACATTTGCACACTTTGTCCTCTTGTCCTTTTATGACAAAACCGTGAGGCTGCGTTACATAAACTTACTCAAATATGTCACCATTCAAGAAAGCAGTAACAATGTCTGATTGATGTACATCCCAACCAAAATGAGCTGCCAATGCACATAGAAAACGTACAGTAGTCATACGACAAGTGGGCGCAAAAGTCTCTTCATAATCTATGCCTTTTTGTTGTGCATAACCCTTTGCAACAAGTCGAGCCTTATGGCGATCGGATCTCACCATCCGGCTTGCGTTTCAACTTGTAAACCCACTTCGTACCAATGGCCTTTTTGCCAGGAGGCAAATCACATAAAGTCCATGTGTCATTTTCTATAAGTGCATCATATTCTGATTGCATGGCAGCCATCCAATTTTCTGAATTTTGTGCTTCATCAAAAGTCAGAGGCTCCTCAACATCATGTAAACTAGACATAGCCAAAGCATAACAATCTGATGCATAAGATGCATGGCGAGAGCCTGAACGAGTACGACTAGACAAAGGTGCATCCAATTTACTGTCACGCAAAGTGTGCACCAGCCATTTTGGCATACCTCTAACCTGCTCATTTTCAGCCCTTTCCTCATCAAGTACATCATGTACATCTGCATCAGTAATAATAGGCTGATCTAAAACATTTTCAGAAACCCCCATAGGCTGTACATTTGCCTCATTGGAACTTACATTTGTATCTCCACCACTGAAAAGAGGCAACAAAGTGTCATAAATGTCCTGTGAGCTTACATTACTGTCTCTAGTACATGACAGCAAGGGCTGAACAAAATC
This sequence comes from Adiantum capillus-veneris, assembly GCF_014529385.1. Classification (NCBI taxonomy): domain Eukaryota; kingdom Viridiplantae; phylum Streptophyta; class Polypodiopsida; order Polypodiales; family Pteridaceae; genus Adiantum; species Adiantum capillus-veneris. The sequence continues at coordinate 78,826,818 of NC_140941.1, read as the reverse complement.
TTCCACAAACACTACATCCCGAGAAACTAGAATATGTTTTGTTTGTGGATGATACAACCTGTAACCTTTTCTTTCAGCACTATAACCAACAAAAATACATTTGACAGCCTTATCATCCAATTTTCTGCGCTGCACTTGTGGCACCAAAGCATATGCCAAACAGCCAAAAACACACATGTGCTCAATAGAAGGCTTTCTATCATGCCATGCTTCATATGGAGTAATAGACTGCAAAGCTTTCGTAGGACACCTGTTAAGTACATAAGTGGCACACATGATGGCCTCAAGCCAAAAAGAATGCGGCAAAGCTTGACTTTTGACCATACATCGTGCCATTTCCGTCAGTGACCTATTTTTCCTCTCAGCAACACCATTTTGCTGAGGCGTATAAGGCTTTGTACATTGGTGTTTTATCCCACGACTAGCCAAAAATGCATTAAATTCATGAGACATATACTCCCCCCCTCGATCGGAACGGAGGGTGCCCATAGTACATTTCGAGACATTTTCAGCCATAGCCAGAAATTGTTTGAAGCACATAAAAACTTCGGACTTCGCTTTAAGCGAAAATACCCATGCATGCCTGGAGTAATCATCAATGAAAGTCACGAAGTACAGGTAAATTGCCCAAGGACGGAGTTTGCATGGGCCCACAAACATACTATGCAAAAGCTGCAACCTGCATGTGGCCCGAACTGAACCATCCTTTGGAAACTTAGAACGCTGCATCTGACCCAAAATATAGCCTTCACAAACATGTTTGACAAGTGCTTCAAGAGGTGGCAAAGAAGCAACCATATCAGATTTCTGCAAACGTAGGAAACTGGCAAAATTCAGATGACCAAAACGTGCATGCCAAAGTTTTGCATCTAAAATAGCCCTTGAATCTGCAACAGCATTTGCAAAATTTTGTCCACACTTGTCATACAAAGTGAGCTTATATAGCCCACGACACAAAAGCCCAGATGCAACAATTTCATCACCAAAACTGAGATCATGAACTGTAAATCCGTCATCCACAAATTTGACTACAAGTCCAAGTCTAGCAAGTGCGGATACAGACAAGAGATTCTTCTTGATCCCAGGTACATAAAGTGCATCAACAAGTGTGAAGGAACTGCCATTAGCAGCAGTGAGCAAAATCTTTCCAACTCCCTGAACTGGATAAGAGGCGTTGTTGGCACAAGTGACTGAATTCCCATGAGGGACAGACTCGAGAGAGGTAAACAATTCACGATGTGAGGTAATGTGCTTTGTAGCACCATTGTCAAAATACCACACATGTGAATCTGTAGCAACTGACAAGCATGCATCATGGACAGCAGGATTGTAAGTGCACTCTGCGCTAAAAGCCCATTCTGCATCAACATCAGCATCACAGTCTCCTTTCACAGAAGACTCAACAATGGCTGCATTTGTAGTGGAACTAGCATTTGCAGTGGAACCACCCTCTTTCTTCTTAGCCTCTTTGGCCTTCAACTTAGGACACGACTTGATCAAGTGATCATTGGCTTTACAATAATGGCAACGCATCTTCTTTTTGCCCTTATCACCAGAATTGCCAGACGAAGTACTGCCAGCAGAAGCATTAGGAACAGAATTTTTGCCCCTCGCAGCAGAACCATAAGAAGTGGCTGCATTACTGTTACCACCCTTTCTTTGAGAAGCAATAAAAGCCTTTTCAACTGCACGCTGCCTAGTCCTGTTTTTTCTAGAAAGTGACTCTTGCAACAACAATGTGCATAATGCATCAAACTTGACAACTTCAGGATTTCCTTGGGTCATCAGTCTCCAAGTACTAGCAAAAGTCTAGTAGGAATCTGGTAAGGCATCAAGAACAGTCTGCACAAGGGAACCGTCTGAAATGACTTCACCTGCATAAATAAGTTGCTCATTGATATCCTTGACACTAGCAAGGAAAGTGTCCATATCATCTTCCTCATGCATAATCTTCAACTCCAGCTCTTTACGCAACAAAGAAATTTTAGCCTCATTGCGGCTTGCATAAAGACCTGCTAGAATATCCCAAGCCTGTTTTGCAGATTTTGTTGAACGGATGTGAGGAACAATGGTGCGCTTCACAGACAACGCAATCAATGCACGAGCCTGCGCATCCTTAACATCCGAACGAGCTTGTTCTGCCGTAGGAAAAACAACTCTAACAGCTGCAATCCTTGCAGCAAGACCTGCAACATCCTCAACATCACCTACATCCTCAGAACCAGGATGTACATCAATGCCCTGCACAATGTTCCAGACACCCTTTGACACAAGAACATGTTGCATCATATAAGCCCACATAGGGTAGTTGTCCCCATCCAACCTGTCCTCAGCAGCAAACATCTTGAACACATCTGTGTTGTTGTTGTTGTCAGCCATGGTAAATGCTGCACCTGATGTGAAAACTGCCCGAAAATAGGAGAAACGGAGCGGGAACAACCTGTGCTATATAGCACAAACCGTAGAAGACTATAAGGCACCTGTTATGCAGAAAATGGCACTGATAGAAATTCTGCACAAAATGACGAAATAGCCTCTGCAGTACTGCCTGTAGTGGAAACGGAGGCCGAAATGAGCCCAAATCAAAATTCTGAGCAGACCAAGCTCTCTGAGCTTGCCCAAAATATTTGTTGACCTGCGAACGCTCGCCAAAGCTCACTGAAATCGGAGAAAGTGAGCAAGCGTGTGCTGGAGCAGCTGGCGACTAAGCCCGGGAGGACGTGACCTGCTCTGATACCAATTGTTGGAATTAGGGTTGCAAAGAAACACACACAGCTTGGAGAAGACGAAGGAAGCTCAAGGCACACAATAGAGAGTGTGTTACTTAGTGTGCAATGGAAAGATAGATAGCCCTAGAGTGATGGGCGTATATACAATGCACGGGGGAAAAAACCTCCTAAAGAGGGAAAAAATGCCCCGACGGTCCTAGTGTGTTCACACACATCACTACCACATGTATATGGTAACAATCCCGCGTCTTGAACCGTCGCCAAGCCAGGTGGAGTGGTATCCTATCAAGGTTTGATTTCCTTATCTCTTATAGACCTGGCCGTCAACAAGCTAAGCCAGATGCCTTATCAAGAAGATCCTACCTTGCACCTAGAGAAGGCGACGCAGCATTTGATCAAGCTAAACGCCACCATAAGCCAAGCTCCTGAAGATTCTACTTTTCTTTCTAAGGTGAAGACGCAAATTTCCAAAGACCCACTTGCACAAAATACTAGACAACAACTACAACGACAAGAGGTTAATGAGGACTTTCAAGAAATTGATGGACTAATTTACTATAAGGGTCTTCTCTATATTCCGCCAGGACCAACACGCTTGGAGGTACTTCAGCAACGGCATGATCTTCCATCAGCAGGGCATTTTGGGGTTAATAAGACAATTGAGCTTCTCTCCCGTGACTTTTGGTGGCCTCAAATGAGGAAGCTTGTCAAGGAGTATGTAGGCACTTGTGACACTTGCAATAGATCAAAGGCCCCTCGTCATCGTCCTCATGGGTTACTCCACCCCTTGCCCATTCCAACCAAACCATGGTCATCCATCTCCACGGATTTCATTGTAGAGCTACCCTTGTCACAAGCATTTGGCTCCATTTTAGTAGTCGTGGATCGCTTTACAAAAATGGCACACTTCATTTCAACCACTAAAACCATCACCAACGATGGTATGACCAAGCTCTTTCTACATCATATCTATCGTTATCACGGATTACCGGATGGCATAGTTTTTGATCGAGGCCCACAATTCATCTCTAGCTTTTGGAAAAACTTATTCAAGCTACTCGGAGTACAAATCAACATCTCGTCAGCCAATCACCCACAAAGTGATGGACAAACAGAGAGAGTAAATCAAGTTTTGGAGCAGTATCTCCGTTGTACTATCAATTATCACTAGGATAATTGGGTCGAGCTCCTACCGCTAGCACAATTCTCCTATAATAACATTTTTTATGCCTCCACCCGTCACACTCCATTCTTTGCTAATTATGGTCAACATCCCAAACAGGATATCCACAGCCACTATCAAGTCAAGAATCCAGCTGCTATTCATCTTACACAACAATATCTGCAATTCACAAAGAACTTACGATTCATATCAAAGAAGCTCAATCCAAGTATAAGGAAAGTGCAGATCTCCATCGCATGCAACATCCAAAATAAAAAGAAGGGGATAAAGCGTGGCTCCTCCGACGTGATCTGCGTTCATCTCGTCCTTGTCAAAAGCTTGATTATCGAAGGCTTGGCTTGTTTAAAATTATCCGTCAAGTCAATCCTGTCACCTAGCGACTCCGATTGCCCTCATCCATGAAAATCCATCCGGTCTTTCATGTCTCAGTCCTTGAACCTTGTCACACATCTAAGATCCCAGGAAGAGCCCTACAACCACCTCCTCTGGTTGAGATTCAAGGACATGATGAATATGAGGTCGAGAAAGTCCTAGATTCTCGAGTTTCGCGTGGCAGGTTACAGTACTTGGTGCATTGGAAAGGCTATCATGTTAGTGAACGAACCTGGGAACCAACACACAATCTACAACATGCATCTCTCAAAGTCCAAGAGTTCCATCAACAACATCCATGGAAGCCCAACTCAAGGAACACCACAGCTCCTCATGGAACTCGTCGCTAAAGGAGGGGGTAATGTCATGGATGCTTGAGAGTCAGTCGCTGCCTGCATCATCGCCTATGTCATCGTCTACATCATCGCTAGAAGAATCTAGAAGGATCTAGAAGATTCTAGAAACATGGAGAAGATTCCGAAAGAATCTAGAAGTTTTTGGAAAGCTCTAGAAAGTTGAAGAAGGTTCTAGAAGGATCTAGAAGGCTCTAGAAGAATCTAGAAGGATCAAGAAGTTTCTAGAAGCTTGGAGAAGATTTTGGAAGACTCTAGAAGTTTCTGGAAAGCTCTAGAAAGTTGAAGAAGGATCTAGAAGGTTCTAGAAGAACTAGAAGGATCAAGAAGGTTCTAGAAGATTCTAACCTCCTCATGAAGAACCTAGAAAATCCTAACCTCCTCAAGCACTAGTATAAATAGGGGTCTTGGGCCACAAGCCCCTCAGTCTTGCCAACACCAGTTGTGAGGCTCCTATGAGGAAATCCCTCTTCTAGTTCTTGTCTTATGTTCAAGTCTTGTCCTTGCAATCAAGCTTTGTCTTGTACGCAAGTCATGTAATCCAAGTCTTGTATCTAGCTCTCTTAATAAAGTATTAAGTCTTATAATCAATATTAAGCTTATCATCAAGTCCAAGTTCTTGTACATTGTGAGCGCCTCCTCTTGCTCTCTTCTAGCTCTATATGCGCTCATAACAATGGCAAGCTTAAGCATTGAAGCATGGCTCTTGGTTGGATTTGCACCCCATAACCAAGAGTGTTGGTGTAGGCTCTCAACCTCTCTACTTGCTTGGAGAAGGAAAGGGAGCTCTTGCACTTTGCACTTCACACAATGAGAGTGTGTGTGTGAGTGTGTGTGGGAGAGTATACCCCCTAAGCAAGCCCCTAGCTTCCTTGGTCGACCCCCCCTTGTAGCTCATGCTAGAAGCTCATTGGACCCCTCCAAGCCTAGCCAATCACAAGCATGAGGTAAATCAAGTAACAAGGGTAGCCTTGGGACAAGTGTCCCCCTTTCCCCTTTGAGAGAGAGGACTTGATAAATGTAAAAACAATTAATTAAATCTTCTAATTTATCATTGGACCCCTTGGGTGGCCAACCAATAGGCTTTAGGCACACCATGAGGGCAACATGAGGAGGAACTTGACAAGTGTCCCTTTTGCTTTCTTTGTACCAAGCATGCCCTATGTGAGTATATGTGTGTTCTTTCTCATCCCCCCTCTTGTAGGGATCCCCCCCCTCCTTGTAGGGATAAGCTTTGATGTTTGTGCCACCTCAAGCCCCTCACCCTTGGTCCTAGTTCTTACCACAAGCTTGGCCCTTAAGCCCCTCAAGCTTGGGTTGGGTTCTCACCTCAAGTATAGCCCTAGTATCTCAAGCATGACAAGCACCTCAAGCATCTCAATCATCAAGCACCTCAAGCATCTCAAGCATCTCAATCATCAGGCACCTCAAGTGTCATAAAATCTAATAGCTAATATCTAACCAACCCAAATGATTTTCTCATATTAAATTGATCACTTAATGTGGGAGAATAAATGGGAACAAGTGTTAAGATATAGACATGTGCTTATAGATCTATCTCAACATGGGGCCAATGGTAAAGGGGCCCAAATGAGAGATGGTCTATCAAAGAGCAAGGCTAACAAATGGAGCATAAGACATTAGGGTTAGCTTCATTGAAGACCTCCAATAATGTGTGTAAAAGGCCTTTGACCTTAGGTAAGCTAGGGCTGAGCTTGAGGCGGGGGAACCCGACCCAGCTCGAGGTGCTTGTCCTGCTTGTCATCCTTGATGACTAAGGTGCTTGAGGTGCTTGATGATTGAGGTGCTTGAGATGCTTGAGGTGCTTAATTATTGAGATTCTTGAGGTGCTTGACATGCTTGAGATGCTAGGGTTGCACTTGAGGTGAGAACCCAGCCCAAGCTTAAAGTGCTTATGAGCCAAGCTTGTGGTGGGAACTGGGCCTATGCATGAGGGGCTTGAGGTGTCAAAAAGTCAAAGATTCAATCCCTACAAGGAGGGGGCGAGCCCTACATGAGGGGGGATGAGAGAGAACACCCACACACTCACACAAGGCATGCATGGTACAAAGAAAGCAAAAGGGACACTTGTCAAGTTCCTCCTCATGTTGCCCTCATGGTGTGCCTGAAGCCTATTGGTTGGCCACCCAAGGGGTCCAATAATAATTTAGGAGATTTAATTAAATGATTTAGCATTTATCTAGCCCTCTCTCTCAAAGGGGAAAGGGGGACACTTGTCTCAAGGCTACCCTTGCTGCTTGTAATGCCTCCTGCTTGTGATTGGCTAGGCCTGGAAGGGTCCAATGAGCTTCAAGCATGAGCTACAAGGGGGGGTCGACCCAAGCAAGCTAGGGGGTTGCTTAGGGGGTATACTCACCCACACACACTCACAAACACTCTCATTGTGTGCTATGCAAAGTGCAAGAACTCCCTCTCCTTCTCCAAGCAAGTAGAGGTTGAGAGCCTACACCAACACTCTTGGATATGGAGTGCAAATCCAACCAAGAGCCATGCTTCAATGCTTAAGCTTTCCATCTCCTTCTTCTTCATTACTATGCTATTATGTATGCTAGCAACAAGAGTTATGATAAGTGAGGAACTAATTCTTTCTCCTATGAAATGTTTCTTCTTCCTCTTCCCTACCCTCATTCCCTTCTAGCTCTCTCACCCTTCGAAGGTGTTTGAGGTCTTGGGACTAAGGCTTGGGATAGTTAAAAATTTCTTCAAGTTTATATTATGTTTGTGATGCATGAAGCTTTCCATCTTCATTGCATCACCTAGGTCACAAGGTACACAAAGATTGTATTGTAACAAGTCTCTCTTAATGGGAGAAATCATAATACAAATGCCTATTGGAGGGGGGACCGGCTCCACATAAATCCGGTCCTCAACTGTTGTCATGTTCTCTAAATTCTCTCTCTTGCAAACTATTGTTCATGCCAAGTTAGCTAATTGCTATGATTATGTTGCTATCTTCAATTATGTTCACCCGCTATGCTCACAAAGTCATTTCTCGAAAGTACTCTCATTAATTTCCGCTACTTTCAAATTAAATAGGCCAATTCTATTACATTGGTATCAGAGCATTTGGTTTCTCTTTTCTTGCTTAAGAAGAGAGGTCCTTAAGTAGCCTATAAATGGTTGATGTTGTCAATTATATTAGGGTAAGTGGAACTGGGATCTATTATCGGTTTTGTTGAGCCCACTATGTGGGTGATGGTGCACACCTCGGGAGCTTTGGACTTAATAATGGAGTCTTTTTAGACTTGCCTACGGCTGTACCATTATTGAGCCATAAGAAGTCCGAAAGGAGCTAGCCCTCGGCAACTCTGCTATGTTAGACCTACTCCTCTACTCTCTATAATTAACCACTTCAAGCCGTGGGTGTAGATACTTAAGAGCCGATTTTCAAAGGCTAAGAGGAGTGCCAGGTGTATGTGCCAGAAATGTACCGCACATGACCGCATTGGGAGTGTCAAGCATGCCTTGTGTACCTTCATGTGGGAATGCACTCTTAGTAGAGGGGATCTCAAAAGGTGTAACTGAAGGGGCATCGGGGATTTCAAAGGGTGTTCCTATTTTCCTATAAAATGGAGGAGTCCTCCTTGTACGCATCATGGGGTGTTCAATCATTAACAAAGAACATGTCCTGGGATGTCTGGTTATCGCTTCTCTCTCTATCTCTCTCTTGTGTCTTTATCTCTCTGTAATTCTTCTTTATCAACAACATTAAGGGTGTGTGGATGATGCTCTTAACACTTGGCGACCACGCGTGAAGCGGATTCCCCTTTGGTAATGACAAGCCGGCCATGGCCATGAGCGCTGCTGTGCTGCAGCAGCATCACCATCGCCTGGAAAGCAAGCCGTACACGTCAATTTTCTACCCTCTACATGCAGAAAGACGTCCTTGCCCCCCTCAAGAGAGCCCTCCCTCTCCCTCTTTCTTCGCGCATGAATGCCTGGGGGTTGCGCCACGAGGGGATCAAGAGGGGTTGTAGATTGCTGTCCAATGCGAGACAGTGGGATTGGTTGGGGTCTGCAAGGAGCCGCCAAGAAGGAGAAAGCATGGGAAATTTAGGAGGCGAGCAACAGATGTTGGGGCTATCCTGAGAGGCCAAATATTGGCTTGCTGTTACAGAGCGGGCCTGAGAAGGCGATGTAAACATGGAAATGGCATCAAAGGTGCCGATAAAGTAGAGGGAGCACAGAGAGAAGAAGTGCTGGCTGCTATTCCAAGAGCAAGAAAGAAGGTGACATGAAGGGGCTGCCGGGCGTGCTGCCAACGAGTATGGAAAGAACAGGAAGGGCGCTGTTCAGCCAAGAAGGTGTAGAAAGAACATGCCAGAGCTCGAAGCATACAGGGAATTGAAGCAGAGAATATGGGATGAGTATAGGTGACTCGATGAAGCAGAGGAGGAAGAGATAGATCTCAGGCATCTCAAAGCGCAACCAAGAAGCAGGACCATAGTAGAGGAGGCCAGGCTTGAAGAGGATGGCCGGTTGAGGGTCACATGAAGCAAGCAGAGAAGGTGTTGAGCAAGGGTTTGCTTGATCTAGTCCATGAAAATCCAGAAGCGAGCCTCAAGGACGTGTGATGATCTTGCATCACAGGAGGAGCAGAAGTGCAACAGCTTGAGCCTGTGAGTTCTACAAGATTATTCAAGGGCAACAAGGCAAGATTCAAATGAAGGGGAGGATTATATGCAGAGAAGTGAAAGCGACTCAAGGTCTGACACCTGAAGGTGAAGCAGTCTGAGATGCGACAACTGATGCACTGATGCAGAGGAGCCAAGCAAGGGTACTTTATCCAGGTGGCAGCAGATGGGCAAGCGACCTGTTCCGGACCCGGAAATAACACCACCAAAGTACACCAGCAGTGCGGTTCACTCACGAGTCACAGCATTTTGTCTATAGGGTGTGCGGGCTAGAACACTAGGAAAGAACCGCATGCCTGGGATGCCTGTTCTGCGGGCAATATCGTGACAACATCGGGCAAATATCTGCTGTGTGCGGTGGCCGCTTGTGTGGTGCCAGATCAGCAGGATAAATCATCAAAATAATTCATAGTTCCCTTTTCACACACACTTCACTATTAAGCAGGGATTTACACAGTTCTAGATGCGGCAATTACATAAGCATTTCGCTTCGTAAATAAAACATGTGCGCATGTCGACAGCAAAATGTGGAACAATGCGGCAAGGGGTTCGCAAAGTTTGCGGCCAATTACGGGACAAAAAAAAAAAAAATCACCGAGTCCGAGATGAGGGTAGATGAAGATGGTTGGTCCAGGAGCAAAGAGCCAAAGAGCCAGGAAGCGGCCTTGACGATCATTCTTGCGTCACACTTCTCGAATTCCAAAAGAACCAATCAAGGGATGCACTTGTGAGGTTCGCACAGTCCACCGTGCGTGCCAGGTGTATGTGCCCGAAATGTACCGCACATGACCGCATTGGGAGTGTCAAGCATGCCTAGTGTACCTTCATGTGGGAATGCCCTCTTAGTAGAGGGGATCTCAAAAGGTGTAACTGAAGGGGCATCGGGGATTTCAAAGGGTGTTCCTATTTTCCTATAAAATGGAGGAGTCCTCCTTGTACGCATCATGGGGTGTTCAATCATTAACAAAGAACATGTCCTGGGATGTTTGGTTATCGCTTCTCTCTCTATCTCTCTCTTGTTGTCTTTATCTCTCTGTAATTCTTCTTTATCAACAACATTAAGGGTGTGTGGATGATGCTCTTAACAACAACTAAGGTTTTGAATTGCCAAAGCATACACTAAGTACATACATAAATTTTGTTAACATGGCTGACAATAATCAAGAGAGTAGAATGAACATTGATAGATTTGATTTTGCACATGAAGGTGCTAATGATGATGCTCCCATGTTTGTGAATTATCTCATCACTAGGTTGCAACAAGCTATGGGCAACCCTGCTTTGCAAGCCAAAGTCACTCAACAACTTCGTGCTTATGGAATTTCCCTTCCTTTCCAAGAGGAGAGAGAGCTTAGGAGACCTCTTGAAGAGACCCCCAAAAGAAGACTCTCTCCCATTCGAGAGGAGGAATCCAAAGAGCAAGAAAGCAATGGAAGTTTAAGTTCCTCTAAAGATGTGGCTCCACGAAGACGGCTGTCTAGACGATCGCCCACTCCTCCCAAGAGGAAAAGATCAACACATAGTCCTTCTCCTCATCACTCTGAAAGGCAAGAGAGGAAACAAAGGAAGAAAAGGGCTAGGAAGAGGTCACCCTCTTCTCGTTCTTCTTCACCTTCCTCCTCTTCTGACGAAAGTTATGGTTATTCTCCTAGAGAATACAAGAGGAGAGGACATCGCAAATCATTTCCTGCATGGCGAAGGTCACAAAAGCTAAAGAAGTTCAAGGAGGGAGGAAAGAGTATCTCTTTTCTCATTTATGATGGCACCTTCGGTGCTACCGACAAAGTGTTGACCTTCATCCAGCAATTTGATGCAGCCTTTGGAGATGAGGGCTTCACAGAGTCCTCTAAGCTACGCCATGTAGCTATGCACTTCCAAAAATCAGCTCGTCAATGGTGGGCTAGCCTTCGTGGAAATGGTGAAGCCCCAAAGACATGGAAAACTCTACGAGTTTCCATCATGAAGCAATTCCTTGTAAGTGATGCAAAGGACAAAGTGCTTATCGAATGGGGCAGCTTGAAGCTCCTCTCCCATGAGTCTATCCACAAATATGTAGACAAGTTTTGGGATTTACATCTCAAGGCTACTGTCTTTCAAAAGATAGACTTTGTCGAGCAAAGGCAACAATTCTGTGGGATTACCTGAAGAGATGGCCGAATATATCAACTCTCAACGGCCTGGTACTATTAGTGAAGTAATCCATCACACCATGGTTGCTTCACGCATCAATTTCCATCAAGGGGCTAGACGTAATGTCAAGCCCATGGAAAACAAAGACAAAAATGATGCAAAGGGGAAAACCAATGTTCAAAATACTTCCCAAGTCAATTCCAACAACAACAACAATCGGTCCAAGGAGAAGGGAGTTTACAAAGGTAAAAACAAACTCTCTCTTGAAGAGCTTGAAGCTTTTCGCAAGGACCATAAGTGTTTCAAGTGTGGGGAGCAAGAACATGGCTATCGTTCTTGCCCCAAGAAGAATACTCGCAATGAGACTCCTAGGGCTTCCACCATCGAAGCTCCAAAAGAGGATGCTCATTGCAAAGGATCATCACTTTCCTATGCTTGGGGAAAGATAAGAGAGCATGATGCCTTCATCTTGTTTGAACCTGGCTCTACTCTTAACTTCATATCAATAGTTGGCCACCAAGTTGGGCATTCAAGCTTTTGAGATGGGAGATATAGTAGTGGTTGATGCTGTTTTCAAGGGACAACAAGCCTCCGTTACTCCCTTGATTGGGAAGTTGAGGCTTCATGTCCAAAGCTATGTCGACAAAGAAGACTTCTTCATCTCTCCTCTCCAACATGAGGATGTTATCCTAGGGGCACCATGGTTTGATCGCATGGCTGCCAACATGAAGTTCCCTGAAAGGAGAATCTACTTCACCTACAAGGGAAAGAACATGTATATAGATGCTAGTGAGCGTGGTCGCACTATTCCACTTGTAAATCCTCTTGCTTTTGATAAGTCAATGAAGAGCTCAGTTTCTGCGTACATGATTTTTGTCAAAGAGTCTCTAAAAGATACTAATGTTTCATCAAATGTAAATGGTAGGAATCAAGAAGAGTTAGACTTGTCTAATTTTCTAAAAGGATTCCAAGATGTGTTCATCGATGATATCCCTATGGACTTACCTCCAAAATGAGGGGATGATGACCATCGCATTGAGCTCCTTCTTGGAAGCTCACCACCTAACAAGCCTCATTATCGAGTCTCACAAGCTCAACAAGAGGAGATTATGACGCAAGTACAAGAGCTGGTAGACAAAGGGATGGTGAGGTCTAGTTCCTCTCCCTTTTGTTCTCCAGTCCTTTTAGTGCAAAAGAAAGATGGTACATACCGTATGTGTGTGGACTATCGAGCACTAAACCATATCACTATCAAAAACAGATTTTCCGTACCTCGGATAGAAGATCTGTTTAATAAGCTACAAGGCTCTACCTACTTCAGTAGGATTGACCTTAAGAGTGGCTATCATCAAATAAGGATAGTGGATGAAGATCTTAAAGACCGCGTTTCGCACAACGTTTGGTCTTTATGAATATCTAGTCATGCCTTTTGGCTTGACTAATGCACCAGTTACGTTCAATCGTTTGATGGAGAAAATTTTTAGACCATACCGAAAATTCACTGGAGTGTTCTTTGATGATATCATCATCTACTCCAAGTCTTTGGAGGAACATAAGCAACATCTCCAAGTGATTTTTCAAGCATTGAGGGAGAACAAGCTTTTTCTCAACCAAAAGAAAAACGAATTCTTCCTTCAAGAGATTCAATACCTAGGTCATATTATCTCTAAAGATGGTATCCAAATGGATCCATCAAAGTTAGAGGTAATAAAAGCATGGCCTAACCCAAGAAATCTACATGAGCTAAGAAGCTTTGTTAGTATGTGCGCATACTATAGACGCTTCATAGAAAAATTCTCTCAAGTAGCAGGACCACTACATGACTTAACTAAGAAGAATGTTAAGTTTGTATGGACTGCTAAGGAGCAAAATGCTTTTGAATAGCTCAAAGAGAAGCTTACTTCCCAACCAGTCCTCGTGCTTCCGGATCTCTCAAAGCCATTTGAGGTCCAATGTGATGCTTGTGGTGATTTCCTTGGAGCAGTTTTTCTTCCAGAAGGGCATGCCATAGCATATGAGAGCCGAAGGCTCAATATTGATGAGAATGAGTCTTGGGCATTTATGAGAAAGAGCTTTTAGCTGTTCTACATGCCCTAGACACATGGAAGCACTACCTATTGGGGACTCCATTTATCCTACGAACCGACCACCAAAGTCTCAAGTATTTCATGACGCAAACCAAGCTTTCCGACAAACAAATGAGGTGGGCAAATTTTCTTTCGCAATTTAATTTCCATATTGCTCACATAGATGGTAAGCGCAATCAAGTGGCCGATGCACTTTCACGACGACCCAAAGTTAATGCAGTGTCTATAGCTACTCACAATGATCTATCCTCTATGATAGATAAGTATGCTACTGACCCTGACTTTAGAGACATAATGTCAGCCCTTGCTTTGGGGAAGAAAGAGGAACCATTCACCTTGCAGGATGGTTATCTTCTCCACGGCAATAGGCTATGTGTTAGCCATTCCCTTCGTGAGAAAGTTATGTTTGAATCCCATGCTCCTCTATATGTGGGGCATAGAGGTATTCAACCTACTGTCCGAGGAGTAGAGACATACTTCTATTGGCCTACCATGAAAGTGGACATACAAGAGTATGTTTCCAAATGTGTAGTATGCCAAAAGACCAAGTATGATACAGGGAAGCCACCTGGATTACTCCAGCCATTGCCTATCCCAAATTCACCATGGGAGAGTATATCCATGGATTTCATCTTTGGATTACCCAAGTCTATCCATGGGAATACAGGAATAGGGACAATAGTTGTTGACAGGTTTAGCAAGCAAGCACATTTTATTCCTGTCAAAAAGACTATTAAGGCACATCAAATGGCAACTCTCTTCATATCTCATATTTTCAAGCACCATGGATTACCCACATCCATCGTGTCAGATAGAGATCCTAGAATGACCAGTAATTTTTGGAAAGGTCTCTTTGAAAATCTAGGAACAAGTTTGAATTTCTCTTCGGCCTATCACCCACAAACGGATGGCCAAAGTGAGATAGCCAATCTTACGATACTCGATCTACTCAAGACTTATGTTACCGAAGTAGATCAACGCTCACAATGGGAAAAGTACTTACCTCTTGTAGAGTATGCCTACAATAATACTGTACATACTTCTACGGGAAAAGCACCTTTTGAGATCATTGAGGGAAGACCTAAAAGTCCCTTACTACTCAAAGTACATGGGAAGATCTTCGTCGCCGATGAGTATAGCCGTGACCTACACAAATCTTTTCAAAAGATTAAGGAGGCTATATCCATCTGTCAACAAAGGAAAAATGCTGCTGCTGATAAGCACAGAAGAGCCTTAATGTTCAAAGAAAATGATTGGGTCTTACTCAAGTTTCCTAAGGCTCGATTAAGGCAAAAAACGGGCAAAAATCCTACGGGCCATCAAAAGTATTATGCTAAACTAGCAAAAAGATACTATGGTCCTTTCCAAATCTTGAAGCCCATCAATGAAACGGCTGATCAACTCAAGTTACCCAACCATTGGCTCATACACAATGCCTTTCATGTAAGCCTACTTAAGCCCTACAAAGGAGAGCCACCAATTGAACCAATTATTGAAGACCCTCCCAAAGTTGAAGACCAAGAAGAGGTGCTACAACCTGAATCTATTCTTCGGCATGAAGACAAGGTACTACGACATGGTAAGATTATCCGACGGTATCTTATTAAGTTCAAAAATTATCCTTTTGAAGATGCTAGATGGATGCAAGGAATACAACTTAAGGATAGTATGAACCTTGTCAATGCTACATTAGAGTAAGCAAATGTACAAATTTCTTTTAAATGACTCATGTTTTTGTCTTATAAGACTAGTCCTCTTTTTAATTGTGCACAAATTTAACTAGTATGCATGTTTAGAATCATGTTTGTGATGACGACGTCTCTCAAACACCAAGTAGAATTTGTCACTCTACTTTGGGAGAATGAAATGGACTAAAGAGAAGACATGCTTGCGACACCTATGCCTCCTAAGCACCAAATGGATTAGTCATCCATCTTGGAAAGATGTCGTAGGGTAAAAAGGGATCCTCTACCCGCTAAGTAAAATTGACTAATGACTAAGGCTTTATCTCTTCTACCTCATAGTCGAGGATGACTATGATTTCAAGAGAGAGGTAATGTCATAGTCGATTATTGTCCATATTCCCGTATTCCCATGGATAGACTTGGGCAATGATCCAAAGATAAAATTCATGGATATAGTCTCCCATGGTGAATCTTGGATAGGCAATGGCTGGAGTAATCACGGTTGCTTCCCTCTAGCATAGTTGGTCTTTTGGCATACTACGCATTTTACAACGTACTCTTGTATGTCCACTTTCATGGTAGGCCAATAGAAATATGTCTCTTCTCCTCGAAGAGTAGGTTGAATACCTCTATGTCATGCATAGGGAGGAGCATGGGATTCATACATAACTTTCTCACGAAGGGAATGGGTAACACATAGCCTATTGCCATGGAGAAGATAACCATCCTGCAAGGTGAATGGTTCCTCTTTCTTCCCCAAAGCAAGGGCTGACATTATGTCTCTAAAGTCAGGGTCAGTAGCATACTCATCTATCATAGAGGATAGATCATTGTGAGTAGCTATAGACACCGCATTAACTTTTGGTCATCGTGAAAGTGCATCGGCCACTTGATTGTGCTTACCAGCAATGTGAGCAATATGGAAATTAAATTGCGAAGGAAAATTTTCCCACCTCATTTGTTTGTCCAAAAGCTTGGTTTGCGTTATGAAATACTTGAGACTTTGGTGGTCGGTTTGTAGAATAAATGGAGTCCCCAATAAGAAGTAGTGCTTCAATGTGTTTAGGACATGTAGAATAGCTAAAAGATATTTCTCATAAATGCCCAAGACTTGTTCATCGGTATTGAGCCTTTGGCTCTCATATGCTACAGCATGTCCTTCTTGAAGCAAAACTGCTCCAAAGCAATCACCACAAGCATCACATTGGACCTCAAATGGCTTTGAGAGATCCGAAAGCATGAGGACTTGTTGAGAGATAAGCTTCTCTTTGAGCTTGTCAAAAGCATTTTGCTCCTTAGCAGTCCATATGTACTTAACTTTCTTCTTAGTTAAGTCATGTAGTAGTGGTCCTGCTATTTGAGAGAATTTTTCTTTGAAGCGTCTATAGTATGTGCACATACCAATAAAGCTTCTTAGCTCATGTAGATTCCTTGGATTAGGCCATGCTTTTATTACCCCTAACTTTGATGGATCCATACGGATACCATCTTGAGAGATAATATGACCTAGGTATTGAATCTCTTGAAGGTAAAATTCGCTTTTCTTTTGGCTGAGAAAAAGCTTGTTCTCCCTCAATGCTTGAAAAATCACTTGGAGATGTTGCTTATGTTACTCCAAAGACTTGGAATAGACGATGATATCATCAAAGAACACTCTAGTGAAATTGTCGTAAGGTCCAAAATTTTTCTCCAGACGATTGAACGTAGCTGGTGCATTAGTCAAGCCAAAAGGCATGACTAGATATTCATAAACACCAAACATTGTGCGAAACAAGGTCTTTAGGATATCTTCATCCAATCTCCTTATTTGATGATAGCCACTTTTAAGGTTAATCCTACTAAAGTAGGTAGATCCTTGTAGCTTATCAAATAGATCTTCTACACGAGGCACATAAAATCTATTTTTGATAGTGATATGGTTTAGTGCTAGATATTCCACACACATTCAGTATGTACCATCTTTCTTTTGCACTAAAAGGACTAGAAACAAAAGGGAGAGGAACTAGGCCTCACCATCCCTTTGCCTACCAATTCGTGTACTTGCCTCATGATCTCCTCTTATTGAGCTTGAGAGACTCGATAAGGAGGCTTGTTAGGAGATGAGCTTCCTGGAAGGAGCTCAATGTGACGGTCATCATCACCTTGTTTTGGAGGTAAGTCCATAGGGATATGATCGATGAACACATCTTGGTATCCTTTTAGAAAATTAGACAAGTCTAACTCTTCTTGATTCCTATCATTTACATTTGATGAAACATCAGGATCGTTTAGAGACTCATCGACAAAAATCATGTGTGCAGAAACTGAGCTCTTCATTGATTTATCAAAAGCAGGAGGATTTACAATTGGAATAGTGCAACCACGCTCACTAGCATCTATATACATGTTCTTTCCCCTGTAGGTGAAGTAGATTCTCCTTTGAGGGAACTTCATATTGGCAGCCATGCGATCTAACCATGGCGCCCCTAGGATAGCATCCTTATGTGGAGAGGAGAGATGAAAAAGTCTTCTTCGTTGACATAGCTTTGGACATGAAGCCTCAACTTCCCAATCACGGAGTAACGGAGGCTTGCTGTCCCTTGAAAGCTATGTCAGCCATTACCATATCTCCCATCTCGAAATTTTGAATGCCCAACTTGGTGGCCAACTCCATTGATATGAAACTGTGAGTAGAGCCAAGGTCAAACAAGATGAACGCATCATGCTCTCTTACCTTTTCCCAAGCATAGGAAAGTGATGATCCTTTGTAATGAGCATCTTCTTTTGGAGCTTCAATGGTGGAAGACCAAGGAGTCTCATTGCGAGAATTCTTCTTGGGGCAAGAACGATAGCCATGTCCTTGCTCCCCACACCTGAAACACTTATGGTCCTTGCGAAAAGCTTCAAGCTCTTCAGGAGAGGGTTTGTTTTTGCCTTTGTAAACTCCCTTCTCCTTGGACCGATTGTTGTTGTTGTTGTTGGATGTGCCTTGGGAAGAATTTTGAGAATTGGTTTTCCCCTTTGCATCATTTTTGTCTCTGTTTTCCATGGGCTTGACATTCCGTCTAGCCCTTGATGGAAATTGATGCATGAAGCAACCATGGTGTGATGGATTACTTCGGTGATAGAACCAAGCCGTTGAGAGTTGATGTATTACGGTTTTCCATGGGCTTGACATTCCGTCCAGCCCCTTGATGGAAATTGATACATGAAGCAACCATGGTGTGATGGATTACTTCGGTGATAGAACCAGGCTGTTGATAGTTGATGTATTCGGCCATCTCTTCAGGTAATCCTGCACTGAATTGCTGCTTTTGCTCAACAAAATCTATCTTTTGAAAGACAATAGCCTTGAGATGTAAATATCAAAACTTGTCTACGTACTTGTGGATAGACTCATGAGAGAGAAGCTTCAAGCTGCGCCATTCGGTAAGCACTTTGTAATTTACATCACTTGCAAGAAATTGCTTCACGATGGAAACTCGCAGAGTTTTCCATGTCTTTGGGGCTTCACCGTTGCCACGAAGGCTAGCCCACCATTGACGAGCTGATTTTTGGAAGTGCGTAGCTACATGGCATAGCTTGGAGGACTCTGTAAAGCCCTCGTCTCCAAAGGCTGCATCAAATTGCTGGATGAAGGCCAACACTTTGTTGGTAGCACCAAAGGTGCCATCATAGGTGAGAAAAGAGATACTTTTTCCTCCCTCCTTGAACTTCTTTAGCTTTTGTGACCTTTTCCATGCACGATATGATTTATGATGTCCTCCCCTCTTATATTTTCTAGGAGAATAGCCATAGCTTTCGTCGGAAGAGGAGGAAGGTGAAGAAGAAGGAGAAGAGGGTGACCTCTTTCTTGCCCTTTTCTTCCTTTGTTTCTCTCTTCCCTTTCGGAGTGACGAGGAGAAGGACTGTGTGTTGATCTTTTCCTCTTGGGAGGAGTTGGCAATCGTCTAAACCGCCCTCTTCGTGGAGCCACATCTTGAGAGGAACTTAAAGTTTCATTGCTTTCTTGCTCTTTGGATTCCTCCTCTCGTATGGGAGAGAGTCTTCTTTTGGGCTCCTCTTGAAGAGGCCTCCTAATCTCTCTCTCCTCTTGGAAAGGAAGGGAAATCCCATAAGCGTGAAGTTGTTGAGTAACTTCGGCTTGCAAAGCAGAGTTGCCCATAGCTTGCTGCAACCTAGTTACACGATATTCACAAACATGGAGACATCATCATTAGCACCTTCATGTGCAAAATCAAAGCAATCAATGGTCATTCTACTCTCTTGGTTATTGTCAGCCATGTTAACAAAATTTGTGTACATACTTACTGTATGATTTGGCAATTCAAAACCTTAGTTGCCACTCCTCTTAGCCTTTGAAAATTGGCTCTTAAGTATCTACACCCATGGCTCGAAGTGGTTAATTATAGAGAGCAGTGAAGTAGGTCTAACATAGTAGAGTTGTTGAGGGCTAGCTCTTTTTGGACTTCTTATGGCTCAGTAATGGTAAAGCCATAGGCAAGTCTAAAAAGACTCCATTATTAAGTCCAAAGCTCCCGAGGTGTGCACCATATCCCACATAGTGGGCTCAACAAAACCGACAATAGATCCCAGTTCCACTTACCCTAATATAATTAACAAAATCAATTATTTATAGGTTACTTAAGGACCTCTCTTCTTAAGCAAGAAAAGAGAAACCAAATGCTCTGATATCAATGTAATGGAATTGGCCTTTTAACTTGAGAGTAGCGGAAATTAGAGGGAGTACTTTTGTGAAATTACTTTGTGAGCATCGCGGGTAAACATAATTGATGGTAGCAACATAAAAATAGCATTTAGTTAACTTGGCATGAGCAATACTTTTGCAAGAAAGAGAATGTAGAAAACATATGTTGACAACAGTTGAGGATCGGATTTATGTGGAGCCGGTCTCCCCAATAGGCATTTGTATTATGATTTCTCCCATCAAGAGAGACTTGTTATAATACAATCTTTGTGTTCCTTGTGACCTAGGTGATGCAATAAATATGTAAAGCTTCATGCATCACGAGCATAATATAAACTTTCAGGAAAGCATTAACTATATCAAGCTTCAATCCCAAGACCTCAAACACCTTTGCAGGTGGAGAGAGCTAGCAGGGAATGCCGGTAGGGAAGAGGAAGAAGAAACATTTCATAGGAGAAAGAATTAGTTCCTCACTTATCATCACTCTTCTTCTAGCAGACATAAGAGCATAGTAATGAAGATGGAGAAGATGGCAAGATTAAGCATTGAGACATGGCTCTTGGTTGGATTTGCAGTCCATAGCCAAGAGTGTTGGTGTAGGCTCTCAACCTCTCTACTTGCTTGGAGAAGGAGAGGGAGCTCTTGCACTTTGCACTTCACACAATGAGAGTGTGTGTGAGTGTGTGTGGGAGAATATACTCCCTAAGCAAGCCCCTATCTTCCTTGGTCGACCCCCCCTTGTAGCTCATGCTTGAAGCTCATTGGACCCCTCTAGGCCTAGCCAACTACAAGCAGGAGGTAAATCAAGTAACAAGGGTAGCCTTGGGGACAAGTGTCCCCCTTTCCCCTTTGAGAGAGAGGACTTGAATGTAAAAAAAATTAATTAAATCTTCTAATTTATCATTGGACCCCTTGGGTGGCCAACCAATAGGCTTCAGACACACAATGAGTGAAACATGAGGAGGAACTTGACAAGTGTCCCTTTTACTTTCTTTGTACCAAGCATGCCTTGTGTGTGTGTGTGTGTGTGTGTGTGTGTTCTCTCTCATCCCCCCTCTTGTAGGGCTCACCTCCTCCTTGTAGGGATTAGCTTTGACTTTTGTGCCACCTCAAGCCCCTCAACCTTGGGCCTAGTTCTCACCACAAGCTTGGCCCTTAAGCCCCTCAAGCTTGGGCTGGGTTCTCACCTCAAGTACAGCCCTAGCATCTCAAGCATGACAAGCATCTCAATCATCAAGCACCTCAAACATCTCATGCATCTCAATCATCTGGCACCTCAAGCACCTTAGACATCAAGTACGACAAGCGCTTCAAGCACCTTAAGCTTGGGCCAAGTTTCCACCTCAAGCTCAGCCCTAACTTACCTAAGGTCAAAGGACTTTTACACTAATTATTGGAGGTCTTCAATGAAGCTAACCCTAAGGTCTTATGCTCCATTGGTTATACTTGCTCTTTGATAGAACATATCTCATTTGGACCCCTTTACCATTGGCCCTGTGTTGAGATAGATCTATAAGCACATGTCTATATCTTAACCTTGTTCCCGTTTATTCTCCCACATTAAATGATCAGTTTAATATGAGAAAATCATTTGGGTTGGTTAGATATTAGACTTTATGAAATTACCTCTCTCTTGAAATCATAGTCGTCCTCGACTATGAGGTAGAAGAGATAATGCCTTAGTCATTAGTCTAACTTAGCGGGTAGAGAATCCCTTTTTACCCTACGACATCTTTCCAAGATGGATGACTAATCCATTTGGTGCTTGGGAGACATAGCTGCCGTGAGCATGTCTGCTCTTTAGTCCATTTCATTCTCCCAAAGTAGAGTGAAAAATTCTACTTGGTGTTTGAGAGACGTCGTCATCATAAACATGATTTTAAGCATGCATACTATTTAAATTTGTGCACAATTAAAAAGAGAACTAGTCTTATAAGACAAAACATAAGTCATTTAAAAGAAATGCGTACTCTAATGTAGCATTGTAAGCATTGACAAGATTCATACTACCCTTAAGCTGTATTCCTTGCATCCATCTAGCATCTTCAAAAGGATAATTTTTGAACTTGATAAGATATTGTCGGATAATCTTACCATGTCGTAGTACCTTGTCTTCATGCCAAAGGATAGCTTTGGGTTATAGCACCTCTTCTTGGTCTTCAACTTCGTGAGGGTCTTCAATAATTGGTTCACTTGGAGGCTCTCCTTTGTAGGGCTTGAGTAGGCTCACATGAAAATCATTGTTTATGAGCCAATGGTTGGGCAACTTGAGTTGGTAGGGTCTCATTGATAGGCTTCAAAATTTGGAAAGGACCATAGTATCTTTTTGCTAGCTTAGCATAATACTTTTGATGGCCCGTAGGATTTTTGCCCGTGGTTTGCCTCAATCAAGGCTTAGGAAACTTAAGCAAGATCGAATCATTTTCTTTGAACGTTAAGGCCCTTTTGTGCTTGTTAGCAGAGCAGCTTTTTTCCTTTGTTGAGAGATGGATATAGCCTCCTTAATCTTTTGAAAAGATTCTTGTAGGTCATGGCTCTACTCATCGGTAGCGAAGATCTTCCCATGTACTTTGAGTATGAAGGGACTTTTAGGTCTTCCCTCAATGATCTCAGAAGGTGCTTTTCCCGTAGAAGTATGTACAATATTATTGTAGGCATACTCTACAAGAGGTAAGTACTTTCCCATTGTGAGTGTTGATCTACTTTGGTAACATAAGTTTTGAGTAGATCGAGTATTGTAAGATTGGCTATCTCACTTTGGGCATCCGTTTGTGGGTGATAGGTCGAAGAGAATTTCAATCTTGTTCCTTTTGACACGATGGATGTTCGTAATCCATGGTGTTTGAAAATCTGAGATATGAAAAGAGTTGCCATTTGGTGTGCCTTAATAGTCTTTTTGGCAGGAATAAAGTGTGCTTGCTTGCTAAACCTGTCGACTATTGTCCATATTCCTGTATTCCCATTGATAGACTTGAGCAATCCAAAGATGAAATCCATGGATATACTCTCCCATGGATGGTGAATCTGGGATAGGCAATGGCTGGAGTAATCACCGTTGCTTCCCTCTATCATACTTGGTCTTTTGGCATACTACACATTTTGAAAAATACTCTTGTATGTCCACTTTCATGGTAGGCCAATAGAAATACATCTCTACTCCTCGAAGAGTAGGTTGAATACCTCTATGTCATGCATAGGGAGGAGCATGGGATTCATACATAACTTTCTCACGAAGGGAATGGGTAACACATAGCCTATTGCCGTGGAGAAGATAACCATCCTGCAAAATGAATGGTTCCTCTTTCTTCCTTAAAGCAAGGGCTGACATTATGTCTCTAAAGTCAGAGTTAGTAGCATACTCATCTATCATTGATGATAGATCATTATTAGTAGCTATAGACACTGCATTAACTTTTGGTCATCAAGAAAGTGCATCGGCCACTTGATTGTGCTTACGAGCAATGTGAGCAATATGAAAATTAAATTGCAAAACAAAATTTCCCACCTCATTTTTTCCAGAAAGCTTGGTTTGCGTCATGAAATACTTGAGACTTTGGTGGTTGATTCATAGAATAAATGGAGTTCCCAATAAGTAGTGCCTCCATGTGTCTAGGGCATGTAGAACAACTAAAAGCTCTTTCTTAAAAGTGCCCAAGACTCGTTCATCATCGGTATTGAGCCTTCGGCTCTCATATGCTATGGCATGCCCTTCTTGAAGCAAAACTGCTCCAAAGCAATCACCACAAGCATCACATTGGACCTCAAATGGCTTTGAGAGATCCGAAAGCATGAGGATTGGTTGAGAGGTAAGCTTCTCTTTGAGCTTGTCAAAAGAATTTTGCTCCTTAGCAGTCCATACGTACTTAATGTTCTTCTTAGTTAAGTCATGTAGTGGTCCTGCTATTTGAGATAATTTTGCTTTAAAGCGTCTATAGTATGCGCACATACCAATAAAGCTTCTCAGCTCATGTAGATTCCTTGGATTAGGCCATGCTTTTATTACCTCTAACTTTGATGGATCCATACGGATACCATCTTGAGAGATAATATGACCTAGGTATTGAATCTCTTGAAGGAAAAATTCGCTTTTCTTTTGGTTGAGAAAAATCTTGTTCTTCCTCAATGCTTGAAAAATCTCTTGGACATGTTGCTTATGTTCCTCCAAAGACTTGGAGTAGATGATGATATCATCAAAGAATACTCTAGTGAATTTGCGGTAAGGTTAAACATTTTCTCCATTAGACGATTGAACGTGCGCATTAGTCAAGCCAGAAGGCATGACTAGATATTCATAAAGACCAAATGTTGTGCAAAACACGGTCTTTAGGATATCTTCATCCACTCTCCTTATTTGATGATAGCCACTTTTAAGGTCAATCCTACTAAAGTAGGTAGAGCCTTGTAGCTTATCAAATAAATCTTCTATACGAGACACATAAAATCTGTTTTTGATAGTGATATGGTTTAGTGCTCGATAGTCCACACACATACGGTATGTACCATCTTTCTTTTGCACTAAAAGGACTGTAAACAAAAGGGAGAGGAACTAGGCCTCACCATCCCTTTGCCTACCAATTCGTGTACTTGCCTCATGATCTCCTCTTGTTGAGCTTGAGAGACTCGATAAGGAGGCTTGTTAGGCGATGAGCTTCCTGGAAGGAGCTCAATGTGATGGTCATCATCACCTCGTTTTGGAGGAAAGTCCATAGGGATATCATCGATGAACACATCTTGGAATCCTTTTAGAAAATTAGACAAGCCTAACTCTTCTTGATTCCTATCATTTACATTTGATGAAACATTAGGATCTTTTAGAGACTCTTTGATAAAAATCATTTACGTAGAAACTGAGCTCTTCATTGATTTATCAAAAGCAGGATGATTTACAAGTGGAATAGTGCGACCACAATCACTAGCATCTATATACATGTTCCTTACCCTATAGGTGAAGTAGATTCTCCTTTTAGGAAACTTCATATTGGCAGCCATGCGATCAAAGCATGGCGTCCCTAGGATAGCAACCTCATGCTGCAGAGGAGAGATGAAAAAGTCTTCTTTGTCGACATAGCTTTGAACATGAAGCCTAAATTTCCCAATCAAGGAGTAATGGAGGCTTGCCGTCCCTTAAAAGTTGTGTCAACCATTACCATATCTCCCATCTCGAAAGCTTGAATGCCCAACTTGGTGTTCAAATCCGTGGATATGAAGTTGTGAGTAGAGCCAGGGTCAAACAAGATGAAGGCATCATGCTCTCTTGCCTTTCCCCAAGCATAGGAAAGTGATGATCCTTTGCAATGAACATCCTCTTTTGGAGCTTCGAAGCCCTAGGAGTCTCATTGCGAGCATTCTTCTTGGGGCATGAACGATAGTCATGTCCTTGCTCCCCACACTTGAAACACATGGTCCTTGCAAAAAGCTTCAAGCTCTTCAAGAGAGGGTTTGTTTTTGACTTTGTAAACTCCCTTCTCCTTGGACTGATTGTTGTTGTTGTTGTTGGAAGTACCCTTTGCATCATTTTTGTCTTTGTATTCCATGGGCTTGACATTGGTTCTAGCCCCTTGATGGAAATTGATGCGTGAAGCAACCATGGTGTGATGGATTACTTCGGTGATAGAACAAGGCCGTTGAGACTTGATGTATTCGGACATCTGTTCAATTAATCCCGCACAGAATTGTTGCTTTTGCTCGTCGAAGTCTATCTTTTGAAAGACAGTAGCCTTGAGATGTAAAACCAAAACGTGTCTACGTACTTGTGGATAGTCTCATGAGAGAGAAGTTTCAAGCTGCACCATTCGGTAAGCACTTTGTCCTTTGCATCGCTTGCAAGGAATTGCTTCATGATGGAAACTCGTAGAGTTTTCCCTGTCTTTGGGGCTTCGCCATTGCCACAAAGGCTAGCCCACCATTGACAAGTTGATTTTTGGAAGTGCATAGCTACATGGTGTAGCTTGGAGGACTCTGTAAAGTTCTCGTCTCCAAAGGTTGCATCAAATTGCTGGATGAAGGCCAACTCTTTGTCAGTAACACCAAAGGTGCCATCATCGATGAGAAAAGAGATGCTCTTTCCTCCCTCCTTAAAATTCTTTAGATTTTGTGACCTTTGCCATGTAGGGTATGATTTACGATGTCCTCCCCTCTTGTATTCTCTAGGAGAATAGCCATACCTTTCGTTGGAAGAGGAGGAAGGTGAAGAAGAAGGAGAAGAGGGTGACCTCTTTCTTGCCCTTTTCTTCCGTTGTTTCCTCTATTCCCTTTGGGAGTGACGAGGAGAAGGACCGTGTGTTGATCTTTTCCTCTTGGGAGGAGTTGGCGATCGTCTAGACTATTGTCTTCGTGGAGCCACATCCTGAGATGAACTTAAAGTTTCATTGATTTCTTGCTCGTTGGATTCCTCCTCTCGTATGGGAGAGAGTCTTCTTTTGTGGGTCTCTTGAAGAGGCCTCCTAATCTCTCTCTCCTCTTGGAGAGGAAGGGAAATCCCATAAGCGCGAAGTTGTTGTAACTTCGGCTTGCAAAGCAGGGTTGCCCATAGCTTGCTGCAACCTAGTTATGATATAATTCACAAACATGGGGGCATCATCATTATCACCTTCATGTGCAAAATCAAAGCTACCAATGTTCATTCTACTCTCTTGGTTATTGTCAGCCATGTTAACAAAATTTGTGTACGTACTTAGTGTATGCTTTGGCAATTCAAAACCTTAGTTGCCACTCCTCTTAGCCTTTGAAAATCGGCTCTTAAGTATCAACACCCACCACTTGAAGTGGTTAATTATAGAGAGCAGTGGAGTAGGTCTAAAACAGCAAAGTTGCTGAGGGCTAGCTCCTTTTGGACTTCTTATGGCTCAATAATGGTAAAGCTGTAGGCAAGTCTAAAAAGACTCCAGTATTAAGTCCAAAGCTCCCGAGGTGTGCACCATATCCCACATAGTGTGCTCAACAAAATCGATAATAGATCCCAGTTCCAATTACCCTAATATAATTAACAAAAATCAATTATTTATAGTCTACTTAAGGACCTCTCTTCTTCAGCAAGAAAAGAGAAACCAAATGCTCTGATACCAATGTAATGGAATTGGCCTATTAACTTGAGAGTAGCGGAAATTAGAGGGAGTACTTTTGTGAAATTACTTTGTGAGCATAGCGGGTGAAAATAATTGATGGTAGCAACATAAAAATAGCGTTTAGTTAACTTGGCATGAACAATACTTTTGCAAGAGAGAGAATTTAGAAAACATGACAACAGTTGAGGAACAAATTTATGTGGAGCCGGTCCCCCCTCCAATAGGCATTTGTATTATGATTTCTCCCATCAAGAGAGACTTGTTACAATACAATCTTTGTGTTCCTTGTGACCTAGGTGATACAATGAAGATGGAAAGCTTCATGCATCATGAGCATAACATAAACTTTGAGGAAAGCATTAACTATCTCAAGCCTCAGTCCCAAGACCTCAAACACCTTCGAAGGTGGAGAGAGCTAGTAGGGAATGACTGTAGGGAAGAGGAAGAAGAAACATTTCATAGAAGAAAGAATTAGTTCCTCACTTATCATCACTCTTCTTGCTAGCATACATAATAGCATAGTAATGAAGATGGAGAAGATGGCAAGCTTAAGAATTGAAGCATGGATCTTGGTTGCATTTGCACACTATAGCCAAGAGTGTTTTGTAGGCTCTCAACCTCTCTACTTGCTTGGAGAAGGAGAGGGAGCTCTTGCACTTTGCACTTCACACAATGAGAGTGTGTGTGAATGTGTGTGGGAGAGTATACCCCCTAAGCAAGCCCCTATCTTCCTTGGTCGACCCCCCCTTGTAGCTCATGCTTGAAGCTCATTGGACCCCTCCAGGCCTAGCCAATCACAAGCAGGAGGTAAATCATGTAACAAGGGTAGCCTTGGGACAAGTGTCCCCCTTTCCCCTTTGAGAGAGAGGACTTGATAAATGTAAAAACAATTAGTTAAATCTTCTAATTTATCATTGGACCCCTTGGGTGGCCAACCAATAGGCTTCAGGCACACCATGAGGGCAACATGAGGAGGAACTTGACAAGTGTCCCTTTTGCTTTCTTTGTACCAAGCATGCCTTGTGTGAGTGTGTGTGTGTTCTCTCTCATCCCCCCTCTTGTAGGGCTCTCCCCCTCCTTGTAGGGATAAGCTTTGATGTTTGTGCCACCTCAAGCCCCTCAACATTGGGCCTAGTTCTCACCACAAGCTTGGCCCTTAAGCCCCTCAAGCTTGGGCTGGGTTCTCACCTCAAGTACAACCCTAACATCTTAAGCATGACAAGCACCTCAAGTATCTCAATCATCAAGCACCTCGAGCATCTGAAGCACCTTAGCCATCAAGCACGACAAGCACCTCAAGCACCTTAAGCTTGGGCCGGGTTCCCACCTCAAGCTCAACCCTGGCTTACCTAAGGTTTACCTAAGGTCAAAGGACTTTTACACTAATTATTGGAGGTCTTCAATGAAGCTAACCCTGAGGTATTATGCTCCATTGGTTAGCCTTGTTTTTTGATAGACCATCTCTCATTTGGGCCCCTTTACCATTGGTCCCATGTTGAGATAGATCTGTAAGCACATGTCTATATCTTAACCCTTGTTCCCGTTTATTCTCCCACATTGAATGATCAGTTTAATATGAGAAAATCATTTGGGTTGGTTAGATATTAGATTTTATGACAATTTCTCAACAATGAAGTATAAATTGGATTAAATATATTTATCCTGAGAAATAAAATCTAATATCTAACCAACCCAAATGATTTTCTCAGGGTAACAATTTCTTGTTGATTTTATATTTGTAAATATAACCAAGGGTAACAACCCCCCCCCCCGGCCCGCGCCTGCCATTCCTCAAGGAACCCATGGCAAGGCCTCATGCACGAGTAGGTTTGGTCATTAGAATTTGGGATGGCCAAGGGTAACAACCCCCCCCCCCGGCCCGCGCCTGCCATTCCTCAAGGAACCCATGGCAAGGCCTCATGCACGAGTAGGTTTGGTCATTAGAATTTCTCTAGGGCGTGGGGGAAACTCTCCAAAGCATTCCGTCGAGGCCAAATAGTTTTCGTCAAGCTCAAAGTGTAGAAATTTCAAACATTATGCAAGATTTTTGAAATGTTTTAAGCACAATTTTAGACATCAAGCAAACCACACATCACACCTAAAGCTTGCAAAGATAGTGGGTCAAAAGTTGTCAGGGCAAGGCTTGGTGTTCACTATCATTCGAAAACGGAATTTATTAAAGGTTTCAAGTTCAAGCATTTAACGTTACACAAGGTAATGTGGTCATAATTTTGAAGCATGCAATTACATCAACCAAGGACTTCATGTATGCATTTTGTGGCAAGTCATCTAGTTGCCCTCCAGTTGCTAGTCGATGCTTCAGAAAAGCTTCGCAAGGCATTTATTTTTTCCAAGGTACTCATTTTCTTTCATGTTAACACCGCATTGAACTATGGATTCAGACACATACATGCATCATGCTTTCGACTTTGAGAACCCTGCACCTATTAAGCCTATTGTTGTACTGTAGCTAGCTACTCTCATGGAGGGTGTCCACACAACAACTAGCATGGATGACATCATAAAATTCCTCAATTTGTTTTGGGCACTATGCCTAAAGTCCAACCTCTAGCGTGCTAGAGCAAGGCTCCAATCCAAACCCATTTCCAATTCCCACACAAAAAGAGGTGGACGAGTTATTCAAAATCACAAAACCATCGATCTTTTGAGGGGAAGAGAAAGAGCATAAAAAGGATGCGGTAACCATCTTCCTCAATAAATGACAATATTCATGATCTACGTCGACGCACTTTAGATGTAGCCAAGGTAATCCAAATTAGTTTAACACTAGAAGGTAGAGCCTATAAATGGTGGATGTTGCTCAAGAAGAATGGCATCATACCATGCTCATGGGATGCCTTCAAGAATGTGTTTCGAAAGGAATTTTTGCCCGCTAATAAGAAGGACAAAACTTGGAATGCATGAGATAAGTGCTCTATGCATCAACATAAGACATTGCTTGAGTATACATTGCATTATAGAGATGTATCCTCAAGCTCGAGCGTCTAGAATCCTTCAAACAGGTACGTGGGTTCATATGTGTTAAAACCCAAGATCCCAAAACACTTGACGAAGCTATAGTGTAGGCCCATAGATCCATGATGATCCGGATGAAAAATCATTGCATATCACACATATGCATGACACTTTAAATGCACATGTATCTCATAGTCATAATATGAGGAAATTTGTGGTGGCCTTATCTTATGTATCCAAAAAGCCCAAGGGGCCTACCATTTGTTAAGTAAGGAATTTGAAAAGGCAAAGAGGGATAAATTGCTTGAACACATTATTCGAGAGTATGAGACTTTTGACACACTTTGGAAATTTGAAATCATTACAAATCTTGTAAGTCTGATAATTTCATGAATTTGGAATTGAGAAAACTGCATAAAACGTGCACTAAGATTATTGGAAAATACATTTGTTTGGAAGCTATTGAATGGGTCAGATTAGTTAAAGAGATGATTGTAAGAATTGTTGGTATAAGACAATTGATATAAATGTTCTTTAGGTGGTGTTCAAAAACACCTTAATTTGAGAAAACTGCATAAAACGTGCACTAAGATTATTGGAAAATACATTTGTTTGGAAGCTATTGAATGGGTTAGATTAGTTAAAGAGATGATTGTAAGAATTATTGGTATAAGACAATTGATATAAATGTTCTTTAGGTGGTGTTCAAAAACACCTTAATTTGATTTGTTTGAATCCCAGGCCAAATCCTTTACTCAAAAGAATCTTTCAAACTTTCTTTGGTCCTTGTCACAAACTTTGTAAGAAGTTTGACAATTGCAAAGTGACCATATCTTCCTTGGCCATGTCCATGTGTAATCATGTCGATCAAAGAGATTGAAAGTTGAGGAGGCCTATCTGTTCTTTGACTTTGACCTTAGCCTTGGAGTTGCAGTCTTTGCTTGGTCCATCTTGTCATGTATGATGCACAAGTTTTCTTGCGAGATGCCAAGCGCCAACCATAGTAAAAATTTCTATAGCTTTGTTGTTGTAGTATATGCGAACTCAACGCTTCCTTAAAAGTACGCTCTTGTAGACACTTTGTTGATGCCATTTTCTCCTTTATTTCTGAGCAAATAGTGCATTTGGAGAACACACTTGTTGTTGCAAGGCTAACATGCTTGAACTCTGGGTTCCATATCCGATTAGATAAAGAGATTGACATTTGCTTACTTCCAACCTGTTCCAAGGTCTTATTCACTTTTGTCCATATGTCTATTTGTTTGCAGACGTCAGGATGACTAATTGTGTTTCACATGTTCCATCATGCAGCTTTTATGTGGCATTTGCTCCGCATTCTTCTCAACAAAGTCTCTAAGAATTTCTCTTCCCATCTCTATGTGATCTTGACTTTCTCTTATTGTCTTTTTGTTTCCATGCATTGCCCTCCTCACACCTTGCTCAAATTGAACTCTGTACTTGTAAAAAGACATTCTTGGTATACCATGCATTTTGGACCATGCTTTTCCACATACAAGGTTCCCATTGAGCACAAAGATGTATTTCCTAGTGCCGACTCCATCAACTCGGCAAGATGAATCAAGCATGTCATACACATAATTTGTACGTTCCTCCAATTGAAAACCCAAAAAATATTTTTGCAAGTTAGCATTGCTTCTCTATTTGAGATTTGGCAACATTTATCTGAACAATAATCAGTGGTTGCAATTTTTGAGATAGAGGCCATAGACATCTTGGCCTCTGAAACTTTAGGAGCAAAACCCTAGGTTTTCTATTAGTCATACAATAAGTTTTCTTCTAGAAAAAAATTGCCCTTGTCCTTGCAACAAAATCTGTTAGCTGCATCATCCACATTGTCCCTCTCCTTGTCTGTGTCTTTCATCCACCAATTCTTTGCCCAATGGTTTGGAAAGTAATGGTGATTCGTCTTGGAAGGTAAGCCTCTTAATAGGCCATTGTAGTAAATTAATGCAATCCAAGCTATCACTTGTACTGGTCCTTGTTCCTTGATTGTAAGCCTTATTCATCACCACCACACCAAGATGTTCTTCTCCAAAAACCTCATAGTCAATCACTTATATGGAAAAGATAGAAGTACAGCCCATGTTCCAATGCATATTTCATCCCCTCTGACAACTTCATCATGTGGTATACTAACCATGCCGCATTCCCCTATAGGCTTGATATTTTGTCTCTCCCATTTTGCAAACCCACCAAACATTTCATCGATCGTCGATGCATGAATGTTGGAAAGGGCAAGCAAGCAAAAGTGTCACAACAATTATCGATAGACATTGACAAGTTCCCATATCCAAATAGTTCACCATGGCACACAACACTAGGTTCGGTTGAATATACTCTCCCATTTGCAACCACCTTGTCTCCAATGAGGAGGTCTAAAAGGTTTCCACTTTGAATGACTTTTGTAAAGACGCCTGAAAAAACATTCAATGCAAGAGTACCCTCAACATTTAACCATGTGGCACAAACTTGAAGCTCATGTTGAGGATTACTAGAAATATTAAAGGACCATGTCAAGGCTGTGGGTTTGCAATCATGGAAAGTCCCACCCCCACTTATATAATACTCTATTACTCAACTAATATACATTGGGATGTACCTTTAGAGTAGCCCCAAGATTTGACCACGTGGCGTAGACACATTCAAGGCCCATGTCAAGGGTATGGATTTCTAGTCATTCAATCTCCCAGATCCCACTTGTATACACCCTATGTTTACTAAGCTAATATCACTTGGGGTGTATCTTCATAGTAGCCTCAAGATTTGACCATGTGACAGAAACTTTAGGCCCATGCCAAGGGTTATTAAACACATTCAAGGAATGTCAAGTCTATTGGTTTGCAATTATTCAATCTACCCAACCCTATGTTTACTTGGCTACTACAACTCCATAGTAGGGCCTCAAGATTTGATCATGTGGCCAAAACTTGAGGCCCATTGCAAGGATTATCATACACATTCAAGGCCCATGTCAAGGCTATGGGTTTGCAGGTATTCAAATTTATGCAAATTTGAGCATATGGCCATGTACTATTTCTTTGTTTAAGTGGTCAAAGACTTAGTTGAAACCACATGGAAAAATCTCATGAAAGTGGCCCAATGAATATATGTTCCATGAGAAAAAATGAGATGTCTTCTCATGGTCATATCCTTGCAACCCATTGACTCTATCCCTTATGGATGCAGCTCTTGGGCTTCACTATGAGCTCTTGGGCTTCACTATGAACTATGTAGAATACAAGTAAGATTTGGACACATGGATTTATTTTACAAAGAATTTAATAAATAATTAGGAAGCTACTCTCTCTGCCTACAGTTCCACCATAGCTAAGTCTCCCTCCCTGTGTGTGTGTGTGTGTGTGTGTGGAAACCTTGTGCAAGCTGTTAAAGAAAACTTGTGCATGTTCCTCTCTCTCTCTCTCTCTCTCTCTCTCTCTCTCTCTCTCACACACACACACACACACACACACACACACACACACACACACACACACACACACACACACACACACACACACACACACACACACACACACACACAAGAAAATTCTCTTCTTGCGCAAGTTCTCTTCATCTCTCTCTCTCTCTCTAAACCATCCGTGACACCATATCCAGAACCACATTGGAGCGAAGTTGCCAATGTAGAGAGAGAGAGAGAGAGAGAGAGAGAGAGAGAGAGAGAGAGAGAGAGAGAGAGAGAGAGAGAGAGAGAGAGAGAGAGAGAGAGAGAGAGAGAGAGAGAGAGAGAGAGAGAGAGAGAGAGAGATGGACACACCAACAAGCAAATATCTCATACATCGTTCATCCTTGCATTGCCCTGCCCTGGGGGGGGGGGGGGGGGGGGGGGGGGGGAGAGGCATGCATAAGTTAGTGTCTACAAATCTAGGTTCACCTTTGTCCAAAACCACAAACTAATTTAATATAAGAACAAATTCAATGTCAAAGATTTTGTATATGTGGACAGATCTCATACTTTGCCCCCCTCTCTCTCCATCCTTGAGTTTTGTCCCTGGATTTCTCACTCTCCCCTTAACATCTCTCTCTCTCTCTCTCTCTCTCTCCCCCCCCCCCCCCCCCCCCCCCCCCCCCACAATCCCTAAAGTGTCTCCACTCTCTCTCTCTCTCTCTCTCTCTCTCTCTCTCTCTCTCTCTCAAAATTATAATTATATATATATGTATATCAATTTTGTTCACATAGTATAATATCATAACATAGTCAATGTCCAAGGTTTTATCCATGTGAAAAAATCTTACTGTTTGCTCTCCCTCTATCCCTGAGTTTTGTCCACATGGTTAAACATCCCTCCCCCTTCTCTCTCTCTCTCATATATATATATATATATATATATATATATATATATATATATATATAGAGAGAGAGAGAGAGAGAGAGAGAGAGAAGGAGAGAGATCTTGTGTAAATGCTAAAAAGATCTCTCTCTCAGGTCCCTAAGTTTTGTCCACATGGTCAAAACTCTCTCTAATTCTCTCTCTCTCTCTCTCTCTCTCTCTCTCTCTCTCTCTCTCTCTCTCTCTCTTTGCCCCTCCCTCCCCCTCAGGGGGTGCACTAATGTTATCATGTTAATGTACCACGTGAGTTCAGCAGGGCGGATTTTTTAATGCAGGAATTTAAGGCAATTTAATAGAGATACATTAAAATATGGGGTTTTAATATTCCATTTTGAAAAAATTCTTAAAACAAGGAGTCATTTTATTCATTTAACAAGTTAAAAAAGGGTTTTTCCAATATCCCGTGAATTCACATTGGAGAGGGGGAATGTGGAACACACACACACACACACACACACACACACACACACACACACACACACACACACACACACACACACACACACACACACACACACACACAAATGCCTCTCTATAGCTGAGGGCATCACATCACCCATGTCCTCTTAGAAACACCTTCAAAAGATACAACACACACTAACATGCCACCACCTGTGTACCTCTCAATGCACACACCCTTAGCAAGACCACCATTTGACTCACACACATCACAACTGCTCGTTCCATCACACCGAACACACACCACAACTCGATTTCACATCATTTGCACCACAAAGCGGTCCGCGGGCACACATCTCTGGCAGCACTGACACACACACACAAAAACAACAAGAGAAAAGAGGGGGAAAGGGGGAAACAATGCCAGAAACGGGAGGGAATGGCTTGATATTTCTTAATGGAGTGCTCTTAAAACTATTGCAATGCCAAAACGGCATGCTCAAGCAAAAAAAAAAAATCCTTAAAGCTTGTCCCTTGGCATTTTTTGATCACTCACAGTCCAAAAATTGAAAATAAATCCCTCTAAAAGGCCAAAAATCTGGTTTTATAGGAGGTGCCCACCCGTTTATAGTAACTCAAATTCTATTACACCCCTTTGGCTTCGAACGTGGCAAGTTATACAAGGTTTGAGGCCTTTGAATCGACTTCTCTCACTCTCTCTCTCTCTCTCTCTCTCTCTCTCTCTCTCTCTCTCTCTCTCTCTCTCTCTCTCTCTCTCTCTGCCACACCTTCACGAGCTTGAGGACGGGGTGGGGGTGGGGGGGGCACTACCTCTAGCACTAGTGCCTTCCTGCCTTCAATTTAAAAGGCCAAGGGGGCTCGCAGGAATGGCCACTCGGGCACAAGCTGCCATGCCATCACTTCGTTCAAAACTACTCGATGGCCAAGGTGCACTGTGTCAGCCCCGCAAATCGTTGTTGACATCATCAAAAACCACCACAAACAACAGCCTGCTGGAGCCAACCACTGGCAGGCATAGTGCATTATCGATCCGCCATAGCCATGCTCTAGGGGGAGCTTCTCTGCTTTTGATGCTTATGAAGGCCTCATGTTGCACTATATATACAATAAAGCCCACGCTCGTGCCATTGCCTACGGGCTCATTCGAGTGCCACATGGCAGCTCGTAAGCACCTCAAGCTCATAAGACCCACAAAAAACCCCCACAATGCATAAAAAAAGGTTTTTTCTCATCACACCTTCAGAGTCCTGCAACTTAGTGCCCACACCTTGGCTATGCCATGTCCACCAATTGAGGCCACCCAAAATAGTGAAAATTCAACTCGTGTCACACCGTTGGTGGCAATTGGCACCAACTTCAGCCTGACATATCTTGGCCCTCATGAATCCGTTTGATGAGCCGTCAATTCTTTCCAACTCCACATGATGTGTACTACCTTCTAGAACCTAGTCAAACCCAAAAAAACACAAGATGGCATGCCTACCAAAGCGGTCGAAGTGCTCCACAACTGGTCCCCACGACAAACTTTCAACTAGCCATATCTTTCTTGTTTGAGCTCCGATGGAAAATCCGAAAAGACCATCATGCTTCACAACTCAAGCACTTGAACCCTATCTACTTACTTTAGTTTTGGCCAGCTATCCCCACTTGCCCTATCCGTCCAGAATCTGCTATGTATTCCATCTTTGAACAACTCTATCTTTCATACGAGGGCTTCCTTTGACGAGCCGTCTGGATCGGCTTGTAGAGCATCTTGAATTAATACTGCATTATAAGGCATCATTACCCCACTTTAGACATCTTGAACTGCCATCTCGACAAGTAAGGAGATTACAAGGATTTAGATGATGATTCCTCATCATAGCATAGTGGATCCAAGTCTACCAAGTCAAAACAGAAACCTGAATCTTCACTAAATCAAGAACATGTCATCAAAGAAGTGCTCAAGAGGATTAATCCGTTTGCTAAGCTACAAGTTAAGCAAATTAAGTGGTGCGCGATAGAGAAGAAATGGAAAAATCACGTGACTGAAGAGTGCTATTACAACAAGGGCTACATAAAAGAACGCCAGTATGCCCCGCAAGCCCAAGTAGCACAAGCAAAAGTCCCACTAATGCCAAGATACACAATAGGAATTCTTTCGGACCGGTAGGAGTTGAAAGACCACAACCAGTCTTAGGACAACAAC
Source organism: Adiantum capillus-veneris (assembly GCF_014529385.1). Taxonomy (NCBI): domain Eukaryota; kingdom Viridiplantae; phylum Streptophyta; class Polypodiopsida; order Polypodiales; family Pteridaceae; genus Adiantum; species Adiantum capillus-veneris. The sequence goes on along the minus strand of NC_140941.1, from coordinate 78,789,919 downwards.
CTCCACTACCAAGAATGAGACTTGTAGGAGTCAAATATGCACCAATTGTAGAAGAGTCTGAGGAGCAGGCACTTGTGCCAATCCCTCCATATTACGAGGAGCCTAGTGGATATATGACTGATACGGGATAATATCCACATGAAGAACCAAAAGCATGGGAGCCATGGAGCATGATTGGATCTGTTGGACCACCAATTGCTGCACAGGTTTCAAGAGAAGATAGATACAATTTGGACGAACGCACATTGCTATTCATAGCTAATGGAGGATTAGCGGGATTGAGACCTACACGAGAGATGCTCAAGGAACACCTCAACAACCTAGAGGACCATGTTATAAGTGTGGCGGTGACCACCTGATGAAAGACTATCCTCACACAGAGATCATAAGAGTGAATGCATATTGCCATGATTGTGGAGTCACTCATTTGATTTATAATTGCTCGAAGAATCCTAACAAAGGAGAAAAAGTAATGTTGAATATACTAGAGACAATACCATCTTGTAGTAGATCAGAAAACAAAAATGTGATACCGCACAAGAGCACAAGCTCAAAAAATGGCAAACGAGCCTATCATAAACAAACCTAAAATAGACACGCTTGAACATAAGAGGCAATGAAACACGTGGAAAGGTAGGAAGGCTAGGATAAAAGCTAGGAAGGAACGTGAACAAACTTCCTTAGATGAATTATTGAAACAAACAAAAAAAAACTGAGGAAACTTGAAGGAGAAACAAACAAAGAAGGGGAAACCCTTGAGGTAATACCAGAGCCTGGCATAGTTGAGTGACCCAAACCAGGAGCAAATAGAGCCAGATTCTAGTCAGAAGCACGAATCAAAACATTGCTGATTTAGTTTTGATTGAAGTGGGATTGTCAATTTTGATCGCTATGGTCAAGAGCCTATTTAGTTTGGACATGCATTGTACTTTAAATTTAAAGGTCTTATTGATGGGTGGAGAAAACCTAGAAATAGTGATGTCTCATCTTCTCAATCAGTTCAAGCATGGAAGATTTATTCAATCCTCCATCACCTCTTAATTTAAAGGGCCTTCTCTATCACAAGGATTGGCTTCATCAGTCATGACCACAACTCCTTTTCCATTAAATGGTTTTCAAAGATTGAACCTACACTGACGGAGTATAAGTTAATAACATATTTTATGTCCATTCATATCCCACACCTGCATATTGATTGGCCAATTTACACATAGTGTATGCTACAAATAAATTTGTTGCTTATTTGTGCATTTAGTGTAGATCTCGAGAGTGTTTTATTCCAGATTGGGCACTTAAATAGATGTTATGAAACACACACACACACACACACACACAGAAGAAATGAAATGAAATGTTATATTAACGTCTTCAAAAGGCCAAAGTGACCTATGAGACCAGAAAGTTACAATGTGGTGGATCTGATACAAAGTCAGAGTAACAAAAGTAACAGAATGACAAAATAAAAATATTATGTATGGAATCCTAAACTGCTAGGTGTGAACTAAGCGACTAGCTAGAAAAGCCAAATCACAAGAGATCTAGCATCGGTCGCTGGTGGATCTCATCAATCTCCTCCATGGTCAGTAGTCTGACCGGGCGTCGTGCATGTCGGGCCAGAGAGAGAGAGAGAGAGAGAGAGAGAGAGAGAGAGAGAGAGAGAGAGAGAGAGAGAGAGAGGAGAGAGAGAGAGAGAGAGAGAGAGAGAGAGAGAGAGAGAGAGAGAGAATGAAGAACAAGAAAGTTAGATTTGAAAGCTAAAAAATGTGTATTTGTTGGCTATTCTCTTGATCAAAAAGGGCACAAATGCTACGACCATGCCACACGTCAAGTAAGGGCGATGCTGGGGTTATGGGGACATAATTAGAGTAGAGTTCATGGTGAATGAAGAGCGATAGCAATGAAATAACGTTCAAGGTGTAAACCAAAAGAAATAACTTGATTATGAAATTAACTAGCAACATTAGAATGTGTATAAGATGTGGCTACTTACATAGTAGTAGCATGGCAAGTACAAGTGGTAATACAATGGCTAAGGGCACCTCTCAAGGGGAAAAATGTATCTCTCCCAAGAGGCATGGGATCTCCCCTACTAGCCACCAAAGGCTCCTACAAGAGGAGGTCGACCCTAGATCTAGGGAACTCTCCTTGCCATTTTATGCAACTCACCTAAGCCCACATGGACTCACTACTGACTAGACTGGAGATGGTACACATCAATGTGTTGTGGCATAGGCCAAAGACCACATAAAAATTCTTCCCTTGTACTTTGGACTAGTAACTGAAAACTACATAGAGACTCAATTCCATATAGTCTCTACTACACAGACTAATGAAAATCACATAGATTGATAGTCATACAATCTAATGCCACAGAATCTACAATAAGAAATCTCTCATAAACAAAGAATCACCACAAAGAAAATGAATAGACTGAAGATCATCCATATTCTCTATAGCACATCATTGTAATCACTATAAGGATTGGGCGCAGTACAAAAACAGGGAGACATCTCTCCTCTCCTTTGTCTTTTTCTACGTTTATGTCCTTTAGAATGTTGACTACCTTTATCCTCGTTATTTCTGGTACTATGACACTTTGATGGATGTCCTTTGACGCCACAATTGCTACAATACTTGTTCATGTAGTAGTCCTTGGATAAGTTTTCAGGCTTGCCACACTCTATTTTGTTGTTATTTGACCTAGATGGTGTTGATGATGATGCCCTAGATGGTGATGATGCAAGATAGGATCCTCCAATTGATGTTGTCTTCTTTGTTTTCTTCTTTTCTTCTTCATGAAGTATATTTATGACTTGTTGTAGTGAAGGTGTGGGATCCTTTTCCTCTAAACTATGACTATGTTGTCAAAGTTGATGAGTAGACCACTCAAAAGCACAACTACTTTGTCTTTTGTTGGGATATGGCACTCAATGTAAGTGAGTTGCATGATTGTGCTCATTAACCTATTTACTAGGCTAGAGATGTCCTCCCATTGAAGTATATTAAATTATTTTTCTTTAAGTTTATTTTACTTTGCTTTCTCTTAGCACCGATATTTTCTTTTAGGATTGTCCATGCTTGAAGTGTTGCGGTGTAGTCATTTGTGAAGTACACATAATTATCAAGTAGAGAAGTGACAATTATTCATAGAGATTATTTGTCTTTGGCTTGTGCTTATGCAATTTGAGATCAAATGAGAGTGCCTTCCGTACGGGATGGCTCATTTGCCCTAGGCTTGACAATAGTCAATACTTTCTTCTTCATGAGGTAACCATTTATGGAAGCCCTCCTTGTTGAATATTGTCCCCCTCCCCCACATTAAAATTATATAGTGCTCTAAACACTTAGCAGTGTGTCAAAGCTAGTGTCTACCTCTTCACAAAAGCACTAGAATAGCATCATCCCCATAGATGAGAATGGTAACATCATATTGCAAATGTTGTTCCTAGATGTGGTCAAAGCTCAAAGCTTTGCTTTAGCTCCCTTTTGAAGCTCTTCTTTGAAATTCCCTCCTTTGAAAGAGCTTTGAATGGCTCGAAGATTACTTCTTTTGATAGCTCTGCAAGCAGCTTGTGGAAGTTTCATCTTAGCCGTTGAATCTCTGGCCGAGGCTTGATTGTGGGAATGGCTCCTAGAGCCAAAAGCGTTTATGGCCTTAAGCCCTTTGGGCTATGGCTCGTGGATCTCCTCCTTGGAGGGTAAGAAACATGAGGACATGCATGGGAATAAGACTTTACGGACTTTAAGGGATTATGAGCCCGATTGGAAGTGTAGCTCACGTGCAATGTAGAGCAAAAGAAATGCTTGATGCTTGTGCATGAACTGGTCATTGTCGACTTTCCCGACACCATGATAAAATTTGAAATCAAAAGCTTCTTCCCCCCCCCCCCCCCCCCCCCCCAAAAAAAAAAAAAAAAAAGGGAGGGGGGGGGGGGGGGGGGTGTTGAAGCCTACCACACCAAGGGTCAACACCCTACATTGGGTGGCCTAAGTGGGCCAAGAGGCTTTCATGTGGGGGAAACCAAAGAGAAGATTTATGAGCTCGACTTTGCATAGGGAATGGGTACGTGCACGTGTGCGTGTGTGCGCGTGCCCATGCGCATGCACGTGCACACACACACACACACACACACACACACACACACACACACACACACACACACACACACACACACACACACACACACACACACACACACACAAAGGAGGCATACACACCTAAAGATAGCAATAACTTTAAAGCTCAAGATTAGGGACTTAACAAAGCCCAACGTGTAGGCCTGAAGGCTTGTTGGAAAGCACGTGACTCGTTGTCCATTTTTTAGGTGCCTGTATACTGCATCGAATAATGTCCTGCAAGCAACTTCAAGATGGAACAGAGGGTGGTGTGGTTTTTGAGGCAGCTGATGATCTAACAAGGGCTTTTTTCACATACCCACAATGTAAAGATTGTATTGATTGATCATATATGCAAAAAAGCAATGACAAAATGCACAATTAAATGGAGTGAAATTGAATAATTGAGTGGGAGTTCGAGAGAGAGTCCCCATCCAATTTAGCATTGGATGGGAAATAATTGATTCGGGACTCTCTCTCTCTCTCTACACTTTGACCTAGCTTTAGAACATAGTGGCTCAATGGAGTTTCACCATGAACTTTCCCACACAGTAAATCAAGCAATTGATTAGAGAGTGAATAAACCTGATGGATCTAGTGTGATTAAGAAAGTGCCAATCACTAGTAAACTCTGATATCAATTATTGGGGTTGTGGGGGAATAATTAGAGTAGAATTCATGGTGAATGAACATAGATAGAAATGACACATTGCTCAAGGTATAAACCAAAAGAAAATAACTTGATTTTGTGAGATGAACTACAACACTACAATGTGTACAAGGTGTGACTATTTATATAGTAGTATCATGGTAAGTACAAGTGGTAGTAAAATGGCTAGGGACACCTCTCAAGAGCCAAAAGGTATCTCTCCCAAGAGGCTCCGCATCTCCCCCACTAGCCATCAAAGGCTCCTACAAAAAGATGATGTGTTGAAGAGATGGTATGCTTATGTGAAAGATGATATTGGGATTGCTATAAAGGAGAATGTGTCTACAAAAAACGCAAGTGTGAAGTCACAAGTTTTGAGTGGACTTCAGGTTCACTTAGTTCAACTCATGGTGAGAATCCATGGAGTGAGGTTACCTAAGAGAGCAAGTCTTTCAAATCTATCAAATATGTTGAGGAAAGGGAAGGAAGGTTGACAATGCCCCAACAATGCAAAATTTGAATGCACTCATGATGATGATGATTCAAGTGGCTTGGAGAAAAGTCTTGATGAAGAGTTTGGTAAAAGATACAATAAAAAAATAGAGCAGCTAGAAGCAATCCTAATGACTGAAGCAAAGACACGTTGAGAGGACATCACCAACAAACAATGGGAGTATGCACGCGGTTGCATGTCACAGAGAGAGAGAGAGAGAGAGAGAGAGAGAGAGAGAGAGAGAGAGAGAGAGAGAGAGAGAGAGAGAGAGAGAGAGAGAGAGAGAGAGAGAGAGATGGTTGAATTGTGTTGCCTACATCAACTTTGAGAAGAATGATAAATATGTTGTCTACATCAACTTTGAGAAGAATGATAAACATGGTTGTGTGTGCGCACGCATGCCGTGTCTCCCATTCCCTTGGCCAATAGTGGTATCAGAGGCTTGGTTCAAAGGGTTTGGAAATGGAAAGTTGAAGCAAAGATGATTGCAACAATCTACGGATCAGATAAAGTTGATGGTATAAATTTGGCCCATAATAAGTCTTAGAGCTGAAGCATCTTGGAAGGCATGGTGGCATTGTATTTTTATGAAAAGATTGCATGGAAGATTGGAGCTACAAACTTTGGAGTGGTCAAATTGATCTTTTGTGAATTATGCTCTAACAAAGTTTGACATATTACAAAAGTTTCTCAAAGCAGGTTGGCAACAAGAGGTATTCGTTATTGCATGCGACTCCTATCAATCTATTTTATGGTGTTGTTCAGTCTCTCATGTGCTTTCATCAATGTTTGTTTTGTGAGGTACATACTATGACATGCAACTCCTGTCAATCTACTTATGATCAGTTGCTCATCTGCTTGCACCAATGCTTGTTTTGTGAGCTACATACTATGACATGTTAGTGGTTGGACCTTTCTTGCACATCTATTATCGGTCTCTTGTACAATCAGGAGGTTGCACCAATGCAAATTCTTGTTCGAGGTGCCTATTGCTATTCATAGAACTTATGTACTTAACAAGGGAAGGTGCATAGGCAGAAAATATTGTTGGCACCGCTTTTGGGTGCAATCCTAGAAGAGAGTTGCATTGACAAGCATACTGATGTGTAGCATTAATTCTTGCATCATCATCGATCTTGCCACTTCATGTCCATTGCCATTGCATCTCAATCAACTTCCTCCGCCTCTAACCTACCCACTAAACAAGGATTCCCTTCTTTTGACCGCATCTTGCTAGAGCTTCAATGTTGGGACCCTAATCCACTTATCCCTTGATCTGTGATGATATTGAAGCTTCCATAATGTTCCACTCCTTATAGACGATGACTACCTCTTCCTGTTGTGGTGAGATGAAAATTGTTCGAGCGCTTCTACCTATGTGGCACTAGAAAATGCCCTTCAAAAATCTAAGATCTCTCATATCAGAGGCGTTCATTAATGCCACATAAGCACTAGCACTTGAAATTTAATGCTATGGCTTATGTTTTCTACCTTATGAGAGAGAGAGAGAGAGAGAGAGAGAGAGAGAGAGAGAAATGTAGATTTATTGATCTTTACATTGACTTTGAATGCTAGTTAGATTGTACAAGATCCCTCCCGATTCGCATACTTATATATCTTAGTGAGGTATTCCTAATGGCTTCGAAAAATTATATTCACAACTTACATAGTGCAAGGACACTCTAAAGAAAAGAAAACTCTAAAAAAAAAACAAGCTAAGAAAAACAAAAATGTATCAAGGTGCACTCTACCATCTCTATTTATACGGACACAAAAAGTTTTTTGACTTTCCACTTCCATGGATCTTTTCATTTCCTAAACTCACCCCTCACTTATGCACTTAAGATGTTTTGAAAGGCTTTTTAATTTTCTAAGATTGAGGATACCTAATTGCGCACACCGATAAATGTGCACTCACTAGTGCAATGATGGGAATGAATATGCATGTCAAAACACACAATTGATTGAGATTATGTTTGCAAGTATCGCCAATCAAGCAATTATCCTAGCCCATCGCCTTTTTGTCCTTGGTCGACTTGCTCTCATTGAGCCCATTCTCATTTGAGCCATCGTGAACACATTTAATTGGAAAATATGCACACATGGATAAATTCAGTTATCAAACCTCCATTTTTTGGTTGAAATTGCAAGTAATACAATGCAATTTATTCTAAAGAAAATTTTTGACAGGGAACGTGATACTCTCCTAAAGGAAGCATCTTCATGCTTTACAAATTACATTATAATTTAACTTTCAAAATATTTATGTTGTTTTCTTAAGTCCTTGCATCATTCAATCATCAACAATAACCATTTCCTTTTTTGGTATCTTCAACCATTTCCTTTTTTGGCATCTTCAACCCGTCAAAAATCATTAGTTGACCTTTTCATTTACAATGTAATCGTTTGAAGGGTTTACATGCAATTGTTTTCTCTTATATCTACCTTGGATCATGAGATCTTCAAAATAGTAACACTTATTTGGACCTTTTATTTGTAACAAAATTTTACTAAACTCTGACTGAACTTTTTTGAGCAAACAAATACCGAGTGAGCCATAGATCCAATCAATGGAAAGATTGATTAAAAAAATATGACTCATCCACATGTTTTAAAAAGGAAGATGGTGTATAGAGCACAATTTTAATTTGTGCTCATAGTGCCATTGAAGAGATGTTGCAGGTTCATAACATAAAACTCAATCAACTAACTTGTTTTGGGGAGAGTAAAGATTACTCATACTAACTAATGCGCATGCTCATATTGAAGAGGTTTCCTTGCATAATGACTTAGAAAACATCTCTTTAGAGATAGTAAAGACAACAATAAAGTATGTTTTTAAAATATTTTACTTAAAATTCCCAATGAAACATTAACGAACAATAAAAAATTACAACATTGATATCACTTTGTTTTGACACTTGACAAAAAAAAACATGGAAGTGACTTGAAACCTCGCAAGGTATTTCATGTAAAATTATAAAGTATTCATTATCATAATACTATGTGAGAGAGAAATAATGATAATTGATTCGTCATCGTGTTTGATAATTTGATCATATGGACAATGGATTCTATGGTTTCTGGATGTTTTGGACGCAACAGTGTGATCAAAATTATTCAATTGTAACTATAAAAAATTCAACCAATCCAAAGTCTTTTTTGAAACGTCTCACTTCATTTTAGGTTTAAAATTCCGCCTCTAAGCTCATAATGACACATGGATATTTACTTTTAAAGTTTTGGGACATCTTAAATACAAAAGTATAGTCAAGATAATTATATTCTCTCTCATATTATCATGCATAAAAATATTCATTGAATTATTGTGTGTAAATATTTTAAGAGAGGATTAAATCATTTTTAAGTCAAACAGCTCTTCCAAGTGAGAGACAAGGCACATGGATTTCATTCCAAGTAGAATTTATCAAACGTATCTTCAATATCTAGCTCAAACTTGTATTTTCTATACATGTTGTGATTTTAATAACTTGCATTTTCTATACATGTTGTTTTATTAAAATCACATAACATTGTCAAGAAAGTGTTGTCTATTGTGTTTGTAACATCCTTCGTTTGTAGTCATCAAGGATGGACCGCTTTGAAAACTGTTTTCAAGGTAACACAATCTCTCATCTCTCCGTGTGTTTCAACCATGCTTTGTACGATTGTCTTTATCTCTTTTATGATGGTGCAATATCAAAGTTTGCTCAAAATCCTACTTTGCTCCCTTTTTTTCACTCGAATAATGGAAATCCTCTCATTTTTAATGCAATCCTTTGAAGGGCTCACATGCTAGCTATGACATTGAATAATCAAGGACCCATACCTACAACATCTAATGGTCAAGAACCCAAAAAGTTATATAGCACTTTGAAGACGTTTCCAACCACACTTATAATTACACAACTAGGGACAAATGTGGTTTTTAAAATGATAATCCTTACTTGAATGTTTCATTTACAATGCAAAAGGCTAGCCACAACATCAAATGGCAAAAGACCCAAAATGTACATATTTGGATGTTTATTCTCACAACCAATTGGCAAAGATTAGATCCCTAATGCTATTTCAAAGCTTAAAGCCCATTACGTAGCCAAACTCTTGGTGCGATTGTGTCACCTAGAAAAATTTGTAGCTACGGAAGAAAAGAAATGTGAAGGTACCCCTGCTGACACAAGAAGATTTAGAAATTTTCTCATGTAGGAAAACAGTCTTTTTCAGAGTTTTTCATACAATGCATAACATCATGAGCTTTCGCTCGAGAGGCATCGCATACCTAGCTAAGTACGATTGGGGGCAAGGGACCACCAGCCCCTACACCGGGCCGACGATCCCCTACCCCCAACCGTACCTAGCTAGGTATGCGGTGCCTCCCTCACAAAAGCTCATGATGTTGAGGTAAGTCACAATGCGAGAATTATTGTGAGAATTTCTCCAAAACTTCTTGTGTGAGAACGTGGAGGCATTTCTCAAGCTGGTCCTTGAACGGTAGGGCGAATCGGTCGATGTTGCAAAAACTCACCTAAAAGAGAGATCATCCAAGAGCATCTTACTGAAGTTTCAAATATATATGCCCCTCTTTTTGAGAGCATGAAAGCTGACGAGCAAATGTATTTCGGATTTATTGCCACGTATATCCTCTTATATCGCGCTCTGCCTCGTGAAAATGTAATTTTGACCTTTTTCTAGAACAATTATTGCATATTTTCAAAAAAAAAAAGAAAGCACACATACGAAGATGTCTCTGGCCACACTATTCACATTAGGGGCAAATCTGGTCTCAAATTGAATAGATTGTCACGATGATTAAAAAAAAGCAATATGGCTTTCTGAAACAGTTGTTTGGAAAGAGGTAAAGTGACCCAACATTTTCGGAGATGGTTAAACCCCCTTGTTTGCATTTACAATCCAATGGGCAGGATTATGATTTCATCACTCGTTAATTCTTGAGATGGTGACTTCATGGTTTCATCTTTGAGTCTTGACATAGTGCTCAAGAATTTGGTAGTGTGTGTTAAGGACTTTTTCACTATCTGATGAAGATTTTGGTAGTGTGTTAAGGGCTTTTTCACTATCTGATGAGGGTTTGCCGCAAGCTTTGCAAATTGTATGTGAGAGAGAGAGAGAGTGAGAGAACCCATATGACTGTTTGAAACTCTACAGAATCTTGGCTTGGTATTTACTCATTAATGTACATGTGCCTCCAGGAAAATTTGCAAAATCAATGAAAGAATTGACTAGAAAATCAAGAAAATAAACATGATGCTGTCAGGGATATACATAATGTATTTACATTTGTAGGTGGAATACTAATACTTGCATGCTAAACAGGAGCTTTGTTGGCCATTAGAGGCTGGTAAGCTGGGTCAACCTCGATTGGTTTGGGCCCTGAATCCACTTGAGAGGCAATCTCCAATGTAGCACTTTTGAAGCACATCATGCCATATGGGACAGAAAAGAGGATCCCAATCACCATGAAGAAGCTTCCTAGGACTACATATTGGGCAAAGATATCCGCTTTTCCGATCTCCTGTAATGTAAAATTTGAACAGAAATAACATCCAACTTCATCAAAATCACAAACCGATCCTTGAACAACAAAAGCTTTGTAACCTTGAGCAGGAGCATTTGATGCTATCGTGAAGTAGAGAGAGAGAGAGAGAGAGAGAGAGAGAGAGAGAGAGAGAGAGAGAGAGAGAGAGAGAGAGAGAGAGAGCTAACAATAAATGCTTGAATGCCCGCCTGCGCTGCCTGGGCAAGCCCACAATTCAAGCTGAACATGAGTGCATACTTATCATTTTTTACCAGACTCCCACATTGAGCGAATAGAAAACATAGCAAGAGCTTCTCCACCCCCAACATGATGATGAAGAGAACGTAGGCTACCCACAGGGTTCTTGTATAAGCAAGCCCAAAGCACTGTACTCCATATATTATAGCGCCAGCAATATAAACAAAGCCACCGAGCCTTGCGAGAGGTTTCTTTAGGTAGACCGAGGTCAAAGCCATTACCACTGCCAATGCTGTACCGATTGCAAGAACTTGGCCATTATATGTAGATGCAGAGTCGATGGCTGCAAAAAGTGTTGTGCTATAATTGAGTGATAGTTCAAAACCAGCCAATGCAAAAGCCCACCTACAGTTGCAAACAAGTAATATTTTAAACCAGCAATTTGAAAAGCACCCCTCTAAATCAACTTAACATTCTTGTGAGACCATCACTTATCCCTCTTGCAAGCTTACCCTCTCAAACTTGTAAAAGAATTAAAACCAAACATTGACTTCTCTCTTAAAGGAGAGAGATTGCTTTTGAGAAGGAATCCTTAATGTGTGGCTTTTCCGGCCTTTATGTGAACATACAAGGAGAAATAGCCTACTAGGTGTATATGAGGCCTCCATATCCCGATTCAGCTTAGGCCCCACCCAATAAAACTGTTTCCTTAGTATGCTCATGAACACATGCACAACTGTAGGTTGGTTTATAGCTTACCCAAGCTCACCGAAGGGTTATACCGCGCAAGTCAAAACAATATGGCAGCCCACAATAACGTCTCTTGCAAGTCCTTTTAACTTTCTCCAATACGTTCAGGAAACTTAGGTGAGCTTGAAATGTATCCCTTGAATTCAGCACTTCGTTTCAAATAAACCATTTGTTGCAACTTCATAGAATTACATCTTCAATAATCAAGAAAATAATACCAGAAGATATTGACTCCAGTATAATACCAGTATCATAAAGATGTTGCAACAATGCTCAATCAAAGAGCATCAAGAGAAGTAGCCCATGAATCAGTATAAAAGCAATAAGGTCTGTAAGAGACGCCCTCTTGGTGTTGAACATATGGACGTACCACATCATCAATCGAGCTTTCCTGCCCCCCCCCCCCCCCCCCCCCCACACACACACACACACACACACACACATACACACACCCCCGCCCTGCCGGTCAAGTCAGGTTGAAACATCATCACCTTGTGACATTACCCCCCCCCCCCCCCCCCCCCCCCCCCCCCCCCCCCCCCCCCCCCCTTAAGAGAAGAGTAATTGCCCTCGATTACACCTGCAAAACAGATGAGTGCGTCACTGCGTAGCTGAAATCGGAATCAGTAGAGTTAAAGAGCCATGCGGTTAATTAAATGCTCCAAAACGTGTTACTGAAAACCCGAAACGCTGAGAGACGTTTCGCTGTTTTGGATGTGTCCGAAATGACGTTTCATGCAACTATGTCAAGGACAAACTGGTTGACTCTATACAAAGGAGTGGAGTGGCTCGCATCTTGTGCAACACACACTGCACCAAATTCAACCTGCTCATTCAACGTGCACTTTTGAAATAGTTGCAACTCAACCAAAATCCCCAAAGTAAAGCATTAATATCTGAGGAATATGTGCCAAGTCCTCCTCCATCCATTTTGCATCAAGAGCTGGATAATTCTTGGAATTGACCAAATATCTACGAACCAGCTTATCCTTCACTTTCATTTCCTAGTGTGCCCTAGGACGTGTTCAGGTGGTAAAAGAATCTCCTCGGTTTCTTCTACCTCTTGTTTCTCCTCTGGCTGCTTCCAACTATCTGGCAACTTCAATCTAAAGGATACATCATTGATCTTCTTTGAAATCTGGAAGGGCCATAGCATAGCATACTTAGCTTTGGAAACAGTCTCTCCTTACCCTTCTTTATAAGGCATGTCTTCTCAAACCTAAGAAGCACCCAATCATCTTCCTTCAAGTGCAAGCCACATCGATGCTTGTCTGTTGTAAGAGGCTTGAACAGCCAAGCAAGAAATCAACAACAACACACGAACGGAAACTGAAATTGGAGAGAGAGAGAGAGAGAGAGAGAGAGAGAGAGAGAGAGAGAGAGAGAGAGAGAGAGAGTCAACACGAAGCGGCGGAGTTCTGCTTTCTATATGCAATATATGCACTGGCCCCAAAGCCTAGCGCCCCTTTCGATATTTCTTTCTTTATTGATGATCACAAGGTAAACTGCCGCGGCCTCTCCACTTTACAGATCTCCGAGTTGCTTTGCCAGAGCTAGAGGCCTTGGCCACATATTTAAAGGGTACATAGGGCACGCATGCTTGTTGGGCAGAGGTGTGGGCACATGTAGCAGACGGAGGACGACGCGGGTATGCATGCTCAGCTGGAGCTGCCTCTCTCTCAGAGATTGAGCTGCTAGATACTTTTGAGGGCTTTTGTCTCGACATAGTTGTTAGGGAATATGATGTAGCTAAGTAGATATTTGAGTAGTTTACTTAATGGAGAGAGAGAATTTTTCACACAAGAGAGATTATAGAGTAGAGAGAGAGAGAGAGAGAGAGAGAGAGAGAGAGAGAGAGAGAGAGAGAGAGAGAGAGAGAGCACACACGATATACGTGGTTCACCCAATGTGGGCTATGTGAAAGCAGCCACTCAATGGTTTTAGTACTTCAAACAAGAAGTAGGTTACGAAGAGATTATACCCTTAATAGAGCTCCCGCCTTGCTTCACTCTCACTTCTTCACACCCACCTTGTTGCATCAACTTCACACTCCAAAATGTGTGTAGAAAAGGCCTCCTTTTATAGGCCAAAAGGGCGGCCCTCTCTGAGAGAGGCAGAGCTGTGTGTAGCCGCCCTTGTGTAGACAAGTCCGAGTTGAATTCTCCCATGCGCCCATGTGTGGCCGCCCTTGAGAAGACAAGTCCGATTTAAATTCGGCCACAACCCATTGACTTCCAGTCACCAGCCAATCGGCCCGCTGTTTTCCGACCACTTTCCGGGGGTAAATCAGGCTCCATACTTAACAATAGTTGCATTAAGGAGGATGTCCTCACTCCTGGTTTTTCCATATGACACAAGGAGCTCCTTGGTCCTCATCTACCTAGCCGTTTTCAGCAATTTATCAGTAGGACTGATCTATCTCACCCCCATAGAGGGAGGGTCTCGATGATATCAAAGGATGGAGGCCTATCACAATCTTGAAGTCGGCCTAAAAAATTCTAGCAAAGGCTCTAAGCTTGAGAGCCCACAGCCACTTTTTGGGAAAATTTGATTCATGCCACACAGACTAGGTGTGTCAAGAAGCGTAGTATCCTTGACAGTATCTTACGTCACATACAAGGGCCGCATGCGCTTATATTTTGTTGCTATATGATCATGTTGATTGGAGCTTTCTTGAGGGGACTGAGGATGGGCTTTTCTGAGACCTAGATAAGGGGTTGCACGGGGGAGAGGGCCAAGGTTTGCATTGACCAGACCTGTCAGACAAGGCTTTGAGTAGCTTTCTCACAACCAAGGTGTTTGGGCTCAGCAAACTGCATATACTTGTACGAGAGGAGTTTGTTGAATGCAAAGTTCGTTGATGACACTACATTATACTTGGACGGCCCGGAGGCCATTTGAAGAGAAACCAGCATGCCCTTGAGCGATTTTGTGTTGCTTAGGGTGGCTGGCAAATTGGCACAAGACAATTGCATTTTGGGTAAGCTGGTCATCCTTTCCTAGCGATGCAATTCATTCACTATGCTTTGACAGCAAAAAAGAAAAGGGACAAAACACTTTACCAAGACTTGGTTTACATGTTCCATCTTTGGTAAAATGATGATTGTACAGCATGGATAAGAACGCACCTTCATGGTGGCTCCTTTCTACCCTCCCCACTCTCTTCTACTGATGTTGAACTATTTTTCCTTCACACATTTTCTGTTGCTAAGATCAGATATCTTTGAACCCCAAAAGAGAGACAATAAAAGGACAAAGCTTGCCAAGGCTTTCAATTAAATAAACTTAGATATATGGGATCCTTAAAAGACTTACCAGGTTGAAAGAAGTTGAAGCCGCTTATCCATCCATGTTGCTTTGACCAATGACCAGAATCCCTTGAAACAAATGCATATTTTATTGTGAAGTCCTAAAACGAGACTCCTAAAGAACGTAAACAAAAAGAAATTTCGTGATCATATACTTGAATTTTGGAAAAAGGATTAAGCATAAGTTGTTGTTTCTGGTCCTCATCATCTGCTTTTGGTAGCATAAAAGAGATCACACAAGTTGCCGCTGCCTGCATAACAAAGAATTTCTCTCTCTTTAAAAAGAAACATGACACGATCCAAATAAGAAAAATGCTAAAACATACATATCAAGCATTTGAATGTTGTAATGTATAAACCAGATTACAACAACCAACAAAAGACATAGAAGCCTACTATAAATGCAGAGAATTTCTTTACTTACATTTATTCAAGATATGTGCAGCTCTGAAAATGTGCGTTAGCAAGCACGCTAGGCTATTACTATATCAAGTAGTCAATAGCTCTACATTTATTTTGCATAACTGCAATATCCTTAATGATTTATCATTAAGTTTGATAAATGTTCTATGCATGTGATACTCATGGTCAGGGGAAGGGCACCATTCATCGAAGATACATGTAGTAAATTTAGGTCAAAAGGTTCAATAGTGAATACTCGCAAGCATGCATACCTTAGATGATGACCTTGCGTAACATTTGGTACTGCTTGCATCCTAATCCCTCTACAGCCTTAGCTGCCACACAAATCTAAGTAAAGGCTTCCTAGGAGGATGACTCTTGGACAACCATTGCTAATTGTCAAAAGGCAGTTTTCCAGATATCACGGCTGTTAGCATAGGTCTTCACTATCTCCAATGGGAACCTACTCTGCACCTCTAGCCATGTGAAGGCCCCGATCCATCTGGGAGCTGCTGCCTCTAGGGGGGTAAGCCACTCAGCTGGTATAGCCTATGTTTGACAACCAACCAGGTGGCCTCTCTATGTGCTAAACATGGGGTTCCAAACAAGAGGCTGCCTCAAGCGCTCCTCCGTGCAACTGGGTTTATGCTGCTCCAGACCACTCCTCAGCTGCTCCCAGGACCTAAGCAGGCTTGCAGCAAATCGATCCTCCAATCTCCTGCTCAAACCGACTCTGCGCATCTCTGTCAAAATCCACGTAGTGGACGAGCTCCAAGGGCCTCCCGCACGAGGGGCTTGAGCTCGAATCCGGTGAAGCAACAACTCCTTCCAAGGCTCCTCCCCTGGAAAGAGTCCTCTGACCACAAGCTTCCCAAGGAGGTGCTGGGTCGATGATTCCCAAGGTCATGACCTAACAGGCCACTTTGGCCCGGGCTAACTGGATGTCGCTCCCTAACCACATAAAATTCTTGATCAGCCTCTCCAGCTAGCTGATGTAGGAGCCAGAGAAGATCTAGCATACCACAAGTAGCCAGCAACACATGATTGGCCACTACAACTCTGCCTGCCAAAGAGAGCCGTGCAAAACTCCAATGATGCAGTTTCCTCCTAATGGAGGGGAGCAGTCTGTTTCTCTAGGAATAAGTCCAAGCCAACCTAACAACCCAGATTGCGTACAGAAGTCCTTGGGGAGATCCACTTGAAGCCCTCACCCAACGACCAATCAAGCGTAGGAGCACTGCCCATCCAGAAAGCCACTGTCTTCCTCCAGTTGATGAATGCTCCTGATGCACAACAAAACATCTCAAGAGCCTGCTCACACCTGTGCAAGTTGTCCTCGTGGCCCTCCAAGTACAAGGCTGAGTCGTCATCAAACTCAGCGTTAAGTACCTCCTCTCCTAATAGGGAGCGCTAAACCACGCAAGCCAAGCTCCTGTGAAGTAAAAAATCTGCTCATCGTCTCAACATAGAAGAGAAATAGGAAGTAGGCAAGAGGGCAACCCTGTCTAACCGAACGCGTGAGCTTGAAACGTTCCCCTCTTCCCCATGCCAAGAGCAACTGACTGTGCGCACATCTGTAGAGGGCTGACACACCCTGATCCAAGCATTTGAGAACCCCATCCTACATGGAGTGCCCTCCAAGAAATCCCAGTCAACTTTACTGTAAGCCTTCTCAAAATCGAGGAGTACCACAAGATCCTCTCCTCCAAGACGCGCAAGGGCAAACGCTCCCAAAAGGTGAAAATGTTGTCAAGTATACTACACCCCTTCAAAGCAGAGCGCCGGTGGCAGGAGTAATCTTACATCCTTTGGAGATTCCCAATGGTAAATGGGAAAGTATCTCTATGGATTTTATTGTGGGTTTACCAACCACTGTACGAGGTCATATGAGAGGCCCAGGGAACTGCCTTGGTTGGATTCACCGCCCAAACTCCCTTATCCCTTATATAGCCCCTTGCTACCAAATCCCAAGTTCCACACTGGCAGCCGGCCACCTACTGGCCCCCCTGCGTATCCCCTTGGCATGACATTACTCCCCCCGTGAGACAAAACCTATATGTGTCCTCAAACTCAGAGCCTTGTCTAAGATTTCGTAGGCTGAGATGAGAATGGTGACGGGTCGCCACTGCCGAATCTCATCCAAGGAGCCTCCCTCCTTGGGAGTAAGGTATATCAAGCCCTGCTGTTAGGCATCTCTCCAGTGTGCAAAATATAATGGTAGGCATTACAAAGATTCGAACCACGCATGTCCCAGTACTCTAAGAAGAAACTGGGAGTCAAACCATCCTCCCCTGGATAGCTACCGCGGCGGAGTGCCCTGAGGGCCTCATGGGGCTCCTCTAGCTATAGAGACAACTCCAGTCTTTGATGCATCTCCTCAGTAACTAGGCAAGGCATCTGTGCCCAAACCCGCTCTCTACATGCATCTTGCCACTCTGATTTTGGCTCAACTAACAACAAATCACGGTAAAAGTCAGTAGCAACTGCATGCATATCCTCGGGCTATAAAGCAACTGACCCGTCGCGTCTGCTCGATTGGCTGACACTGGTGCGCGCATGGCGGGGCCCCACAGTCTCAAAGAACTCTCCAATAACTTTGTCGCTCACCTAGGTCCACTGAGATGCTTGCTGATGAAAGGAAAACTCATGACGCCAATCCTCAATCCTAGTCAGCTCCTATCAAGCCTACTGCATCTGCTCTTCCAACCAAGGCAATCTGGGTGGTGCTCCTACATCCGTTGTAAGGAAGCAATGCCACGTCGGAGACGCTTCTCCTCCTCTCTCGCTGCAGTCAAGCGAGCAACAGACTCTTGGACGAAGAAGCGACTAAGCTTAGCAGTCCAAAGGCCACTCTACGAGCATGGGTGCCCTTAGTGCCCAAACTCTTTGTCCAAAGTGTGACCACCCGCTCTCTACGCTCTGCATCTAGCAAGATCCGCTCAGGGATGCGCAAAATCATACTTCCACTTCTCTGTCTGCTTGTCACGGTAAGAATCAATGGAGCATGATCTGAAAATGTAGTACTTGCCAGAATGCCAATAGATCTACCCATGACACAAATGTGGTCACTGGCGTAGAGGCAATCTATCCGAGATAGATTCGCTTCTACTCTGTGGTTAGAGCGAGAGAAAGACAAGCTGTCTCGGGCCGCACAAAGCCTGCATGCTGCCAAACATCTGCAATCCTCAAGGTCATACATAAGCGCTCCCATGCTGCCAACTTAGCCCCGTGCACAGTAGCATGGCTGCCTCCAATCCTATCTGAGGGGTCCTCCAACGTGTTGAAGTCTCCCCCGACACACCACTGCTCTACATTCGGCAAGGACTCTACAAATATGTGACCAAAACTCAATGCGTGCACTTGCCACATCGGGCACATAAATTTTCACAAAGCCCATGAGGCAACCATGAGGCAACCATGAACCTGCATAGTAATCCATTGGGCTCTGCCTGGCACAATAATACCTCTTCTCACAATGACGTGCTGCCATGAGTCCGCAATAATCATACATACCCCTCCCTAGATGTCTTTATGCTCAAAAGCAGCCGACCAAAATATCTCATAACGACCACACAAAATCTGACCACATCGCCAAATGTGGCTCTCACAAAGATGATGCTCTTGAAGCATAAGAATGTCAATTGTACCACCCACAAGGCATTGCTCAAGTTCCTGATGCAAGCGATCCCTCTGACGCTGAAATTGGGGTCCTTCTAATCCCTGCACATTCCATGAGACGATTCTCATGGAGTTGGTGAGGAAAAACTGATGCTGCCACAACAACCAATCTCGCTATCTTCGAGAGGCCGGCTAGGATGGGGAGTAATCTACATCCGAGCGACCCCGAGATAGTCGTGATTGTAAAATCCGTCCAACCCAAGCCAAGGAAGAGTGCAATCCATCGGGCTACATCCTTTGTCCAGGCGTCCTCATGTACATATACATAGCAGGGTGTTCAGCAAAGAAGTGTACCACTATGTCCCTACATCCTGCTATATTTGGTGGTGTCACAGAGAACTTGGCCAACGGCCACAAAGTCTGTATCAGATATGTCACTCTCAAGTCTCCTGTGTGATGAGAGAACATAAGTAAACGGTGATAATTAGCTTATGATCAAAAAGTTAATCTATCTACTTAATTAAATCAAAACAGACTACTTTTAGTTTAATTTTTTTTATAAAAAATAACTGATCAAGTTAGATAATTATAAGTTAATTAAAAGAGTTAGTAAACATCATAAGTAAGACGTGATAATTAGCTTATGATCAGAAAGTTAATCTAACTATTTAATTAAACCAAAATAGATTGATTTTAACTATAAATTTAAAAAGAAAAATTAAATAACTAACTTGAAAAATTACAAGATAATTACCAAAATTAAGAAACATCATCATCGAACTGTGATAATTATATCATATTTACTTAATTAGTTTAAGTAATTATAATGATAAAAAAAAATTTACGGCAAAAAATTAATTAAGATAAATAAAAATTACTGTTAAGAGGTTCTAGTAAAAATACTGGCAACATAAATCATTGATAGAAAGTTGAATAAATTCAGTCTTTAAGAGATAATGAATCTAATAAATTTTAAGCAAAAAATAAACAGATGTCCGACTTAATAAAAAGAAAAATTAGAAAAAAGATACAAAAGTTTATAAGGAAATTAAGGGAGTTTACAAAACCCTTAAGGAAGCTAAGATAAAATTATCTTAGCTATATAAGCAAATAAAAAATTACTAGTTCAAGAAATTACCATCTAGAACTACAAATTTAACCTTCGTTCGAGTAAAAAGAGGAATTAGATTGAATACGAAAGTAAAGTCACGTTTTTGGATGATTTACTTAATAAATAGACGTTCTTTTTTATAAAGATAGAAATCATGGCTCCAAAAAGGACTCGAGCAAACCCTCAATTTGATGATGAAGGTAGTACTCCAAAGAAGGTTAGAGCGTCGCATGACGACGGGGCAGGGCCTAGTAGTAGGCCTACTGATGAAAGCATTCAAGCACAAACACTGCAGCAAATACCCCACGAATCCCAGGAGGGTCTTCATTATAATTTAAGATTAATAATTCCAGTTTTTCTTTAAGTATTAACATTGCATACGTAAAAGAGGGAGTAAGGAATTAGGAAAAGTAAAACTGGTTGAAAACGGAAGACATCTTTCAACAATCAACGTGCATTTGTTTGTACATTAGGAAAGAATTGTTTGGATTGAAGCTGATTGAATTAGGAAAGATATAATTGATCATCCTTAAGACAGC
Source organism: Adiantum capillus-veneris (assembly GCF_014529385.1). Classification (NCBI taxonomy): domain Eukaryota; kingdom Viridiplantae; phylum Streptophyta; class Polypodiopsida; order Polypodiales; family Pteridaceae; genus Adiantum; species Adiantum capillus-veneris. The sequence goes on along the minus strand of NC_140941.1, from coordinate 78,769,199 downwards.
TTGTCTCAAGACATTTACGACTCCTTGGTATATTTTGATGAATAATGATGGCTTTCCAGCCACGGATAAGTCAGTTATCCCCATGAACGATGAGTGTCTACTGCGTGTTATATCTTGATGTTCCTATATAAATTAGGATACCGTTTTTATCTTAGGAGAACCGCCCGGTTGTATGGGCAACTGGTTTAGTGTATGGGCACCCCGAACTTTGGGTGATGGGTTTCTACCCTGGAATATGAATAAAGAATGGGTGCCATTTTTTTCACCCTTAGGTGATCTTGAGACAAAAAGAGTACTGGTCATGGTTGTTATGGTCAATGATTTTGATTGACAATATCCCGTCTTAAGTTAAAAGATGTCTGTTTGCTAAAATAATACTTTTCAATGTTTGTCTTTAACCCTTGATTGAAGGAACCACTATGACGAAAAATTAAAAGAAACCATTATTTTAAATGTTAAAACAATGTAATAGTAATTAAAAAAACAAAAGAATCATGTGTAACTAAGGTTTTCAATCAAGGACGGGTGGACCTGATCAGTCAGGTAACTATCCATTCCCGCGCACTAAAAATGTTTAGAAAACTTCTCCACTTGAAGGAGAAGTTCACCGACAGCTGTGCCCTCACATCTGTTAGGGGGAAAAAACGTTGTTGAGAATACCTTAGCCCAATTTGTGAAAGTTATAGGGCCGAAACAATTTGGACTTTTAAGTTGTTGTCCCGTTTCCGCCGTGAGACAGAACTAGGTCTTCTTCCAGAGCTATAGACCCAAGCCATTGTCAATGGTAAAGGTCTACTCCCTGGACCCTTCTTACTTAGAAACTCTGACTTTTTAATAGGCCTAGAGATCTAACAAGGATGCCATCCCAATTTCGGTATTGGTGGGTTGGGGATCTCACAATTGGTATCACTCTACATAGGATGGGCTTCTTAGATGCCTGGATCATAGATGTGTCAGCTCTTTACAGACAAGACACACAATCAAGTACTTTTGGCAGGTGGTAGAGGTGATCGTTTCACTAAGTGCTAGAGTGCCTCAAGATGGAGGCCCTTGGAGACCTTCGACTAGATGGATTTTCACAGAGATACGCAAAGTTGGCTTGAGTAGGAGACTGGAGGACCGTTTTGCTGTTAGTCTGTTCCGCTCCTGGGAGCGGCTGCGGAGAGGCCTGGAGCAATACTAGCCTACTTGCACGGAGGAGCGCCTGAGACAGCCTTTTGTTTGGAACCCCATGGTTAGCACTCAGAGAGGCCACTTGGTTGGTAGTAGGTCTCATGTTTCTTCGGGTCCCATGATAGAGGGTCCAACACGCACTTTAGGTGACTGGCTACAGTTCTCAGGCTTGTCAAAGGAGCTTCAGAGCATCCAGCTACAAGACATGAGAGGAGTGCAGAGCATGTGTCAGGACCTCACAGAGGCAGTACAAGCTGAGTGACTCACACCTCTTGAGTCAACAGCCCCAAATGGATGGGGGCCTTCACACGACTCGAGGTCCTCATCGCAGTTCGGGCTTCCTCAGATACTATACCCTCCCATGTATTTCGAGCTACAAGGTGAGGGTCGTTTACACCGAGTTTCAGTAGAGGCCCCACAAGTGGCAGAGTGCTGTTTTTCGAGGATCCGAGCTGCGAGCATCTATGGGAGAACTTGTGTCATAGATCCTAACCCAACAGCTCTTGAGATTGGCCAATGGAGGCTGTGGGCTTGGGAGAGCTATCCACTTGCACGAGTGCAATGGGATCCTGGAGAGTGGTTTTGGAGAGACCCTTTCGCATCAACCGACCATCCATGTGTCGCTTTCTTTCAAAACACTGTTCGACTGGGACGTGACACACTGGCAGCACCGAGAGAGGCTCGTCCTACTACAGGACCTCATTGGCAGCAGGGGGGTCTCACAGCTGAGTTCTTGTCAGCTTTTTGGGCGAGGTTGTGGGACGCCAGACAAGCGCAGTGAGTCACTTTGTTCCAATGGCTGGTTGCACATAGAGCTACAACATTGGGGAGCTGGCTTGTACATAGTGGTCTCTCGACAGCATGCGCAGCTTGTGACCATCCTGTGGAGAGTCAGCGTCAATGTCTTTGGGACTGTCCTATGGCACAACAGGTTTGGTTTGTGTCCTTTGGCTGATGCCAACTCTTTCCATAACACGGCAGTACACTTGGGGTTGCAGCTGCTTGGTCCACTCTCACGGGCCCGGCACTACAGTTTGAGCTATGCTCCACCAACAGGATAATAGTGATGCAGGGGATTCGACCTACACTCCAACCTGCTACAGAGCTTACTCCACAAGAGTGGTCCACTGAGAAAGAGGAGTGTTAGGAGCTCGTCTGCGGCCTGACACTCTGGTTCGTCTGGCTGGCCCGCTGCTTCAACATCTTTGAGGCTCGCTCTGTACCACCAGCAGAGACAATTCGAGATCTTTGGCTAGAGCTGATCCATACTCTCAAGGGAGAATTCGAGAGACTCCAGGGCAGCTCCGGCCGCACGCGGGAGCGTAGAGAGGCTTTCCTTTGACTCTGGCGCCCTGGGCCTTTCTTCACCATGGTCCACGGTGTGCTTAGATGGCACTACCGTCCACCTGTGTGGCTTTTCCTTCCTCCCATCTCTTGATTTAGCCTCATTGTACGTATGTTGTTTTTTCATTGGGAGAGTGTCACACACGGGAGCGCATAGCAATATAAAATATATTCGAATAAATAGGATTTATCACTTATTATTGAAGCCAAAGGATATAGAGAGAAATAGATAGATAGATAGAGAGAGAGACAGAGAGAGAGAGAGAGAGAGAGAGAGAGAGAGAGAGAGAGAGAGAGAGAGAGAGAGAGAGAGAGAGAGAGAGAGAGAGAGAGAGAGAGAGAGATATGAAATGAAATGAAATGTTATATTAACGTCTTCAAAAGGCCAAAGTGACCTATGAGACCAGAAAGTTACAATGTGGTGGATCTGATACAAAGTCAGAGTAACAAGATGACAAAAATGAAATGACAAATGTCACAATAAAATACTATGGAATCCTAAACTACTAGGTGTGAACTAAGCAGCTAGCTGGGATAGCTAGATCACAAGAGATCCAGCATCGGTCGTTGGCGGATCTCATCAATTTCCTCCATGGTCAGTAGTCTGACCGGGTGTCGTGCATGTCGAGTCAAAGTGATCCGAATCCTCTGATGCAGCCTCCGCCGATGCTGTGTAGTCCTCCACAGTCGTGGGTGTCTGGATCTCCCCAGCTCAGTCGCTCGGTCGATCAGTGTGCCTCTGGTGTGAGACGACGAGCTCTGTTGTGGTAGTAACTCCTCCGGGTGTCCAGTGGTAGCTCTAAAGAAATCTGTGATCTGTCTCTGAGACTGGCTAGCCTCTCCTCTCATCAGGCTCTCTCTGTGTCTGCGTAGCTCGAGCAAAAACAAACCCAAGCATCTCTGATCCTCGTACTGCATGACTCTGGAGAATGGTCCAAAGCCCTCTCTGAACAAGCAATGGAAGCGGCCTCGTATCTCGTAGTACACGGGGCAGTGGCATGTTAGTGCAACTATGTCTCAGGCTCGATGTCACACAGGGGGCATGTCCTGGCCTCTGCTGGTACTCCGCTGTATCTCCCAGTCTCGATCCGCAGCTGGTGTGAAGATGTGCGTATCTGGCCGATAGCACATCGTACCCCATGAGATGAGACAAGTGGGTGTCCACGTATCTGGGCCTCGTCACAAAACCATCAACCGTAAGCTGGAGGAGATGCTCTCTGTAGAAAGCCATCTTCGTGTCCAGCTCCTGTGCTGGCTGTATCCATGTCCTCCTGGTGTCTAGCTGAGTCAAGTCCTAGCGGATGAGCTTGGTGATCTTGGACTGTGTAAGAGTCAGAGAGGGTGCATCCATTGAGTACTGGAAGGGAGGCAATCTGTCTATGCTGAACCCATGCGCCTGAAACCATGATGTCATCTCCCCATACCAGCATGCTGTATCTCCCTGCATGGCTAACTGTCGAGAGGACTCAAGTGCAAGGCGGGAATATCTGTCTCTGGGAAGTTCCCACATGCGGTGTATGAAGGAGACAGATTCGGTGAGCGCCTCAACCACTAGTGGGGGCGCCGCTAGCTCTGCTCGAACAATAGCACGTGGTACTGAGGCCTTGGCTCTAATGAGCCGCGAGATCATAGAGACCAAAGGCTTCTCCATGTCCCCCCATCCATCACTGCGGCCTGTCCTCCCGTGATGATCCAATGAAGGTCCCCAAATCTCAGCTCCATAAAGCAATGCAGAATCCACCAGATTGTCAAAGAGCCAGAGCTTCGTCCGAGGCTCCTTAAACTGAACCTGTGAACACATCCTTTCCAATCTACCCAATGCTGCATGGGCTCTGGTCAGTCTAGTCTCTGCTGCCCTCCTCAATGAGAATGCTGGCCCACTAAAAACCACTCCAAGGTAAGTGTATGCATCTGTATACTCCACAGTCTCCTAGCCGTATGTGAATGCTGGGGCTAACCTCCTGATCCACTGCGGGGTGGTATTAAATACCATGACCTTGGTTGTACCAAGGTTGACGGACAAACCACTTTCCTGGGCAAACCTATTCAAAGCATCCAAGTGACATTGCATCCCCTCTGGAGAGTCGGAGATCAACACAATATCATCAGCATATAACAATAATGGAATCCATGTCCCTACCAGTTGTGCACCTCTATCACCATCTCTCTCAATGTAGTCAGAAACCTCATCCACATACATACCAAACAAAGTAGGAGAGAGCGGGCAGCCCTGCTTCACCCCAATAGTGGAGTGAATCGGTGTGGATAGACCCTCTGAGGTGCGTACCTGCCCCACTACTGACCTGTATAATACCATGACCCCCCAAATGAGCTCTGTGGGTACTCCCATTTGCTGTAATCTGCGCATCAATCTAGCTCTAGGCACTGTGTCAAATGCTTTGCAGAAATCCACAAAGCTACAATAGATCCGTCTCCCACGCGATCTACCCTCCTCAATGATGGCTCTGAGTGTCAAGATATGGTCAAGAGTAGAAAAACCCCTCCTGAACCCTACCTGCCCGGCTGCGCGTATCCCCTTCCTCTCTGCCCATCTACTCAGCTGCTGCTCAAGAATAGATGCGTACAACCGTGCCAATGTGTGTCCAATCATGATAGTGCGATAATTCCCAGGCTCCATAGCGTCTCCCGACTTGAAGATAGGTACAATAGTAGATAGGCTCCAAGTATCAGGCAAGCCCTCACACATGGCACGGTTAAACATCACTGCTAGAAGCTCTGCTAGTAGATCTTTGGCATGCGTGAAATGCTCAGCCACTAAACCATCATGATCGTATGCTCTCCCAGTCCTCATCCTGTCAAAGGCCTTCCTCACCATCTCCGCGGTGAAAAAAGCACATGTGTGTGGGCATGGATCGGGAGGGTCGGGAAGGGGGGGCTGCTCAGGAACTGTGTACAGAGATGATGCGTATTGGCCCCAGTCCTTTGTAGAAGTGATAGCCGGGGGGGAGAGTGCTCTTGAAAGAGCTGCCATGCCTCACGTGAGTCTTGACTCAAGAATAGCTAATATAGATCCTGCTCTAGCCGAGCCAAAAATGCCCTCTTCTTCCGCCGCACTAGGCGTCGGCAGTCAATCTATGACTGTCTGTGAGTGACTGTCTGTGAGAGAGAGAGAGAGAGAGAGAGAGAGAGAGTACTGGGGACCAGAAGATGGGTTGGTCCCCCCCGTAATAGTATCTTTATTACTGAGGAGAAGTCTATACAAGCACTTGAACCGAACGTATTACCACGTTCATTTTAGAATAAGACTTGATGGTTCTTGGAAGCCTTAGCTTCCAATTCCTAGGGCAAAACTGAAACCGACCTGTACTTTCAAAAGGGCGGTAGACCTTAGACTTAAACCTTATTTGCTTTCACCCATTTAATTTGTAGCCCACTTTACCTCTTTCAAGACACAACAAAGGGGAAAGGGATACAAGCTGCTAGAATGCACCTGTATGAGAAAACCGACACCAGATTGGCCCCTAACTTAGGCGCCCCTTTCGGTATTTCTTTATTGTTTAAAAGAGGGAATAAACGTTGTGGTTCCCTACAAGCTGCCCTGCACAAGCTTGGCTAAATTTCAACTGTTCCGGCCCGATTTCGGCAACATAACTGTACTAGGACCCTTCACAGTCAGTATTCCCACGTATTGAATGACTTTCTCGACGCATACGGGCACTTTGCAAAACCTGGCGAGAATTTGCAGCACGCTGAATTCTCTGTTTTCAGCCCCGAAAATGCGGCAGATCACCTGTGCAGCGGTCCCCTCACGTCCCCGAACCTCCTAGGGGTATTAGGGTCCGTTTAGGGCCAAAACCCTAAACCTGCAAAAATACACAGCAGGTTGTAATTCACTGTTTCGGGCTCCGTTTTGCATGCCGATCGCATCCGTAGCAAGCCCTCGAGCTCCCGCACCTATAGGGCTACTTGCCCTTTGAATCGGACGAGATTTCTGACGTGAAACCTCTCCGAATTCACATGTATCTACGGGGGATTAGCCGCTAGCTAATCCAGTACCTGTGCAAGAGGCTCTTGCCTCGGCAATCGCGCATGAACCCACATAACTGTACATTGGTCAAATGAAAAGCCCACTAGTGGGGCATAACATACTGCCATAGGGGAGAGAGAGAGCAGTGCGTAGCGTGCAGGGCATCACTCCTGGCACCGCACTGTACATAAGAGGGAAAGGAGGCACTCCATTGAAGCTCTCAACCTGTGACAACATGAAAATGAGCCTTCTCCTCTCTAAAATCAGCGCCCCCTTCTCTTGCATGAGGAAAATGCACAGAAATGTGCCACTTGGCACATTTACAAGCTATTTCCCATTTCGGGGTTGCCGCCTAAAAATCTCCTGACCAGTTGCCCAGTTGACTTCGCGACAGAGTTGTAAAATGTTCCCCTAGTCATACCGGAGGTAATGACGCGAACACATTATTAGGTCCCAAAATAGCAGTACCCTAAATTTTAGGAGATGCTGCCATTGTATCTTTCTAGGTCATCTGACCCCCTTTGTACAGTGCAGCCACACCCAAAACTGAAATGTAGCCTCTGTAGCAAAGGATTCCACTTTGGCTAGTCAATGACCCCACTTTGGCTAACCATAGTCCTTGTCCAACCTTAGTGCTCTCTTGCCCTCAGGCCTGGACTCCCTTTGAACAGTTCCACACTAGCTGTGCAATGGAGGACTGTCACCAGCGTGTGACTACTATCTATCCTTTTTGTTGATTTCTTTCTGCTTATCTATTTACTTTCACTTTTTGGAAACACCCCTCGGGAAATCTAACTGCCCTGCATTGCATAGCTAGTGTGGAACTGTCCAGAGGGAGTCTCGGCCTGAGGGCAAGAGAGCACTAAGGTTGGACAAGGACTATGGTTAGCCAAGTGGGGTCATTGACTAGCCAAAGTGGAATCCTTTGCTACAGAGGCTACATTTCAGTTCTGGATGTGGCCGCAATGTACAAAGAGGGTCGGATGACCTAGAAAGATACAATGGCAGCATCTCCTAAAATTTAGGGAACTGCTATTTTGGGACCTGAAAATGTGTTGACGTCATTACCTCCGGAATGACAAGGGGAACATTTTCTTACTCTGCCGTGAAGTCAACTGGGCAACCAGTTGGGAGATTTTTAGGCGGCAACCCCGAAACGCGAAAATGCTTGTAAATGTGCCAAGTGGCACATTCTGGTGCAGTTTCTAATGCAAGAGAGACTTGGCGCTGAATTTGAAGAGAGGACGGGCTGTTTTGCAGCTTTTGTCACAGGTTAAGAGCTATGGAGTGCTTGCTTTCCCTCCTATGTACAGTGCGGTGCCAAGAGTGATGCCCTGCACGCTACGCACTGCCCTCTCTCTCCCCTTTGGCAGTATGTTATGCCCCTCTAGTGGGCTCTTCATTTGACCAATGTACAGTTGTGTGGGTTCATGCGCGATTGCCGAGGCAAGAGCCTCTTGCACAGGTACTGGATTAGCTAGCGGCTAATCCCCCCGTAGGTACAGGTGAATTCGGAGAGGTTTCACACCAGAAATCTCGTCCGATTCAAAGGGCAAGTAGCCCTACAGGTGCGGGAGCTCGAGGGCTTGCTACGGATGCGACCGGCACGCGAAACGGAGCCCGAAACAGTGAATTACAGCCTGCTGTGTATTTTTGCAGGTTTAGGGTTTTGGCCCTAAACGGACCCTAATACCCCCAGGAGGTTCGGGGACGCAAGGGGACCGCTGTACACGTGATCTGGCGCATTTTCAGGGCTGAAAACAGAGAATTCAGCGTGTTGCAGATCCTCGCCAGGTTTTGCAAAGTGCACGTATGCGTCGGGAAAGTCAGTCAATGCGTGGGAATACTGACTGTGAAGGGTTCTAGTACAGTTATGCTGCCGAAATCGGGCTGGAACAGTGGAAATTCAGCCGAATTTGTGCGGGGCAGCTTGTAGGGAACCACAACGTTTATTCCCTCTTTTGAACAATAAAGAAATACCGAAAGGGGCGCCTAAGTTAGGGGCCAATTTGGTGTCGGTCTACTCATACAGGTGCAATCTAGCAGCCTGTATCCCTCTCCCCTTTGTTGTGTCTTGAAAGTACAGATACAATAGACGACTAATAATGGGTGAAAGCTAAATCAAGGTTTGAAGTAAAGTCTACCGCTTTTTTTGGATTGAACAGGCCGGTTTCATGGTTCCATCGACGGGATTAAATCACTTTTTCCCATAGAAGTGAGCCTTGGTCAGTTTTGGGCTTGAAGACACAGGGGATCATAGACCAGACACAGGGAATTGCAATTATGGCTGACAGACCAGATGATGTGACTGAAGAGGTTTCCTCTTCACAGGGTCAACAGACTCATGAAGTGGGTGAGTCCTCAAGACCACCACAGACAGATGACGATATATTCAGGACCCAGTTAGCTACTGCTGTGGCTATGTTCACACAAGTAATGCAGAACCCGAGGTTTTTAGCCTTTCTGCAACCTCCTATTCCGTCTCAGCAAGTTGGGTCATGGATCATATTTAAAAGCCTGTTAAGGCTCGAGCACAGGTGATTCATACCGCACAGTCAATGGAAACACCTGTACACTTGACGGAGAACATGCAGTTTCCACAACCTATGCCTAAGGTGCAAGAACAGGTGCCTGAGATGCCAGTCTTTCAGGCTGTACCAGTTCAGCCCGCCACCTTTCAGCAGCCTATAGCTGGTTCTAATGGGCAGGGAAGCAACCTACAGGCTATGCAACAGGTCTTCCCACCACCTTCAGTACACCCTGGCTATTTTGGAGGTGGATCGGTATTCCAGAGCATGGCTGGTCATGCACCTGGAAATCAGTTTTACACGCCAGGAACAGTGTTTGGGGGTGCTCAAACGATGATGCCTAACCCCATGTACAGTGTCATGGGTATGCAACCAGGGTTTCAAAGCACTCAGGGCCAATTCGGGATGCCACAGGCAAATTTTGGTATGGCTTGAATTACAAATCAGCAGCCAAATATGGCATTTCCAGGTTAAGTTAATAGCGGCCAAGGAACACAGATGAACCCTAATAGTGTTCCCATGTTTCAGTCACTTCCATATGACAATTTAACGCCGCTGGAGAGGCCAACTCCGTACAAAGAAGGTGGCAAAGGTGTGTCATTCACGACCTTTACAGAGTTTGATGACAGGAAAAAGGCTCTCTCATTCCTCCAGCAGTTTGACAAGGCCTATGTAGGGGGAAACTTTACAGAGGCTTCAAAGGTCCGCAAGGCAGCCACTTTCTTGACAGGGAATGCGGGACAATGGTGGACAACTTTATTGCTTCAAGGGCAAGCTCCGTCCACATGGATCTACTTCAAGCAGATTTTTGCAGCAGCATGGTTATCTGATGACTTTGAAGCAGATGTCATGACAGAATGGCACCAGTTAGAGCTAAATGCTGCCACTTGCAGGAATCTGGATGATTACAATCGGAAGTTTTGGAAAGCTCTACTTCCAGTAACTTCCTATAGGTTTGTGCCATTGACAGAACAGATTGAAAAATACTGTTGTGGCCTACCTAAAGGATTGAGAAAGTACTGTACAAAGACTAAAGTCAATACTTTGACGCAGCTCATCGAGGTAGCAAACACTGGCAATGGTTTGCTCAAGGGATAAGATTGTGAATTTAACACTGGCGTCAAGGAAAGATCAGGCAAGAAAAATTCAGCCAAGAAGCACGTTCCCAATGAGGCTCCTAAAGGGACTCAGGAGTCAGCCAACGCAGGGAAAGATAAAGCTACGGCTGAATCAGAAAAAGGACCAGCAAAGAAATGGAAAAGACGTTTTCCTCGCAAGTCAGAAGAGCAAAAGAAGGTCCTGAGGACAGAGAACAAATGTTTTATATGTGAGCAGCCTGGCCACATTGCTTACAACTGTCCTACAAAGAAAAGGCCAGCTGATTCTGATGACAAGGAAGACGAGAAAGGAAAGAAGCCCATAGGTTGCCCACATATTAAGTGGGCGGCCGGTCACCTTTAAAAATGGTCTGAATCTACCCAAAAACTCAATAAAACCAAAACAATGCTCTATCAGCACTTCCCAGGCGTCCCTGGATGCAATCACATGCACAGTTGCAATGCTGAGATAGACTTCCTCGCAAGAAAGCATCTGCTTTCCTGAAAAGCAATTCGGCTTCCTTAGAAAGCGTCTGTTTTTCCTCAAAGTTTCCTTTGAACCCATGTTCATTCAAGTGCTTGCTTTTCCTTGTGCGCAAGTCTAACACAGTTCGGAATTTCCTCATAACTATGGATATCCCCTTTCCGATGCACCCGTCACTTACCTTGTGACACATCAGGAATACCTTTCACTAGTCCTTTCCTACCGAACTTACGGTACAATCTCCTTCACCAGGCTCTATGTCACCCATCCTATGACGCATCAGAGATGTCCATTCCTAGATGGTCGAATACTTCTTACCGATGCTCCCTGTCACCCATCCGATGTGACGCATCTCAGAAGTACCCGTTACTGGTGGCCTTACAAATATTCCCCTTCTCAGGGCTCCTAGCATTACTCTGAATGATGCACTAGGAATACTTTGTACTCGGATGTCTACAGTGAGAAAAACCCTCACTTAAAATTTCAATAATTCATTTAGAATTATTTTTCATGGTGTTCCAAGCGACAAAACTCACTTATAAATCCAATTATTCATTTAGAATTATTTTTATCTCAGATAAAACCGATTTAGCAACAGAGAGGCTCCCCTTATGAATGTTGTAGCCCTCTCTAGTAGAGTTGGTTGTCGCCCTATGGGCAATTTCATTAACTAATAGAAGAATCTTTTTCTCGAAAAAAAAATAATCTTTCCTACATTTTTTTATTGACATAAAAGATGTTACTTCTTTCTGTTCTGACAGATGTTGATTCCCAACGGAGCCTTAACCACTTGACACATTGCTATAAATGAAAAGGTAAACAATATTTACTATAACTTTTTTTTATACCCCCGACCCTCTCTCTAGAGTATTGCAAGTCACCTCAGTGAATGCCCTTTGTGTTGGAGTGTATCTGGAGAGTCTTTTTGATTAAATTTGACCTTGTAAGGACCTCCCAATGGTTGACATTATCTCCAACATTGGTGGAACTCTTCCCTCTCTATCGGATCCAATGCTAGAATCCATTTGTGCTATAGGGAAACGGATCGAATCCACCATAGGCGAAGAATCGTCTAGGCTCTGATACCATTGTAACAGGCTTAGACACTCCTAGCGAGAAATCAATAGCGACACATCAAAAACTGCAACAATAGAACTTGAGATAGAGGGAGAGAAGAGGAGAGTCCCGCTTACAGACACACTGGCCGAAAAGTCTAGCGCCCCTATCGGTACTTCTTTCTTTATTACTTCGTAGAGGTACAATAGCCGTGCCGTTGCTTTGCTTCCACTCGAACTGGAATGCAAGAGACAGAGCCCTCAATACATATTTAAAGTCCCTTGGCCCCAAAAGAAACTTCTATAAAAAGATTTGCATCCATTAGCTACAAATCCCAGAACTTATGCAAAGTCTAGCTTTCGTAATTCCCAGCTTGTCCGTCCAGGCGCCACGGCAACAAGGCCCAAGGGTCCATGTTTTGCGGATCAGTCTGTACGGAGTCACTTCAACAAATCGTGTCTGCTCTTTTTTTAAGGGCTTAGGCCCTCGACCACAACTTTCAAAGTTGTCAGGGTGAGGGTTTTTAATCCCTAACCCCTTGGAAACTGTACCACATCACTAACTTCTGACAGTTAGCATCCTTAAGGAGTATCTTCTTGCTTATTCCACACATCCACTTTACGTAAAGCATGAAGCTCAAGCCAATGAATACAATGATCAGATAGTGAAAGAGGGTGATCAACCCTTGGCTAAAAGTAAAAGCAACCAAAGCGTCAAGTAATAAGAAGGGATGCAACTCCAGCACTAGACGTCATCCTATCTGGGTAGGAATCCAACGTTCTCAGATATGGGGACGAAGAGACAGCTTGGTATGCCTCTAGGAGGGATTTAATTCCTATAAAGCAAGTGCTTTTGGACCTAATTACACAAGTATTGGTGGCCTATATGGAGCAAGGATGCCTCGCTTTATGGGAGGGATGTATGACACAATGCCTCGCATGCAAGAATACCCTTATGGTTTCCACCAAGGCAAGATCGGTGGCATGTAAGAAGGAGAGATGCCTCGCATGCAAGAACACTCTTATGGCTTCCGCCAAGGCAGGATAGGTGGCATGTACGGAGGAGGGATGCATCATAACTGCGGGACAGCTTTTGGCACTCAAGGCAACACAATTTCTATGAGCCAATGTGTATGATCAGTTGACCCGGATGGAGGGACTTCAAAGAAGCGGTCCAGAATGTCAAGTGCAACACTTTCTCAGGGCCCCGAGACAAGAAGAAAGCACTTGCGTTTATCCAGCAATTTGATACCAATTTCTCCAAAGGCAACTTCATTCAAGCCTCCCAAGTCGAAAAAGCATTCTCTTTCTCATGGGGAATGCACAACAATGGGAGTCGACTTATTGTTACATGGAAAGGCACCACAGACATGGTGGGATTCAAAATCGTTTGCTTTCCTATGATTAACACCAGCAAAGATATTGACTGCCTGAAACCACTTGCAGTTCAAGAAAAACGACGCTACAGTTTTAAAAACATATTGAACACACTCTACAGCCTTTTTGGGACACTTTTCTTCCTATGGCTTCTTTTTGGATGGTGATCATCGAAATGATGTGGGTTGCCTCTTAAGCTGAAGGGGTACCTGCCTATAGCAGAAAGCTATATGTCTTGCTCACAAGGGCGTTGACATTTGAGGATAAGGATTCAAATGAGAATTTGCAGGACCAAAGTCAAAAAATCAAGAAGAAGAATAAAAGGTCACGTTATGTGTGGAATCCAGCACGTCACTGTCAAGCTTGTCCCCTTCCAACTTATCAACGTGCCCCTTGCTTCCCAAAAAAAGCCTGCCCCACAGAAAAACAAAACAAAACAAAAAGCGCGAGAGGAGAGAGAAGAAGAAGAAAAATTTTAACGTTGTAGGAACAATCCCAAGAGACCTCAAAGATCTATCCTACAAGCCTTGCAAACAAAAAGAGTTCAACGATCATGAATGCACCAAAATCAAATACGTTTCTGGCACATTGATGACCTAAGCTTTCAATTTGAACCAGCAACAAGAAAACTCAAACCGAGAGCTTTGATTAAAGGTAACAGAGATACTCTTATCCTTAGTTAATAGTATAAACTGTGAAATCAGTCAGGCTAAAACTACAATAGAAATACCTGTGAATATAATCAAGTTGAGATATGGTGTACAACAAACAAGCCTTTCAAAGCATAAAAAATCCTATGTTTCTCTTCAGAATGCAGTAGATCTATTTACTTCAATGTATTTGACTCACAGCTGCCATTGTAATGTACAAGATAGTGCAAATAAAATCAGTACTTGGCCTGCAAAATGAAAGAGAAAAACTGAATTTGCAATTTTCCAGAAATTAATACTTAAGTACTTTCATATGTTGACGATGAAACAACCGGTCACATGGTATTAAAAGTCTAAGGTACAACAAGGGATAACTGATTTGAGTCTCGACAAATAGACGGAGTAGGCTCACTGCTGCTGTGCGTTCCCCCCTCGCCATCGCTGTCCCCCCTCCCCCTCGCGTAGCTGCGCCCCTGCCCTGCAGCGCTGACCTTGCGCCTTCCCCCTCCCCCTCCCCCTCCATCCTGCTGCCTCGGCCTGCCCTCGCGTGCCAGCCTGCTCCCCCCCCATCCTTCTGCCCCAGACAGCTTTCGTGCGCCAGCCCGCTCCCCCCCCCCCCCCCCCCCCCTCCATCTTGCTGCCCCATTCCGCTGCCCTCGCTGCACAAGCCCGTTTCCACCAGCCTGCTCCCCCCCCCTCTCCCGAAGGCCTCACTTGTTCAGCCCTGCAGTAGAGTTGTCATTGAGACTTTACTCGCCGAGTTCTCAGGTGCTTGTCTTCACGCCCTCCCTCTCCTACACAGGAGGAGACACAAATGGAGGCTCATGCTCCGCCCCAGAGGGACTCCTCAAAAGCCCCCTCGCCCGACCCTATAGAGCCCACCATCAGACTTGCTCTTTCACCGATAGAGCAAAGCGAGCCTCGCAGTAGAGGTGGATCGCCTCCAGGCCACCTCCGTCATCTGCAAGATTCTTGGCACCAGACCCAGCAGAGGAGAGCTGCGTGATCTTCTCCAAGCCCGCCTTCTCGCAAAGGTGGGCAAGATCTTAGACGTTTAGATCCTCGGACGAGGCTACTTCCGAGATGGCGTCCAAGGTCATCGCCATGAGCCCCTGTGACCATCCGAGCAGTTCGAGCCCACTTTCGACAGTGGAGACATGGTTTTGACCCTGCTTCAGATGTTCTGGTAGAGGAGGCAGACATTCCCATCTCTGTTTGCTTTCTTGGTTTGTGGAGAGAGTACCTACCACTTTTATCCAGGATAGGCCTAGCGATTGGGATTGTCCTGGAGACACCTCGCACGGCAGCCTCAGTAGCTGCCAAGGCAACCGGCATCCCCTCAGTTCGCGTTCTGGTTAGGGACACTCGCACTCTCCCAAAGGTCACCTTCCTCGGGTGAGTGGGGGTTATTTTAGATAGAGAGTGGAGTATTCCGGCCTCCCGAATCAATGCTTCATTTGTCGACAGATGGGCCATCTCGCGAAGGCCTGTCCACGGAGGAGGCCCCGACCTACACCCCAGGCCCAGGCCCAGGCCCAACCCCGGCCCTGGCCTGCAAGGGCTGGCCACCAACCACATGCAGAGACACAGAGCACATAGGCAGAGCCACCCTCCGAGCCTGGGGCTCTAGTGAAAGAGGGATGGCAGTAGGTTCGTGGTCGACGACGACAGGGGCCACAGCGACAGCCTATCACTCAGAGTGGTCCTTAGGCGCCTGCCCAGGAGCAGTGGGTTCCCACGGGGAACCGATTCAGTCCTCTTGAGGAGGACGAGGTCCCTGCTCCAGCCCCCACCTCAGCTTCACCCACGACAACCCCCCCATCCCCCCGAGTTCACCCCCTCATCATCCTCCGCCCCCCTCTCCGCCGCCTGCTCCCGCCGCCTCTCCTCGCCCCACAACCTTTGCTAATCCCCCTCGCCCCTCTTCTCCCCCACCTCCCCCTTCTTCTACACCCCCCCCTCCCGCTCCAGTTCCACTGTCGACCCAAGGGACAGGGCCATCCCCCGCTAGCACCTTTGCCACGAGTCGCTTGGCGAGAGAGGGATAGCCTTTCTTGCGACCTCCCCTACAGGTACAGACGTCTCCCTTTGCAGCAATCTGTAGCGTGGATAATGTGTCGTGCTCTCTACAGTGTGGGTGCCCCTCAGTGCAATGTGCGTGACAATCTCACTCAAACAAATGGAAACTCACTCAAACAGAATGAAACACAGAAACGATGGATAACAACAGAACAACAACAGAGACACAGCAGTGGACCAGAACATGTGGACTCGACCACCTCAAAGAACCATGTACAGACTCACTCAGCTCCGGCCCAAGACTCACAGGTCCAAAATGGGGGTGTCGAGGCTCAGATGTGCAGGGATGGTGAAGCAGTGCTCTGTGTAAGACTCACTACCAAAACGACTACGTACCAGATCATGATAATGACCCAACGGCTACTACTCATAGATACAATCATAAAGAGCCACCAACGGCTCATAAATGTCAACCAACTAAGTGTGACCTGGCCACATGTCCACTAGGCCACCATCCGTATCCCTGCCACGTGTCACTGCCCAGAGTGTCCGTCCAGTGTGAACAGACCAGACCAACTGTACTAACTGTAACTGTGTCCTGTGAAAGTGACACTGTAGCCTGCTATAGGTTGCCCGCCACAAGACTGGTCACCGTCTCGGTGAGCCAAACACTGAATGAAACTGCAAAAGCAACTATACGTACAATGAAAGGTGGGCAAGAGCACAGTCCTGTCACCCAAGGGAAAGTGTCGTCGCCACTGCTGCTCCAGAAGTATCCGGATCGAGAGGAGCCATCAGATCGATTGTGTAATGATGCGGTTGCTGGACTGTGCTCTGCATAACCTGGCTTCCTGTGGTTGAAGGAGCCATTTGCTGCACAGCGGATGGAAGCACCTGCCCTGAAGTGAACTCCGAACGCCTAGTAACACAACCATGGCGGTGTGCACCAGCAAAACCGTCACAGCAAGGAACACTCTGGCTCTGCATGTGTGGCATCTGGACCTGAGACCCCTGCTGAGTAAAGTACTGGAACTGGGACTGTGGGTAGTGTCCCATGAACTGCTGAGAGGGCTGGGAGAAACCTGCTGGTGCTGCAAAGCCTGTTGGATTCTGGACCTGTATCCCTGGCCCAGTCCACCCATATCCCACAGGAGCCTGGGTAGGCCTGTTACCATACATCAGCATTTCTTGAAATCCCTGCACCTGTGCTTTTATGTCATCATTAATCCTTGATTTTATCTTCAATGCTTGCTGTAGTGCAAAAATCGTTGCGTCTCGATCTGCGATGGCACTCTCGACAACTCGCAGAGATCCCTCCATAGCTGCGTATGTGGCGGAGTGACGCTGGTGCGTTGCAGCTAGCTGCTCTGCGCCTAGCTCGATGGTGGCAATAGCAGCTCTGGAGTCCTGAAGTAACTTCTCTGAAAGCTAAAACAGAGAAGTGGAGTCGGTCATACCTGAAGATCCCTCAGATGCATGTGATGTTGGAGGGCGTACATGTGGCACAGCCGGCGAGCTAGAAGTGGGTACAACTGGTGTAGTAGGTGCCTCTGAGATTGTTGTTGTAGGTGGAGAGAGAGATATGTTGACCGGTGTATGAGTGAAGATGGGAGAAGAAGGAAGAGGATCCTGTATGGGTGAAGTGACAATCCTGTCTTGAGGAGCGACAGTAGACACTGGCGCCAGCACAGCAGAACCAGGGGTAGAAGTAGACGTGTGACGCTGAAAATGTATCCTAGTCTGCTGGCTTTCAGAAACTGGCAGAACCAGGGGTAGAAGTAGACGTGTGACGCTGAAAATGTATCCTAGTCTGCTGGCTTTCAGAAACTGGCAAGGAGAGTAGAGACTTCACTGTATCCTTCACCACTTTCGCCTTGATCTTCTTTTGCTTGGTGACTATGGGGTCAACCTGCATGCTCACAGATTTCCTTTTCCCTTTCGAGTTTCCTTGCTCCTCATCCACTTCATTTGGGTTAATAGGTATGTTTATGACCCATGCCAAGAGAGGTGCCGCAAATCATTTAAAACTTAACTGCACAAACTGCACTTGGGCCCGAAATCTTTTAGCCCTAGTCTGCAAAGAGCTGAAGAGAATCTGGTGGAATCCACAAGGGATAGTGTGGATTAAATAGTAGAGCTTGGTGACTGTGGGGTCAACCTGCATGCTCACGGATTTCCTTTTCCCTTTCGAGTTTCCCTGCTCCTCATCCACTTCATTTGGGTTAATAGGTATGTTTATGACCCATGCCAAGAGAGGTGCCGCAAATCATTTAAAACTTAACTGCACAGACTGCACTTGGGCCCGAAATCTTTTAGCCCTAGTCTGCAAAGAGCTGAAGAGAATATGGTGGAATCCACAAGGGATAGTGTGGATTAAATAGTAGAGCCCGTCACAGTGGGAGAAGGTAGTGAGAAGATCAGTTTTTTCCTTGTCTTCTTTGGCATCTCAAGCCAGAGAGTAATACCTGAAGATTGCGAGAAGCCATCTATTTCGCTCATAATCCAGGTGATCCGAACTCAGTAGCTCTTGACATGCTTGAATTGTCGCATCCTTGGACAGTAAGAGAAAGTGCAAGTAGTAGGCTTCACAGCTGGAAAGTTGGTCATACCCATGGCATGGCCAAGCCTTGTAGCTGTTAGCTTGTGGCCCCGGACCTTTGGAAAGTCTTTCAACAGTTGATGTATCATCTCTGCTGGAACTGTATCAGGTAAATCTGCATCAGCCAATGCTGTGAGACCCAGAGTCCGTTGCTGAGCAGTCGAAAGCACCTCACTGAGAGATGGTCGAGGTTGCAGCATATAAAAATTTAATGAGAATGCTGTGCGATTTTTCGAAGAAGCAGGCCTCTTGATTTCATGAGTGATGATTGGCTGCTTTCCTTTCTTTTGAGCCACTTTTGAATGTTCCTCCTAATCACTGGAAGCACCTGACTCGGAATTTACATCTGAATCATCAGATGCTGCTGAGTCTGCTTTGTAGCTCTCATCACTTGGGTCACTAGAGGTAAAGTCATCTATGCCATGGCTGCTGCTTGCAGATACTTCCTTTGCTTCGCTCTCTGATTCTGCAACCAGAGCTTTCCTCTTCTTCAACTCTACCTTTCTCTTGCTACTTCCTTCTGGTTGTTTCTCCTGTTTCTTGCTACCTCCTGCCATGGTGAGGTCCGGGTGGATGACAAAACAGTGAGCAGATCAGTAGAGCAGGTGATGGAAAAGCACCACGGATCAGTTAGATGCAGACCAGGCGGAGTATAGAAACTCTGGGACGAAAAACGCTAGTAGTTTTGATGGTAGGGACCTGCACAGGTAGGGGGCGAGGATTCTAGAAAAGCTAGTGTAGGGACGATTTGGGATTTGGCACGATTGGGGATTGGGCTAGGCAGATTGGTTAGGGTCTAGGTGCATTAGGTAAGGGCGGATCAATGGGGTAGGGGCGAGTTTAGGGTATAGGAGCGATTGGGTAGGTAGGGGTGAATAAGCGAGTCTGCGAATTTTCTTGGCCTGGGACGTTTCCAATAGGGCTGGGGCGAATTGAGAGGAACTGGGTAGGGGCGAATTGAATTGGATAGGGGAGAATTGACAACAGGGCTGGGGCGAATTGAGAGGAACTGGGTAGGGCGAATTGACAACAGGACTGGGGCGAATTGAGAGGAACTGGGTAGGGGCGAATTTTACAAGGGTGGGCTGAGGCGAGGGGTCGATAGGGGGGTGGGGCGAGGGTGAGGGCTGGAGAGTGGGCGAGGGGTTGATAGGGGAAAGTGGGCGAGGGCTGGAGAGGGGGTGAGGGGTCGATAGGGGAAGGTGGGCGAGGGCTAGGGAAATTAGTGGTGAATGGTGAGGGGGCAGCCACATTCGGCAAAAAGCAGTTATGAGATGAGGCTTATTGAAAATGTAAGGAAATTGGTGGGCAGCAAACGGTATGAAGATGCCTTTTTGCTGTAAGAAGTGCCAATTCATCTAAAGAAGAGCTCCATGTGGATATCTACGAGGCATTGTTAGGTGATATAAAACTTGAGACATGGCAAAAAGACGCATTCAAGCATGTTCAGGATGGGAACTCTGTAGGAGGAGAGAATGAAACCGGCCTGTTCAATCCAAAAAGGGCGGTAGACTTTACTTCAAACCTTGATTTAGCTTTCACCCATTATTAGTCGTCTATTGTACCTGTACTTTCAAGACACAACAAAGGGGAGAGGGATACAGGCTGCTAGATTGCACCTGTATGAGTAGACCGACACCAGATTGGCCCCTAACTTAGGCGCCCCTTTCGGTATTTCTTTATTGTTCAAAAGAGGGAATAAACGTTGTGGATCCCTACAAGCTGCCCCGCACAAACTCGGCTGAATTGTTTCGGCCCGATTTCGGCAGCATAACTGTACTAGGACCCCTCACTGTCAGTATTCCCACGCATTGACTGACTTTCCCGACGCATACGGGCACTTTGCAAAACCTGGCGAGAATCTGCAGCACGCTGAATTCTCTGTTTTCAGCCCCGAAAATGAGCCAGATCACCTGTACAGCGGTCCCCTCGCGTCCCCGAACCTCCTGGGGGTATTAGGGACCGTTTAGGGCTAAAACCCTAAACCTGCAAAAATACACAGCAGGCTGTAATTTACTGTTTCGGGCTCCGTTTCGCGTGCCGGTCGCATCCGTAGCAAGTCCTCGAGCTCCCGCACCTGTAAGGCTACTTGCCCTTTGAATCGGACGAGATTTCTGGCATGAAACCTCTCCGAATCCACCTGTACCTGCGGGGGATTAGCCGCTAGCTAATCCAGTACCTGTGCAAGAGGCTCTTGCCTCGGCAATCGCGCATGAACCCACACAACTGTACATTGGTCAAATGAAGAGCCCACTAGTGGGGCATAACATACTGCCATAGGGGAGAGAGGGCAGTGCGTAGCGTGCAGGGCATCACTCCTGGCACCGCACTGTGCATAAGAGGGAAAGCAAGCACTCCATAGCTCTTAACCTGTGACAAAAACTGAAAATGAGGCTCTCCCAGCTTAAAATTCAGCGCCACTTCTTGTTGCATGAGGAAAGTGCACCAGAAGGTGCCACTTGGCACATTTACAAGCATTTTCCCGTTTCGGGGTTGCCACCTAAAAATCTCCCAACTGGTGGCCCAGTTGACTTCACGGCAGAGTAAGAAAATGTTCCCCTTGTCATTCCGAAGGTAATGACGCAAACACATTTTCAGGTCCCAAAATAGTAGTTCCCTAAATTTTAGGAGATGTTGCCATTGTATCTATCTAGGTCATCCGACCCCCTTTGTACACTGCAGGCACACCCAAAACTGAAGTGTAGCCTCTGTAGCAAAGGATTCCACTTTGGCTAGTCAATGACCCCACTTTGGCTAACCATAGTCCTTGTCCAACCTTAGTGCTCTTTTGCCCTCAGGCCTGGACTCCCTCTGAACAGTTCCACACTAGCTATGCAATGCAGGGCAGTTCGATTTCCCGAGGGGTGTTTCCAAAAAGTGAAAGTAAATAAATAATAAGAAAGAAATCAACAAAAAGGATAGATAGTAGTCACACGCTGGTGACATACCCCCCTCTTGAAATCTCAAACGTCCTCATTTGCATCTATGTCGTACATGCTCATAGTCAACACTGATGTATTCAACACCTGTCGACACATATACGACACATACATGCTCATTGTCAACCCTCGTGTATTCAACACCTCGTCGACACATGTATTGCCTGCGTGTGAACCCTGTCCCAATGACATAGTGGTAGCTGCGCACTCTGCCATTGCTTTGAGTCACTAACTTTCCAATGACAAAATGGTAGCTGCACATTTTGCCACTGTCTTATAGTACACGTTGGATCCCGTAACACTTTCGAGCATACCCAAACCGACAGTTTAAGAATGCAGTTACACATGTACTCTTTAATAGAAGCAATTACTCTATTCTTGACAAACTGACAAGAAATACTCACTTCTATAGCACTAACCAAACTTTTGGACATTCCATAAGAGCAATTGCCAAACTGACAATCTGTACAGCTCTAACATTCATGTAACAGGTATTTCATTTGAGCTCACTTTAAATACCATGTACATCATTTGTTTCAGAAGCCATTGTCATACTGACAATCCATATAGCTTTGAAAGTCATGGGGTCAAGGTAGGTTGCAAATCAAAGGCTTCAAGGTAAAGTGATAACACAGTTGGTGACTCTGCAAGTTCACCTTCTTCCATCCACTTAGCATCCATTGGTGGATAGTTTCTGAACTTCACCAAGTAACGCCTAGCAACCTTGCCTTTCACTTTTCTTTCTTTATGTGCCAAAATCTGTTCCGGGACCAAGATCTCGTCAAGTTCCTCGACTTCCGGCTGATTTTCAGCTGGCATATCTTCTGGCACATCACCCACATAGGGTCTGAGAAGACTCACATGAAACGCATTGTGAATCTTCCAACTGTCAGGCAATTTCAGCCTATATGCAACATCACTGATTATGTCGCACACTTGAAAAGGCCCATAGTAACGCATGCTGAGCTTTGGAAACAGTCTTTCCTTGCCCTTCATCTTCTTTAACCTTGCCTTTTCAAAGCGTAAAAGCACCCAATCACCAAGTGAGTATACCACTTCACGACGGTGACGATCAGCTGCTTTCTTTTGTTTTGCCTGAGTCTTTTCTAAGGCCACTTTGACCTTCTTGTACATTTCATCCATGTCTTGAACATACTTATCTGCTTCAAATATCTTGTCCTTTGTATGCAGTATGGGAGGAACTTTCTTGCCACCTTTAACTATCTCAAAAGGTGCCTTGCCAGTTGATGAATGAACTGTATTATTGTATGCATACTCCACCAATGGCAAATACTGCTCCCACTTTCCTTTATGCTCTAACACATAGCACTTCAACAGATCTAGGACAATAGAATTTGCCTCTTCTGATTGCCCATCTGTTTGAGGATGAAATGACGAAGAGAATTTGAGCGTGGTGCCCATATTCTCAAACAAGCCTCTCCAGAACAAACTTATCATGCGTGGATCACGGTCGCTAATAATTGACTGTGGCATGCCATGATACTTGAAAATATTGCTCATAAACAAGCGTGCCATGTGATCTGGTTTTATCTTCTTCCTAACAGGAATAAAATGAGCCTGTTTGCTAAATCTGCAAATAATGGTCCAAATACCATCGTTTCCTGTTTGCGTTCTCGGAAGATCAAAGATAAAATCCATAGCAATACTTTCCCATGGTTTATCTGGAATAGGTAGTGGTTGCAATAACCCTGGTGCCTTTTGCCTGTCAAACTTGACCTTCTGGCAAATTAGGCATTCTCGCACAAAGGCATCCACATCCCTTCTCAATGTAGGCCAATAGAAGAATGTCTCAACCGCTTTAACTGTAGCATCGATACCACGATGCCCAGCATACGGTGGGACATGACTCTCTTCCATAACTTTGCATCGCAATGGCTTTGTGACACACAATCTGCCATGCATCATCATGAACCCATCTTTGAGAAGATAGTGTTCATGACGTTGCCCATCCATTAGCTGCTCGAAGACCCTTGCAAAATCTTCATCATTTGCATACTGTTCTCTCATATCATCAAGTTCATGATGATAAGAAATTGACACAGCTGAAATTTGTGGCTTCCTTGACAAGGCATCAGCCACAACGTTCTTCTTGCCTTCCACATGCACAATCTCAAAGTGGAACATGGACAAAATATTTGCCCATCGCATATGCTTCTCAGATAACTTTGCTTGTGTCAAGAAGTATCGCAAGGTCTGATGGTCCGTTTGGACAACAAAGTCTACACCTAGCAGGTAGTGTTTCCAACTTAAGAGCGCATGAATCACAGCCAGTAACTCTTTCTCATAGACCTGCATGGTCATCTCTGGCCCTTGCAAAATTCTGCTCTCATAGGCTACTACCTTGCCATCTTGCATTAGCACTGCACCAATGCTACTACCACAGGCGTCGCACTCGACCACAAATGACTTCCTAAGATCTAGCAACACAATGACTGGATCTGAAGTCATCTTTTCCTTTAAGAGATTAAAAGTTGAAATCTCTTTTTGTGTCCATCTAAAGGTGACTGCCTTCTTTTCAAGAGCATGTAAAGGTGAAGCAATCTCAACGAAATTTCGGATAAACCTTCTGTAATAGGAGCATAGTCCCAAAGAGCTTCGGACATCATGCACCGTCTTCAAATTTGGCCATGACTTGATCGCTTCAACTTTTGCAGGATCCATTCTGACACCATCCTTTGAGACAATGTGTCCCAGAAAGTGAATCTTTTCCAGAAAAAATTCACTTTTCTTTGCATTGACGAGCAACTTATGACTGCGTAACTCTTTGAACACAATGGCCAAGTGATGCCCTATGCTCCTCTTCATTCTTTGAGTAGACTATCATGTCATCAAAGAATGTACCAACAAACTGCTGGTGTGGACAGAAAATTCTGTCCATCATCCTATTGAACGTAGCAGGAGCATTTGTGAGACGAAAGGGCATCACTAAAAATTGGTAAAGACCAAACGTCGTTCTAAAAGCAGTCTTGTGCACATCCTCTGATCTAATGCGGATCTGATGGTACCCACTCTTTAGATCTATCCTGCTAAACATAGCTGCTTCTTCTAATTTGTCCATAATATCATCAAATCTAGGTATAGGGAACCTATTCTTGATGGTATTCTTGTTCATTGCACGGTAGTCGATGCACATACACCATGAGCCATCCTTTTTCTGCACCAACAACACTGGAGAACAGAATGGGGATGAACTGGGCTGAATCAGCCCCTTTTCTAACAGCTCCTGTACTTGGCTCATTATCTCTTTCTGCTGAGCCGCACTAACCCTGTACGGAGGCTTATTTGGTGGGCTACTGCCTGGCACCAAATCTATCGCATGGTCCTCGGGTCTCTCTGGCGGTAATTGAGACGGTAATGAATCGGAAAAACAGTCACTATACTGTTGTAAAAACATTGACCTTTCTTTATCTAGCACAGATAAATTTGATTCATCACAATCTGACACTTCACGTGCAAAAACCAAGTACGCAGAAAGATGCTTTTTCATTACAGAAGTAATAGCAGAAGCTGATACAGTGGGAATAGACTCCCCTTTAAGCTTTACATCCAGAATGTGAGTCTTTCCCCTGCTCTGTACAATGATCTTTTTGTTGTAGGCATCCATGATTCCCTGTACACGAAACAACCAAGGAATACCTAACAACACATCACATCCGTCCAGTGGCATGATGTAAAATTCTTCAGCATCTACATAGGACTGGATATGTAGACGCAACTTTCCGATGATGGGTGTCACAGCCTCTGTATGGCCAGGACATGCCAAACCTGCCTCTGCTGTATACCCCATCTCTTCAGGTCTGATTCCCAACTTTGAAGCCAATTCTGGGAAATAAAGTTGGCTTTGGCCCCTGGGTCAAACAAGATAAGCACTGTATGATCCCTGACCTTTCCCCATGCTCTGCAAAGCTCACTTGCATCTGAATTTGGCTTGTCGCCCACCATATCTGGCACTAGACCAGCCATGGGCTTCTTTCCTTTCTTGTCTTCCTTGTCATCAGAATCAGCTGGCCTTTTCTTTGTAGGACAATTGTAAGCAATGTGGCCAGGCTGCTCACATATAAAGCATTTGTTCTCTGTCCTTAGAACCTTCTTTTGCTCTTCTGACTTGCGAGGAAAACGTCTTTTCCATTTCTTTGCTGGTCCCTTTTCTGATTCAGCCGTAGCTTTATCTTTCCCTCCGTTGCCTGACTCCTGAGTCCCTTTAGGAGCCTCATTGGGAACGTGCTTCTTGGCTGAATTTTTCTTACCAGATCCTGCCTTGACGCCAGTGTTAAATTCACAATCTTCTCCCTTGAGCAAACCATTGCCAGTGTTTGCTACCTCGATGAGCTGCGTCAAAGTAGTGACTTTTGTCTTCGTACAGTACTTTCTCAATCCTTTAGATAGGCCACAACAGTATTTTTCAATCTGTTCTGTCAATGGTACAAACCTATAGGAAGTTACTGGAAGTAGAGCTTTCCAAAACTTCCGATTGTAATTATCCAGATTTCTGCAAGTGGCAGCATTAAGCTGGTGCCATTCTGTCATGACATCTGCTTCAAAGTCATCAGATAACCATGCTGCTGCAAAAATCTGCTTGAAGTAAATCCATGTGGACGGAGCTTGCCCTTCAAGCAATAAAATTGTCCACCATTGTCCTGCATTCCCTGTCAAGAAAGTGGCTACCTTGCGGACCTTTGAAGCCTCTGTAAAGTTTCCCCCTGCATAAGCCTTGTCAAACTGCTGGAGGAATGAGAGAGCCTTCTTCCTGTCATCAAACCCTTTAAACGTCGTGAAAGACACACCTTTGCCACCTTCTTTGTACGGAGTTGGCCTCTCCAGCGGCGTTAAATTGTCATATGGAAGTGACTGAAACATGGGAACACTATTAGGGTTCATCTGTGTTCCTTGGCCGCTATTAACTTGACCTGGAAATGCCATATTTCGCTGATGATTAGTAATTCCAGCCATACCAAAATTTGCCTGTGGCATCCCAAATTGGCCCTGAGTGCTCTGAAACCCTGGTAGCATGCCCGTGACACCATACATAGGGTTAGGCATCATCGTTTGAGCACCCCCAAATACTGTTCCTGGCATGTAAAACTGATTTCCAGGTGCATGACCAGCCATGCTCTGGAATACCGATCCACCTCCAAAATAGCCAGGGTGTACTAAAGGTGGTGGGAAGACCTGTTGCATAGCGTGTAGGTTGCTTCCCTGCCCATTAGAACCAGCTATAGGCTGCTAAAAAGTGGCTGGCTGAACTGGTACAGCTTGAAAGACTGGCATCTCAGCCACCTGTTCTTGCACCTTAGGCACAGGTTGTGGAGACTGCATGTTCTCCGTCAAGTGTACAGGTGTTTCCATTGACTGTGCAGTATGAATCACCTGTGCTCGAGCCTTAACAGGCTTTTGAATATGATCTAGTGACCCAACTTGCTGAGACGGAAGAGGAGGTTGCAAAAAGGCTAAAAACCTCGGGTTCTGCATTACTTGTGTGAACATAGCCACAACAGTAGCCAACTGGGTCATGAATCTATCGTCATCTGTTTGTGGTGGTCTTGAAGACTCACCCACTTCATGAGTCTATTGACCCTGTGAAGAGGAAACCTCTTCAGTCACATCATCTGGTCTGTCAGCCATAATTGCAATTCCCTGTGTCTGGTCTATGATCCCCTGTGTCTTCAAGCCCAATCTGACCAAGGCTCACTTCTATGGGAAAAAGTGATTTAATCCCGTCGATGGAACCATGAAACCGGCCTGTTCAATCCAAAAAGGGCGGTAGACTTTACTTCAAGCCTTGATTTAGCTTTCACCCATTATTAGTCGTCTATTGTATCTGTACTTTCAAGACACAACAAAGGGGAGAGGGATACAGGCTGCTAGATTGCACCTGTATGAGTAGACCGACACCAGATTGGCCCCTAACTTAGGCGCCCCTTTCGGTATTTCTTTATTGTTCAAAAGAGGGAATAAACCCTGTGGATCCCTACAACCTGCCCCGCACAAACTTGGCTGAATTTCAACTGTTTCGGCCCGATTTCGGCAGCATAACTGTACTAGGACCCCTCACTGTCAGTATTCCCACGCATTGACTGACTTTCCCGACGCATACGGGCACTTTGCAAAACCTAGCGAGAATCTGCAGCACGCTGAATTCTCTGTTTTCAGCCCCGAAAATGCGCCAGATCACCTGTACAGCAGTCCCCTTGCGTCCCCGAACCTCCTGGGGGTATTAGGGACCGTTTAGGGCTAAAACCCTAAACCTGCAAAAATACACAACAGGATGTAATTTACTGTTTCGGGCTCCGTTTCGCGTGCCGGTCGCATCCGTAGCAAGTCCGCGAGCTCCCGCACCTGTAGGGCTACTTGCCCTTTGAATCGGACGAGATTTCTGGCATGAAACCTCTCCGAATTCACCTGTACCTGCGGGGGATTAGCCGCTAGCTAATCCAGTACCTGTGCAAGAGGCTCTTGCCTCGGCAATCGCGCATGAACCCACACAACTGTACATTGGTGAAATGAAGAGCCCACTAGTGGGGCATAACATACTGCCATAGGGGAGAGAGAGGGCAATGCGTAGCGTGCAGGGCATCATTCCTGGCACCGCACTGTGCATAAGAGGGAAAGCAAGCACTCCATAGCTCTTAACCTGTGACAAAAACTGAAAATGAGCCTCTCCCAGCTTAAAATTCAGCGCCACTTCTTGTTGCATGAGGAAAGTGCACCAGAAGGTGCCACTTGGCACATTTACAAGCATTTTTCCCGTTTCGGGGTTGCCGCCTAAAAATCTCCCAACTGGTGGCCCAGTTGACTTCATGGCAGAGTAAGAAAATGTTCCCCTTGTCATTCCGAAGGTAATGACGCAAACACATTTTCAGGTCCCAAAATAGCAGTTCCCTAAATTTTAGGAGATGTTGCCATTGTATCTATCTAGGTCATCTGACCCCCTTTGTACACTGCAAGCACACCCAAAACTAAAGTGTAGCCTCTGTAGCAAAGGATTCCACTTTGGCTAGTCAATGACCCCACTTTGGCTAACCATAGTCCTTGTCCAACCTTAGTTCTCTTTTGCCCTCAGGCCTGGACTCCCTCTGAACAGTTCCACACTAGCTATGCAATGCAAGGCAATTAGATTTCCCGAGGGGTGTTTCCAAAAAGTGAAAGTAAATAAATAATAAGAAAGAAATCAACAAAAAGGATAGATAGTAGTCACACGCTGGTGACAGAGAATGTGGGGCAGGTTAAGAGATGACAAGGGTCTCAGTAAGCAAGAACAGTGCGGGGGAAAAGAAAGAACAAGGCCTAGATAGAGAGCCAGATATAACTGCTGTCAGAGATAGAGAATAACGATTTAGGCCTTATCTTTTCGGCTATGGGGTTTCATTAACCAGAACGGGCTCCAATTGACAGGAGGAAAACATCAGTGCTGAATCAATTTGAGGAGTCTTTTACAAGAGATAGTCCCAGAAGGCAAAGAGGGAGATTTGATAGTGAGAGAGTGCTTGTAAAAATTAGAGACGGAAAAGAGAGATGCAGTTGAGCTAGTTTAATCGTCTAACAATATCCAATAATCAAAAGATCTATTCGATGAGACTTGAACCTCGGAAATTACAGAGGGGGAGCAGAGACAGAGACAGAACAACAGTAACTGATGCATGCATTTAAACAAGGGGGGTTTTGAAAGATAAGAGCTGTCATGAGGAAGATTTGAGAAGAGGGGAAAATGGTAAGCCAGGGAGAAATACCGAACTGAGGAGGGAGTAATCATATGGTGTTGGAATAGCTATCATCAGTAGATGTGTATATAATTAGGGCGAGTGATAGCACTTAATCCTTGATCCGTTTACCAGTGGCAAGGGAACGCCTTCTAGAGTGACTAACTGGACTACCCCCTGTGGTAAAATCTCTTCCACCACGAAGGGCCCTTGCCAAGCTGGAACCAGCTTCTTTGCTTTTTTCAAATATTTTGCCTGATAGAGTAGCACCAGTGTGCCTTGCATTATTTTCGGCTTTCTGAGGTGGAGATCATGCCACGCTTTGCGACGAAGTTGCTCCGCTTGCAAAGCATGTGAAGGTAAACGGCGGCTTTCATCCAACAAGGTGAGACGGGATATAGAAGCAGATTCCATGCCCCAACTTGCACGCAGACTGCCCACCCTAGGGGATCCGGAGTTGAACTCAAATGGAGCTATGGCTTCCAAACCGAAAGCGAGTTGAAAAGGCGTGTGATTCGTTGTTGCTTTGAAAGATGTGCGGTATGCCCAAAGTGTGCCGTGCACAGCCTGAGCCCACGATGCTGGATGGAGATAACATGCTTTTCGCAGGAGGGCGATCAGAACCTTGTTGGTGCTCTCGGCTTACCCATTGGCTCTAGGGTAATAAGAGCACGACTTGCAATGAAAAATCTTATAATTGGCCAGCAAAGTTGAGATCATGTCATTGAAAAAATGACTGCCCCTATCACTGGTGATCTCTAAGGGACATCCAAATCTGCATAAAATATTTTCATATAAAAATTTGGCTACTGTATTGCCAGTGCAATCTACTGTCGCTAGTACCTCTGCCTACTTTGTTGCATAGTCTGTAGCCACTAGCAGATATTTGCGATCACCTGGTTGAGCCGGGGGATATATTGGACCCACAAAGTCCAAGCCCCATCTCTCAAAAGGTAGCCACGCCATCGAGACCTGCAGAGGACGGTTGGATTGCTTACTTGGCTTCGGCCCACAGTGCTGGCACACATCACAAACCTTAGAATATGCTATTGCATCCTTAAAAACGTAGGACTACCATAGACCACTCTGTAGAATCTTCTGGGCAGTGATGTGACCAAGGTAATGGCCACCAGTGGGACCATTGTGGACATCCTCCAGAATATGCTCCACCTCATGAGGCGAGACACAACGCTTCAGAACACCATCTGGTCCCGATTTGTAGAGCTGGCCCCCAATCAGAGTGAAAGGCCTGGACTTCAACAACAATTCCTCTTCTGCAGTGGAGATGCCTTCTTTGGGTACAGCACAGTAGATAGAAAATGTAAGACCTCGCCGTACCATTCCGGTGTTGTATCGATTTTAAAAAGACTGCTATCTGGAAAGTCATCCGCAATCCCGGTAGCTTCTTCACCTGTGTGAATGCGAGAGAGGTGGTCAGGCATTACATGATGCTTACCAGGACAAAGTACCACTTCAAAATCAAACTCTTGGAATAGGAGGAGCCATCGCCATACTCGACCTGCGACCTGAGGCTTATTAAGCAGATAGCGCAAGGCATGGTGATCAGTAATAATTGTGAAGTGGACCCCTAGCAAATAGTGACGAAATTTTTGTAGAGCATACACTATAGCCAAACCTTCCCTCTTTGTGGTGCTATAGTTGCGCTCTGCTTTGGTGAGCAGGCGACTTGCATAATGTACATGGCGATCCAAGTTAAACTCTTTGCTAGGCTGAGTCAGCACAGCACCCACAACCAGCAGACTGGCATCTGTATGCACATGAAAAGGTAGGGCCCAATCCGGGGCAACTAGAATAAGCGCTTCAGTGAGGCGTTTTTTGAGGTATGCAAATGCTTCAACCTCACGTGTTGACCACTGGAAGGGAACAGCAGCACTGGTGAGCCGGGTCAATGGTTGAGCCACCTGTGCATACATACGTATAAACCTGCGATGATAGCCGGTGTGGCCCACAAAGCTCTGAACACCTTTGGGATTTATGGGAGGAGGTAACTTCAAGATGGCCACTATCTTCTCTGGGTCAGGTGCTAAACCTTAAGCAGACACCACATGGCCCAACAGTGTGCCCTCGGTGACCAAAAAATGACACTTGTTCGGATTGAGCTTCAAACATGCCTCTCTGCACCTGAGGAAGATTGCAGAGAGCTGAGCAAGATGCTCCTTTAGATTTTCGACTGGGGTCGAACATTGAGCACCCGAGAAGGTGGAAAAGTCGTCCATGAATATGCGAAGGTGATCAATAAGCAGAGGACAAAAGTTGAGATATACTATGCGATTGAAAGAAAGCGGTGCATTTTTAAGCCCAAAAGACATTCTAGTGTAGATGAAAATACCCCAGGGAGTCACAAAAGCTGTTTTGACTTGGTCGTCAAGATGTATTTCTAACTCATTGTAGCTGCTGAACCCGTCCATAAAACTATACAGGACATGGCCAGCGACATCTTCGAGGACTCTCTCAGTGAAAGGGGTCGGAAATCCATCCGGGATTGTGACCTTATTCAGAGCTCGGTAGTCGACGCAAACTCGAATTTTGTTGGACTGCTTCTTTGGGGCAATAACCATAGGGGACAACCATTCTAAGTGCTCTACTGGTACAATAATGCCTGCTTCTTGCATTTTTTCCAACTCGATTTTGATTGCTTCTGCATACTTGGGATTCAGTTTGTAAGCCCGTCCTCTGACCGGCTTAGCCCCCTCAACCAGAGGAATCGTGTGGACTCCTAGCTCTGCTGGGATTCCTTCCAAATCGTGGTAAGACCAAGCAAACACATCCTTGAAAGAGCGCATGAAAGAGATTACCAGGTCGAGTAAAGCGGGGTGATCCCATAACCAAGCGGCTAACAAGATGGGCTGATGGTTGTCAGGGCCGCCTAGGTTGACCTCTCTGATTGGGTCAGGCGGTGCAGTGGGCGAGGCTGCATCAGGGAGAGAAGACCGTGCCGCCTCTGTGAGCTTCTGGACATTATGAGCTGGCGTCTGATCAATGTTGAAATCAGCATACTCTTCCTGCAACCATCCTTATGGAAGCTCTGCGAATGGTAAATCCTCAGATACCTCAAAGTGCTCCGGCATGGGTGGAGAGTCAGATGGAGTAGAGGCTAAGGAAGGAGCTGGGGTGTTGGCCAACTCTTGCAAGGGAGACTTTTTCCCCCTTCTATGGTGTGTTATAGGCTCACCCAGGCCGACGGTTTCCATCAAGGGACCCTCTGAAGGATGGTGACCAGAGACCGGTCCACTTGGTTCTGGCGCACTTGGCTGACTGGGATTATTGGCTTCAGGTGTAGCTTCAAGTGTAGGATCAGGGGAAGAGGGTGAATTTGTTGGCAAAGGTTGAAGAGAGACTACATAGCATGGCATCGAAGAGGTAGCTTCTAACCACTGCAGTAAGTCTTCATCGGACCCATCAGGAGGGACCGGTTGCTCCAAGTCAAGGTTGGACTCTACTAACAAAGAGCTATGCTGAACGACCAGATCCATACCTCCTTCGAGACGAATTTGTTGCATTGGAGAGCCAAGAGTATGTATCCACATGGCGTCGTTTCCCCAGTCGTGAAGTGCTTTCGTATGTCGCAACCATGGCCTACCAATCAGCAAGGGATAACCTCCCTCTACCTGGGGAAGATTAACTACCACAAAATCCAAGTTAAAAGTGAAATCTTGTACCTTCAGAGGCACCTTGTCGACTATGCCCACTGGGTAGACTGTTCTCTGATCGGCCAATGTAACAGTGAAAGGAGCACGTCGGGTAGGCTGTAGACCTAAGGCCATCATAGTGAATTCGGGCATCAAATTGATTCCAGATCCACCATCAACAATGACGCCGGATAGCTAGTGCCCAAGAATAGATACAGTGAGACGAGGACTTTTATAATCGGTGAGGGGAGCAGTTGGATAGGAAATCAAATAAGACTTTGAGGGTTGTACAGAGAGGTGCCCGCCACTAGGCCCAACCCCCGGGTACAGAGACTGAATGACTGACAGGGTGTCACTTCTGAGTGTTGCGTTGAGCCTTAGCATGTCGTATAGTGACACCTGCTGAAAAGTATTTTTTAAGATGGCTTCTGCTGTGGGCTTGGCGCCTTCGAACTGGGCTCCCTTTGGGACCTTAATCTGTTCCAAGTCAACCACTCCTTCCAAGAAGGCTCCATCAATGTCAGATAACATGGAAGTTGGTTTGCTCTGAGCAATTTTGAAGGACTCGTCCTTTGGGTCAGGTAGACCAGATTGAGGAAGTGGGGACTGGCTCGATGGACCTGTGGGCAGATTGAGACCAAGAGCTGCTCTTTGTGCCCGAGTAAGGACACCAGCAGGCTCTTCCACTTGTAGTGGCTTAACCACATGAGTAGCAGGTGATTGTTGAGGCACCGTGTTCACAGTAATCAAGTTTATCTTCGAGAAGGTGAAATCTTGCTGGTTCTGAGTCGAGCATGAAGACGTGGATGCCCTTTGTGTGGGACAATCCTTACTGTAGTGATCCTTCGAATCAGGGCAATGACGACAAGGAGGGGACCCCTCAGGTAAAGGACACTTTCTCTGATAATGCCCATATTCTCCGCATCTGTAGCAGAGTATGGGCCGATTGGAAGGACGAAACGGGGGACGAGGTGGTTGCTGCATGGAGTTGGAGGCTGAAGTGTAGAAGCTTTGAGGGGTTGAGGTGGCATTAGCATTATAAAAACTTTGAGTCGGGAAAGTACTTGACATACCTTGGACAGCAGGGGTATTGAGCAAAGGTGGCATGTAGTTGGGATGGCCGTAGTGGGAAACCATGTTGGATGCTGGGGCTAACCCCTGTTGGAGAGTAGGACCAAGACTTTGCTGTATTTTGTGCAATCCCTTTATATAGTAGCAATCCTTATCTTCATGACCCGATTTTTCGCAGAAGTGGCAATAAGAGCGAAGGGGACAGTCCTGTGGAGGGTGTCCAGGAGAGCGGCATGAACTACACCATACCATAGCCTTAGTCTCCTGCTGAGACCTGAGCTCTTCTAACTCTCTTTTAAGTTGATCATAAGCCTCTTGATGTGGAGGCTTCTCCTGTCTGAGAGAGAAGGATCTCTCTTCTTGAAGGGCCCGCTGTAACTTTAGGGCTTCCAGTTCCCTTCGTAAAGAAGTCAAGGGGTCTGATGAACTGTCCACGAGTACAGGGGCAATATCTGACTGAGGAGAGTCAGTGAACAGCCTTCTTGCTCCCTCTATTCTAGTAGCAGTAGCAACAAAGTCCTCCATACTGGCTTCAGGACGGAGACTTTCTCTGAGCTTTTGTTGAGAAGTCTTAGGCAGAGCCTTCTCTACTCACTTCTTCACCATGAATTCCCCTGGTTGCTGAGGCAGCTTGGCGACCAGGGACTTTGTTCTGGTCATGAGCTCTGCAAATGTCTCCTTGGGTTGGAGCAACAGGTTGGCCAACTCATCTAGAATCTTCTCTTGATAATCCCCTGGTCGGAAAGCTTCACAGAACTGCTGTCTTAACATAGTCCAAGTAGTAAAGTGGTTTTCAGCAAACTGACTGTACCATTTATCTGCAAGACCATCCAAGGTGGACGGAAAGAGCACCAGGTATGCCTCTTCTCTGTTGAGGCCACGACCTCTGCAAGGAGAGACAAACCTCCGAGCATGGTCGTATGCATCTTCTGTGGAGAGACCTTTAAAGGTAGGAAACTTGATGTTCACCTTTGCCAGAACACTTGTGAGCTCTTCCATGGCCTCTTGCTCCTGAGTCTGTGATGTGCCAATTACTGAATATTCCTAATTGGATGAGATTGCCTGGGTATGTAATTTTAGTGCATCAAGATACCCGTGGAAGATCAGTACGCTCTCGGTGTGATGGCTAATTTTACTACGCCGGAATATCAAGAGTTTCGACCTGGACGAAAGGAGAAGCTAACTCCTTGATCAAAAGAGCATAAAGAAGAGGCTAACTCCTTGATCAAAAGAGCAGAAAGGAGAAGCTAACTCCTTGATCAAAAGAGCAGAAAGGAGAAGCTAACTTCTTGATCAAAACAGCCGAAAGGAGAAGCTAACTCCTTGATCAAAACAGCGAAAGGAGAAGCTAACTCCTTGATCAAAAGAGCAGAAAGGAGAAGCTAACTCCTTAATAAAAAGAGCAAACTGATTATCCCTCGGAATGTCCCTCGAAAAATTTTGAGCTAACTTGAGTTGTTTTGTAGATATGCTATAATCGAGGACGATTACTCTCTTTCAAGAAGGGGAGATGTAACAAACTGCTGACGTGTCGACCTACTGAAGAACGGAGCTGCCGGCCGAGGGGCCTAAACCCTAAGAAGAACAAGTAATAGAAGAAGTGTCACTAAGTGATGACGTGGTTGCCCGAGAGCAAAAACCCTAACCCTAACTTTTGCAAAAACCCTAACTGCTGAAACCCTAATTCTGGAAACCCTAACCCTAAAACCTGCAAACCCTAATTCTGGAAACCCTAACTCTAAAACCTGCAGACCCTAATTTTGGAAACCCTAACCCTAAAACTGCAGAAATCCTAACCCTAACCCTAACCCTAAGGGCAGCAAAGAGATTTCCGAAAATTGCGTTGGCTGATGACGTGGCAGGCTGTACGGATTGCCGTGATTTACGCTGGCATCTTTTTGGCTTTGCTTTTGGACCAAAAGCTTTTGAGTTTTAAAGGCTTTTTACTGTAACTGCTTTTCAGGCCAAGGGCCTTTAAATATGAGGCTAGGGCTCATTCTCTGGCATGCTTCCTGGAGAAGGTGCAGAGTCTGGAGTACCGGCTTGTACTGTATTGATGCAATATAAAGAAATACCGAAAGGGGCGACAAGGTTTGGGGCCAATACTCTCTGGGGTGGAATTCTGCCAGAAACTTCCTTTGGTCGGGGCGTGACTCAGGTAGCCCGGGCCAAAGTGGCTTGGTAGGTCATCACTCTTCCTTGTTCACAGGGAGGGCTTGGGATCATAGACCGAGCACAGCAGAGCAGAGCCCTTCTTGGGAAGTTCATCGTCAGAGGACTTCTTCCAGGAGAGGAGCCCTAGAAGGAATTTTTGCTACAGCGGCTTCGTGCTAGGGTGCCTCAAGCAGGAGGCCCCTGACGACCTTTGACCAGATGGATCTTCACAGAGATACGGAGAGTTGGTTTGAGAAGGAGACTGGAGGACCGCTTCGCTGTGAGTTTGCTTCGATCTTGGGAGCGTTTGTGGCGAGGCTTGGAGCAGCGACAACCTACGTGCACGGAGGAGCGTCTGCGACAGCCCCTTGTTTGGAACCCCATGGTTGGCACTCAGAGAGGCCACTTGGTTGGTAGTTGGCGTCATGTTTCTTGGGGTCCCATGGCAGCGGGTCCAACACGCTCTTTAGGTGACTGGTTACAATTTTCAAGCTTGTCAGAGGAGCTACAGGGCTTTCAGCTACAGGGCATGAGAGGGGTGCAGAGCATGTGCCAGGACATCTTAGAGGCAATATCAGCTGAGTGGCTCACCTCTCGAGCCAGCAGCGCTCAGATGGCTAGGAGCCTTCACGCGACTCGGGGTTCTCATCTCAGTTCGGGCTTGCTCAGAGACGGTTCCCTCCCTGTTTTTTGAGTTACAGAGTGAGGGACGCTTATAGTGAGTTGGAGTAGAGGCCCCACAGGTGGCAGAGTGCTGTTTTCAGAGGATCCGAGTAATGGGCATTTGTGGGAGGACTTGTGTCATCGATCCTGACCCAGCAGCTCTTGAGTATGGACATTGGAGACTGTGGGCTTGGCAGTGCTGTCCACTGGCACGAAGTGGCTTTGAAGGAACCCTTTCTCTTCTGCAGACCACCCAGGCGTCCCATTCTTTCAGTACATTGTTCAAATGGGACGTCACATACAGGCAGCACAGAGAGAGGCTCGCCCTACTGTAGCAGCTCATTGGCAGGAGGAGAGTCTTACAGCTGAGTTCTTGGCAGCTTTTTGGGAGAGGTTGTGGGACTCCAGACAAACGAGGTGAGTCACTTTGTTTCAGTGGCTGGTCGCACAGAGAGCTACAGCAGTTGGGAGCTCGCTTGTGCATAGTGGTCTCTCGGCCGCATGTGCAGCTTGTGACCATCTTGTGGAGAGTCAGCGTCACTGTCTTTGGGACTGTCCTCTGGCACAGCAGGTGTGGCTTCGTGTTCTTCGGCTGATGCCTGCTCTTTCCACCGCTCGGCAATACAGTTGGGAGGCAGCTACTTGGTCCACTCTCATGGGCCTGGCACTTCAGTTTGAGCTATCTTCCACCAGCAGGATGATAGTGATATAGGGGGGCGACCTACACTCCAGCCTGCCATAGAGCTTACTCCACAAGAGTGGTGCAATGAGAGAGAGAGAGAGAGAGAGAGGAGTGCTGGGAGCTCATCAGTGGCCTGACACTCTGGTTCATCTGGCGGGCCCGCTGCTTCCGCATCTTTGAGGCTCGCCCTGTACCACCAGTAGAGATTGTTCGCGATCTTTGGCTAGAGTTGATCCACACTCTCAGAGGAGAGCTCAAGAGACTCGGCAGCTCCGACCACATGCGGGAGCGCAGAGAGGCATTTCTTCAACTGTGGCGTCCTGGGCCTTTCTTCATCATGGTCCAGGGTGCACTCAAATGGCACTACCGTCCACCTGTGTGGCTTTTCCGTCCTCTCATTTCTTGATTTAGCCTCGTTGTATATATGGTGCTTTTTCATTGGGAGAGTCTCCCCATCATGGTTGTTGTAGCTCTCTCTCGAAGAGGTGGTTGTAGCCCTATGGACACTTTCATTAAGTAATAGAAGGATCTTTTTCTGGAAAAAAAAAGAGGGTATGTAAACATCTCCTGCACAAAGAAATTTTGGTCATCTTTCACATCCCCTATAGTCACCTTTACATTTGGACAAGCTCCGTACAACTCCCCTGATGAGTTGTTTGCTGCACGAATCATCCATCCATGATTTATATCAATTTGGCCATTTTCCTTTTTGATAAAGACTCTTTGACATGAGGTTAATTTCTGACCCATGATCTATCAAAACGCAATGTATGGCTCTTCTAAGTCTCTCACTTTTACGAGGGTCTCAGTAGTTGCTCTTGCCCAGTGACTCTTCAAGTAGTAACTCTTGCGAGTGGTCTCATCATCGTTCCACTTGCAGACTGACAGGCAATTTGAGATTGCCAATTCAATGATTTTAGATTTATTGAAGTCTTGTATCTCGGATCAGAAGACTCAATGGGAAAAGAACTTATCTTTGGTGGAATTTGCCTACAGTAACACGATACACTCTTCGACGGGGAAGACGCCATGTGCGATTGTTGAAAGTGCTGCGAAGGTTCCATCCTTCCTGAGCACGAAAGATTAGATATTGGAAGCGGATGAATATTCGTGAGATTTGGATACGGCTTTTGCCAAGGTTCGCGAGACTTTGCCGGAGTCTCAAGAACGACAGAAAAAGGCAGCGGATCGCCGTCGTCGCGAATTGAAATTGAAGGAGGATGACTGGGTGCTCACCATAAACCTGTACTCCTTGTGTATTTAAAGTCTCTTGTACATGGATAGATTCAGTAAGAGACTGCCGCTTCCTCTTTATGATATCAATTATTTCTTCATGAAACTCCCTCTTTGCTATTCCAAGGACCTCACCCAAGGTAAATTATACCTTACTATTTAAAATCCTCTCTTCCAAAACCTTTTTGAGATCGGTTGCCGCCTCTATATTGGATCGGAGTTTGTAGGCCGGACCCTTTGCTTTAGATTTTGTTGCTTCCTTCTTCTTTTATTTAGAGGCTTCTTGCATAGGCACTTCGGGGACAGGCATCTGTTGCGGGGAAGGCGATCTGGGAGGCACTGTGTCATATCTGTCGCCACTCCTCGTCGCCCGTTTTGAAGGCCCTTCATTCCCATTCTCACGCCTACGTTTCTCTTCGACAATGGCCTCATTGGCTTGACATTTGGCAATGTATGCATGCACTGACAAAGAGTCCACAGGGTCATTCCAACCTGTTTCTAGCCGAATGCAGTCTCCAGCTTCATGTAAAACCTTTGTAGTCATTTTACCCTTCATAGCAGATTCTATAGCGCATGGCCATAGCTCTCCAATACCATTAGATGCTTCTTCTCCAACCTTAACTCCTCTTTGCTTTATA
The DNA here is from genome assembly GCF_014529385.1 of Adiantum capillus-veneris. Taxonomy (NCBI): domain Eukaryota; kingdom Viridiplantae; phylum Streptophyta; class Polypodiopsida; order Polypodiales; family Pteridaceae; genus Adiantum; species Adiantum capillus-veneris. Next base: position 78,730,137 of record NC_140941.1, on the reverse strand, counting down.
GGCTCCACCTTTAACCCATAGGCAGCTGCTTAAACCATTGAGATGGCATGGCTAGTAGCCATGTCCTCAACTAGCTTCTTCATCCCACCTTTGCCAAAGTTTGTTCCCAAAAGCTTACCTGTTTCACTTAAGTGAAGTTTTCCATCTTTAAAGAAAACAAGCTCCTTTGTCAAAGCGTCTTTAAAACTTTCACAATCCCTACTTCCATGGTCAGTACTATCACACCATAAACATCTATTTACAAAGCCTTCTCTGTTTTGAGATCTTTGCCTTGTAGATTGTCCTGATGGTTGTCCCTTTTCTTCTAGCCTTGTAAGCTTTAACTTTAGCTCTTGCATTCCCTTGACAATATCATCTAGAATGGACTTGTCACAACAGGCTTTATGGGACTCTAAGGAACGCTTGGGGATTGAGTAGAGTCAACTATCATCTTGTCTCTTCGTCGTCGTCGCTTAGCTAGAGGTGAAATCGCATCTTCAACCTCATTCCAATCAGTCTTCAAACCCTGTTCTGCATCCTTGTCCTCAAGTAATAGCTCTAACTTCTCTTGAATCTCTTTACCCGCGGCTTGCAAAAAGAGCTCTGTCTTCTTTGAGTTTAGCGTAGCCTTTTCAGTCCTTGACAATTGATCATATTGACGTTCCAATTCCCTTAGCAGTTCTGTAGACGAAAGACCCTCTTTTGGCCTAACTACCCACTCTAAAAAAGTCCTCTTTGTCACCCTTTAGGAGTCTTCCATGAAATACTCTTCTTTTAAGGCTAATTTGAATGCTTTCCAAGTTGCCCAATGCTCGTTTCTAATTCCCCTTACATGCTCTCTGATCTTGGGAACCACAGCAAGTTCAAAACTTTGCATCATCTCTGCTTTGGGCACTCGATGAAGCTCCATCTCCCTTTACATATCCACAAAGATACTTTATTACATCTTTATCTTTAAATTGGTCCATTTTCTTCACCACAGATTGAAGCGCTTTGGTTGAGGAAAGCTCCCTCCTTTCCGCAGCTTGCTGCTGCTGCATAAACACTGCAAAACATTTGCATTGTGACTGGATCAAACCGAACCCCCTGTTGCTCTTGTTGCTCCATAGCTTTAAACCTTTGTTTTGAGACCTTCAATGAAGCTTTTGAACCCTCACCCTAGCCTACTTCGAGTCGGGCTCACCAAAAATGTTTCAAGAAGTGCGCAGTACAACTAGGAAGGCGTTGGGCCTCTGACTGTGAGGATTCATAGCAAATTCAAGCAAGGCATAGATGATTTAAAGCCAACAATACACTAAAAAAGAACAAAACTCCAGCCATGAAAGCTCCACTTTGAAAATGAACCAAGATCGACTCAAAATTCTTGTGTGTGAAGATTAGGTGTAGCCTCCCTCCCAATTGCACAGATATAGTGCTCATTCGACCTATTAAAAACCCTAAATATACGGTTTGATTCTTCGTCATGACCGTTTCATGGAAGCTTTAGTACTTCATTGGAGAAGCCCAAGTAGTTATTTGAGGAGGGGAAACCCTAATTGGAGGCCTCACAGCCTCAACCATGTAGTGGAAGCAACACGGGATTGCACTAGCACCCTGTAAAGGAATGGTTGTATCTCCTTGCTCATGTACCCAAGGGCCAAATGAGCTCATTCTTGGCTCTAAAATTTCCCACACAACTTGAGCAACGACGGCATTGTCGTTGATGTGGCATTTTGAGCTACTTAGAGCTATTTTAAGGCTATTTTTGACCATTTATGACCATTTTTAGCCCAAAAATGCCCATTTTTGTCCGTAAAATACCCAAACGAGCTGGGAAAAATCCCTAAATTTGTGGAAAAATCCCATTGGTGTCAAATTTCATGTTTAACCTCATTTTTTCACTTGGTAAGCAAGACACGTCTTTTACGTCCGCGCACGAAACCATCTCGGCCCGCATTGAACTTTTTAGGCAAAACGAGCGTGCCACTTCGATACACTTGACATTTATACATTTCTAGAGCAAAATAGGCATATATTTATGTGAAAAAGCATGCCACGTCTAGGGCCTCGCGCACCCAGCAAGGTATGTACACGACTACAACCGTTGCATCTATTTTCGCATATATCACACTATGTACATTATAGCATTCGGTCCCACATAACAAAAGCATTGAGAGTGAAGTAAATATTTTAGTTTCACATTATAAACGTGCCACGGCACGACATCGGGATGAGAATTCTCTCTCTACGCGTCGCTTGCACATGGACTGACTTTTGCAAATCCCGCACGCGTGCAATTTCTCCTCTTTGCGTTGAAATTTTTTTTATGGCCTTTTCTAATGTGGCTAAGACATTTTTTCAAACAAGGTATGAAACATGTGCTTTAAAAAAACTCAGAGACTTGAGAAACTGATAGAGAGCTCACTTTTGGGTCCCTGGTCTTCTCCCAAGCCTCCTCTCTCCCATCTGCTCGCACTCCCGTCGTCACCTGCCCATCTCCGGTCGCTCACAGCAATGTGGAGAGCTTCCTAGAATTCAACTTTGCACGAGGGGAAAGTGCAAAGAAGGTCTATTTTCGCGTGGAATCGGCCCGCTTCCCACAAAAGTCCAAATCGCTGTCGAGACTTTCTTCGACACCAACTCTTATGGTGCTCAAGAGAAGAAGAAAGCCAAAAATGTTTTCATTGTTGATGCGGTGAAAAAGGGAGCTTCTTTTGGTTGTGGTCAGACGGGACGTCAAATTAAAAATTGTCCCAAAAAGAAGACCAAGAAACCACAAGGACGCCCTTCGATTCAAATTCACGAGATCTTAGATAACTTTGATTTTATTCAAGTTGAAATCCATCACTTACCGCATAGTTCACGTACTAATTCTACGTTTAGCATCAAAGTGTTTGATAAGCACCATCTTCTCCCTTTTGCTAGAAAGATCAATGCTCACAACGTGACCGTACTCCTTGATAATAGAAGCTCACATAATTTTGTGGATGCAAAATTGGTACAAAAATTGCAAATGCATACGCAAGACAATGACCATGAGTATCATGTAAAGATGGCTCGAGGTGAAGAGACGGATATATGGAATCAGATGGTTCCAAGCTTGGCGTTCGAGCTAAGTAATTACAAAGAAAACCTGGATTTCCGCATCATGCGTCTCGACAGAGAAGATGTCACAAACTGAGGACATGGTATGTTATAGGACTCTATAAAGTTGTTCCAACTTACGGCTCTTAGCCGAGGGGGGGACTAGGAGACATAAAGAAATAAAAAAAACAACAAACAGCCCAGCTGTACTGACGCTGCGAATCGCGCTGGCTATTGACGTGGCACAGCGTACGGATCTCCGCGTTTCACGATGAGTGTACGCATTTTCGAAAATTGCTTTTGGGACGTGATTGCTTTTGATTTACTGCTTTTGGGGGCTCTGCTTTTGGCATCCCTTTGTAGCGTTTATAAGTGACCCAAGGGACTCACTTCTTAGATCATCTGGACACAGAGTCTGAGAGCGAGCACCCGCGTGCAGTTGTACTTTGCTCAAAGATTAATATAAAAGAAATACTAAAAGGGGTGTCAGTCTTTGGGGCCGTGTCGACTCTCTCTCTTAAAATTTGTGAAGTGTTTTGAAGTGAATCTCTGCTGTGTCGCAAGAGAATCTAGACTTGGAGTGAAATTGATATTGAAGAATCTTCGTTTTGCGGACCCCGGACTTATAAGCCAATCCCACCCTTCGTACATCGCGCATCGGGCGCGTTCCCGTCTTCATCGCTCTATCTTATAGGGCATAAAGCCATGAAGAATCCCAGATTACACAAGGGTTCTCGTGAAGAATCTGATGAAGATAACACCTCTAACGTGAAGGCAAAGAAAAGTTGAAATCCGGAGCGGGAACTGAAGAAAAGAATGAAGATTTGGGCAAACTTTCTTTGGTAGAGAAGTTTGCCAGAGTAGAATACGAGCGTCCACTGCACATTGACATGGGTGTGAAAAGATTGATGAAGTACTCTATAGACCTGAGATTTGCAAAACACCTGAAGGTTATCCAATTGATGGGATTCATTCGAGATGGCGTGAGGCCATTGATTCCCCTCTCAGAACGAGACAAAAGTTGAAAGGACTAGGAGTGCAAAAAAAGCGGAAGCTTTACTCGCAGGAAGAGCTAGAGCAGAACTGTTGACCAAAAGATGAACAAAATACAAGAAGGCCATGTGATTGCTTATGAAAGCAGATTGTTTTCAAGACCAGAATTGAAAGCACAGATTTATGAGAAAGAGCTATTGGCAGTGATCCATGCTCTTACTCAGTGGCGACATTACCTACTCGGAGCCGATTTCACGGTATTTACTAACTATTAGAGTTTACGCTACTTCTTGTCACAAAAGAAGCTTTCGAAAAAGCAAATGCGGTGGGCTAACATCTTGTCACACTTTCACTTCCAAATTGTCCATGTTCACGGACACAAAAACTTAGTGGCATATGCATTGAAAAACGAATACTAGGCATTATTCCTCTGAGCATTGAAAAACTTAGGGGCTATGTTCGAGCATATCTATTCATAAAAAACATACCTTGACAAATGGTCAAGTTTTTTATGAATAGGCATCTTGCTAATTTCAGCCTTTACAGCATATGGCAACTCAAAGTGAAGTAATAAGGCCAAGACATCTCATTAACCCAACTGCTTGAGCAAAATTTTCCATTATAAGCTCAAATTATGTTCTTTGTTTAGTATATAGTATAAATATCCATGAGCTCTCCAGGATGGTTTTAAAGAAAAAGTACCTAGCTCTGCTGAAAGAAAGAGAGCCATGCTTCCACTTGCCTGGCTAAAGCCTGTCTGTAAAGCAGGTTTCACCATGTCAGGGAAAAACAAATTAAAATCAAGAAAGATAAGTCGCCGTTTCTGGAAATGAAAAAATACTTGCCATGGTTTGGAATTGTTCTTCTGTCACAAGAATGAAGAGATAAGCTTGATAGATAACAGAACTAGCTGCTGAGCAAGCCATTGCAACCTGTCAAAAGAAAAACTACAGATATTAAATAATGCATATAATACATGTAACAAGTAGATTTGAGACTACTTCCTATTATAGTCTAAATAACCAATTCTAAATTTGAGTCAGCACAGGAAAATTGAGATGCCGGCACTTAAAAGAAAGCTGAAAAATCCCAAAAAATAAGCTTTTTGAACTTTGTTTAGTCCTCCTGTAAACTTCAATTATTACCAGTAATAACATGACTCTTTTCAAGTCTTATTTTAATGCCAGCATTGTCATGATAAACTTCGAGTCAAAATTTGTGTCCTTTTTGGCTAAAGATGATACTGGAATCGAGCTAAGCTGGCGATTTTTGTACCACCATCATATATTTTCCAACTAAATTGATGCCTCTTAGAAAAAACGCATAAAAAACAGTCTTGGTCTTATCAACCTTTTAATACTAGGCATCGACTTGTTTATAGGTGTGTGCTTGTCACTCACAAGATTGTGTCATGGCATGCCCAATTTAAAAGATTGGCCGAGTGGACCAAAGAGTTAAGACTCTAACCCAGACCAACTTGAAGCCTGGCCAAGGGACCTAACCGCAACAAGAGCAGAACACGGAAATTACCATAGCATGTTGACGTGGCAGCTCAGCCCGTAAGTTGCAGAACTCTACTGACGTGGCAACCAAGTACCGATGGGCAGCTTTTGTCGCCAATTTGCTTACGCTTTTGGAGACAAAAGCTTTTGGTTCAGGAGCTTTGGGGGGATCTACTTTTGGGCATCCCTTGTATTGTTTGTAAGTCTCTCTGGGGGCCACTCTGGGAGAGCATCTAGACGAAGAGTCTCAGGGAGTTGAACCTTTGAGATCGGAAATCAATAAAGAAATACCGAAAGGAGCGCCGGTATTTGGGGCCAATGCATATGGGAACGAAACTCTACCGTTCTGTGTTGACTCTCCTCCTCTCTCTTATCTTTTCACGTTCACTTCAATTATTTGCACTTTCTATTCGTGTGTTGCTATTGATTTCTCACTTAGAATGTGCAAGCCTATAACAGTGGTATCATAGCTAGGACGATTCTTCTTCTACAGAGGATCCAATTCTTTTCTGCAGTGCACATGGGTTCTAGTAGTGATTCCGAGAGAGACGGCACCCCTCCGACTACTCGTTTGCCAAAAGATGAAGAAAATCCAAATCCCAGCGGTGAACAAAAGAAACCAATGGAGATTCCAATGGAAGCAAGGCTCTTTCTGATGATTTGAGAGACCATGGAAAATTTCCAGCACAGGATCTCGACAAGACACTACCAACGTCAATAGCACGTTGACAAGTGTGAAAAGATTGCACGAGTACTCCAAGGACCCGAAGCATTTGAAACATCTGAAGAATCATTCCCTTGGTGAGGTTCACTCAAGATGGCGGGAAGCCGTTTACTCACCTTTCAAGTAGGCAATGAAGACAAAAGTAAAGCAGAGTGCAAAAAAGCAGAAACTGTACTCGCAAGAAGAGTTTGAAAAAATGACAAAGCAGTTGATGAAAAGCAAAAAGCACTCTCGAAAGAAAAGCAAATCAACGGGTTACCCTAGTTATTTGGGCCAAAAGTCGACTTTCGAGGTGGTTAGCAGATTGAGAATAACCCCAATTTTTCTTCGCCTTCAAACAATTCCGGCAATTCTACTGAGGATGAGAAAAAGTGGAAGAAGCTGAGAAAGAGCAAGAACAGCAGGAAAAGCAGATCTGAGAAAGTAGCAGTTCAGAGGAGGAGACATCATCCTCTTCTGAGAGTTCAGACAGAGAGAAAAGGAGAAAGAACACCAAGGAGATCAAGGATGGGGGTCAAGTAGTTAAGTTTGACACGTTTTGAGGCTACAGGAATACCCATCGAGCCCTTGCTTTTATATAGCAATTGACATCGTCTTTTCGGGGGGTCATTTCTCGGAAGCCTCCAAGGTAAGAAGGGTGGTGTCCTATCTGAAAGGTGACGTTTAGACATGGTAGTTTACTTTGTTGTTGTACAGAGAAGCGCATAAGAAGTGGATCAAATTCAAGAGAATTTTCACTTCAGCTTGGTTAACATAAGAATATGAAGATGTCATCAAGGCTAGGCATCTTCTGAGGATGAAAAAAGAAGACACTTTGGGTGACTATTGCATGAGGTTTTGGCATACCTTTTTACTTGCATCTTCTTTTAGGAAGATCACTTTTAAGCAGTAGGTTGAGCATTTTTGTTGCAGCCTCCCAAAAGAGATTCGGTATATTGCATTGCCTGAACCAAAAGTCCAACTCCATTCAGAGAGAGACTTCTGGGACATGCCAAAGAAGGCTTTGATATGCATGCCGACACCCTAACCTATCCTATGAACAAGTTAGTGTCGACCTCAACGAGGCAAGAGTCTTCCAAGGGAAGGCAAAATCAAAAGAAGAAATCCATAGGACCCAAATTGACAGAAGGCAGCAGGTTGAGTACTTCAAAGAGGGCAAGTGTTATGGTTGTGGTGAACAGAGGCACGGCTTCGCGAAGCGTCCAAAGCAAGAACCAAGGAACCAGATTAATAGTTCATTAGAGAGTTCCAACGATTAACACTAGGTTGGTAACCTAACAGGACATAAAAGTGTCCTTTCAGGGTTTTGAAAAAAACCTCCAAAACCATAGTAGATCCACTCATTTTGTAAAATCCTTTCATGAGGTTATAGTTCAAGGCCTACTACACATGGAAAAAATAAGAAACTTGTAAAATTTCTCATCTTTTGGTCACACCCATCCTCCAAAGTTGAGGGACCATTGCATTTTCATCAAAACAGTCATTTCTTACGTTTTGTTGCATAAAAATAACATTAGGGATTTTTGTAGGACTTGACATAAATTCCCTAGTTAATTTCAATGGGTTGGTGATCAGAACATATGATTGCTTCTCACTCACTATTTTTTGTTTTCACAAAATAAATAGGTACAAAAAAGTTGAATTTTTATCATTCTGCAAACCTATCATCAAAGTTTCTATAGCCAAGCTCAATAAAAATAATATATGCATGTTTTCTTAGTTCCCTATTGTCCTTTATGTTCATAAGGAACCATGGATCATGTCAAAAGAATAATACATCTCTTACCAAGGGGAATCTTGGGGACAAAGATGAAGTGCTAAATATAGCAAACATGAAAAAATTGGGTTCAACATTATGAGTTGTAGAATCCCAAAAAAACTATTCAATATCTAGCCAAATTTGATCCTTATGTCTAGATATGGTTACTACCTACAAAATGCATGTAGTTGTCACAAGAAACGAACAATATTGAAAAAGCTATACTTGATATACTAGAATGTTTCGTTTTCTTCTATAATTAAAAACATCAACCATCGTTGTGTACTATGCAAAATAGGGTATTAGGTGCCCCAAAACTCAAGGAATATTAGCTTTATGTACTGTTAGAGTAATGTAAAGAAAGATGAAATGTCGGTGGCACTTTCTCTGATGAATGATTTGATGAACTTAGTGCATCTAGACATTTGTGAGAGATCAACAAGATCTAGATGTGATGGCTAAGTGAATGTGATTCTAGTGCATCAAGATTTCCATTTGGATTAGATGAATGGATATTGTTGTTAGCACATCAAGAGTTCCGGAAGGATGAGATAGCTACATAGAGATCTAGGTGCATCGAGAGTTCTGGACTAGATGAGATGACTAGATTGAATGTTTGCACCTCGGTAACGAGTGTGAACAAAGTGTTTTGTGGGGATGATCATGGGCATGGTTTGCTTGAGATGTGAAAGGGAATAAATCTGATAGTGATAACATCTAGTGAATCAAGACATCCGTCAAAACATCAGCATGGTCTGGATATGATTACTAAATATGTTACAAAGATCATGGTTGTATATGAGACACTCAAAAGAAATGTGATTGTTCGGTGACTAATGTCTTTGTGCTAGTGTTGGATGTGTGCAATCTGATGCATGAGTACTTACGAGTCAGTGTCTACTGAACTAGTTTCCTTTTGCAGGCATAATCCAAGGCAATTACAATTCTTTCAAGAGGGGGGTATGTCACAAGTTTGTGACGTGGCATGCCCAACTTAAAAGATTGGCCAAGTGGACCAGAGTTTTCAACTTTAACCCAAACCAACATGAAGCCTGGCCGAGGGACCTAGCCCCAACAAGAGCTGAAAAGGGAAATTACAGCAGCATGTTGACATGGCAGCTCAGCCTGTAGATTGCGAAATTCTGCTGACGTGGTAGCCGAGTACAGATGGGCAGCTTTTGGGCGCCAGTTTGGCCACATGCCACAAAATGATGACATGGCAACACTGCCTAGACACACACACAATGACCTGCGATAGAAGTGCCCACGTGGCAGTAGTAGTAATCCCGCAAAACGCGCTGACAAGCTGACGTGGCAGATTGTACGGAGTTCCGCGTTTCACAATGGCTGTTGACGTGGCAAGACAATACAGAATTCCGTAAATTGCACTGGTGCTTTTTGGATGTTTTTGAGGACCAGCTGCTTTTGGGACAGTTTATTTTTGAGTTTAACTGCTTTTTGGGACTCTGCCTTTGGAACCCCTTGTAAGAATAAAAGGAGCCCAAGGGCCTCACTCTTCAAGGCATCTGGATGCAGAGTCTGAGAGTCGAGGACCCGCGGGAGTCGTACTTTGATCAAGCATTAATATGAAAGAAATACGAAAGGGCCGCCAGTCTTTGGGCCCAATCTCTCAGGGCACGGAACTACGCCGAGCCATGTTAACCAAAATTGAACTGTGATTTTAAAGTTTCGAAGTATTTTAAGAGATTCTCTCATGTGCCGTGTGCCTTCTGACTAAGGCTAAGATATTTGCAGTTGATGAATTTGTTCAAGATCTAGATACCACTTATACGCAAGTGAAACGCACTATCCTTAGATCTCAACAAAAGCATAAGAAAGCAGTAGATGGTTCGATCCCCGCTTGCTGCTGCTGTCCCCCCTACGCTGCGCCATTGCCCCCCCCCCCCCCCCCCCGCGCTGCCCGCCTGCCCTCTCTGCCTCCCCGCTAGCCCTCGCTGCCCCCCTTGCTGCCCTGCTTGTCCGCACGCTGCCCCACCCCTGCTGTAGCAGCTCGCGACACTCCGCTGCTGTAGCCCCGCCCGCCACTGCTGCCCCCGTCGCCGCCGCCATCCGCTGCTGACCCCCTGTTGCAGCCGCTCCCACCATTGCCCCTGCCCGCTGCTACTAGCGCTCCCGCATTAGCCGTCCCCACCCGTTGCCGCCCCCCCACCCGCCCCGCCTGCTCTTTTTTCTCACAGTTGCATCCTGCATATCGGTACATATAGCATTAACTCCGTTTTGGGGCAGTGCTTTGCGTGCCAAGTTGCAGATTCCACCCGCCATCCTCTTCTTACGCCACAGCAGTAGACACAGATGGAGGCTCCGCCTTCGCCGCAGAGGGACTCGCCTGAAGCCCCCTCGCCCGACCCAGTTGAGCCCACCATTCGACTTGCTCTTTCGCCGACAGAGCAAGCGAGCCTTACCGCAGAGGTAGAGTGTTTGCAGGCGACTTCGGTCATCTGCAAGGTTCTCGGCACCCGACCTAGCAGAGGAGAGCTACGAGACCTTCTCCAGGCCCGCCTTCTCGCAGAGGTGGGCAAGATCTTGGATGTCCAGATTCTCGGACAGGGGTACTACCAGATCGAGTTCGAGACTTCCGAGATGGCCTCCAAGGTCATGGCTATGAGTCCACTGGCCATCCGAGCATCACGCGCCCACTTTCGACAGTGGCGACATGGTTTTGATCCGACTTCGGATGTGCTAGTAGAGGAGGCAGACATCCCATCTCAGTCTGCTTTCCAGGATTGGCTCAACCATAGGGACTGTCCTGGAGACACCTCGTACGACAGCATCAGTAGCTGCCAAGGCAGCTGGCATCCCTTCAGTTCGAGTTTTGGTCAGAGATACCCACACGCTCCCGAAGGTCATCCTTCTGCCTCGGGTGAGTGGGGGTTGGTTTAGACAGAGTGTGGAGTACTCGGGTCTCCCGAACCAGTGCTTCATTTGCAGACAGATGGGCCACCTAGCGAAGGCCTGTCCACGGAGGAGGCCACGACCTGCACCTCAGCCTCAGTCCCAGCCTGCCAAGGCTGGGCCGCAGCCACAGCCACTGGCACAGCGCACAGATTCAAAGCCACCCTCCGAGCCTGGGGCTCCAGCGGAGGAGGGGTGGCAGCAGACCCGTGGCCGTCGACGCCAGGGGCCACAGCGACAGCCTGGCACTCAGAGTGGCCCTCAGGTGCCTACTCAGCAGCAGTGGGTTCCCACGGGGAACCGCTTTGGTCCTCTTGAGCAGGAGGAGCCCCCTACGCCAGCCTCCACCTCCGCTTCACCCTCGCCAGCCGCCCCACCTTCAGGGTTCCCTTCCTCCTCCTCATCCCCCCCCCCCCGCCCTCTGCTCCCATCCACTCCCCACCTCGCCTCCCTGCCTCTATCGCCCCACCCCACTTCTCTTCTCCTCCGTCCCCCAGCTCCTTCTCCCCCTCCTCCTGCTTCAGTACCACAGTCAACTCAGGAGACTGGTCCCTCGCCGGCGGCTAGGAGATCTCTTGGCAGCGCCTTTGCCACGAGTCGCCTAGCGAGAGAGGGTCAACCCTTCTTGCGGCCCCCTCTGCAGATTCAGACATCTTCCCTTGCAGCTATCCCTCGTGGTCTGACGAGCATTGACCTCGGACGCCGCTGGGATTTCTTCAATTACGGGTTCACTCGCTTTCTCGGCGATTCCGCAGCAGACCACAAGGCAGCCTGCTTCAGGGTCCATGCTTTGTTCCTCGCCGCTAGGGGGACAGAGGCCTTGGACTCGGCAGTTGGTTTCTCCTTCCCCCTCTGTGGTAGGACCGAGACAGAGTGGTCCCTCGACTCAGTGGTGGGATGGTTGCATACACAGGTTCTCGAGTTCTCTCACCACATGGGAGAACTTGGAGTTACGGATTTGCTGCAGACTTTGTGGCCACTGGCAGCCTGCTTCAGGGTCCATGCTTTGTTCCTCGCCGCTAGGGGGACAGAGGCCTTGGACTCAGCAGTTGGTTTCTCCTTCCCCCTCTGTGGTAGGACCGAGACAGAGTGGTCCCTCGACTCAGTGGTGGGATGGTTGCATACACAGGTTCTCGAGTTCTCTCACCACATGGGAGAACTTGGAGTTACGGATTTGCTGCAGACTTTGTGGCCACTGGCCAAGTTTGCGGTGACACCCCCAGACGCAGCAGGATGTAGGCACATTGTGGTGTACTTTTTTGCTGATACGCAGTGTTTGCCTTGCTATGTATACATCCATGAGGACTCCTGGACAGAGGAGGTTGCTTTACGCACGACTCGCTCTGCTTGGGCTTGGGCCAGGCACTCACTGCAGTCTCGCCTATCTAGAGGACGCTCGGATGCGGATTACTCCCCATCCAAGCCAGCCTCGAAGATAGCCCGTCTTGCTGCTACGGCAGCATCTGTTCTCTCTCGCTCCCCATGAGGATCGTCTCGTGGAACGTGCAGGGACTAGGTGGGCCCAAGTTTCAGCGACAGCGGGGCCGATTGCGTCAGGAGCTTCAGCGTTGCCTTGTGGGAGGAGAGATTGATCTCCTTATGCTTCAGGAGAACCATTTGTCTGAGAGCCGCATTCGGAGATGTGGTGAGATTTTGCGTGGACGTTATGATACCTTTTGGTCAACTGCTTTTGGACCTGGAGGCATCCAGGGTGGGGTATGTATGACCATTGCGGACTCATTGTAGCAGGCCATTGTGGGCAGAGGGATTATTGTGCCAGGCAGGGCTCAATGGATTACTATGCAGGTTCAAGGTGGCCTTGTGGGCTTCCTGAACATCTATGCGCCCAATGTGGTGAGTGCTCGTGCAAAGTTTTGGTCACAGATTGTTGAGTCTTTGCAACAGGTTGACCATTGGTGTGTAGGAGGGGACTTCAACATGTTGGACCCTTCTGACAGGATCGGAGGCAGCCATGCTACTGTGCATGGAGTCGAGTTAGCAGCATGGGAGAGGTTGTGTATGACTTTGAGGGTCTCGGATACATGGCAGCATTCTGGCTTGGTGAGGCCTCCAGAGAGTCTTGCCTTCTCTAGATCGGACCGCAGAGTGGGAGGAGTGAATCTATCGCGGATAGATCGCTTCTACACTAGTGACCACTTCAGTGACTTGGGGGGATCAGTGGGCATCCTGGCAGGGAAATCCTTCTCGGACCATGCACCAGTGATCCTCACAGTGGCAGACAGGTAGAGGAGTGGGAGCACGATGCTTCGCATCCCAGAGCGGGTCTTGTTGGACTCAGCACTCAGAGAGAGGATAGAGGCTCTCTGGACAGAGGGCATGGACAGCCAGGCTCTACCTGCAAACAGAGTGGCCTTAGTCCTAGCTCAGCTTAGCCACTTTTTTCTCCAAGAGTCTCTGCTCGACAGGCTGCAGCGAGAGAGGAGGAGCAACGTCTCCGACGACGCATTGCTTCACTACAGAGGATGCAGGAGCACCATCCAGACAGTCCATGGTTGGAGGAGCAGTTACAGCAGGCTCGACAGGAGCTTGCTTGCACAGAGGAGAGGCGTCATGAGTTTGCCTTTCATCGACAGGCATCTCAGTGGACTCAGGTGGGTGACAGAGTGACACGTGCTTTTTTTGAGACAGTGGGACCTCGACACTCGCATGCCAAGGTCAATCAGTTGAGGAGACCCGATGGGTCAGCTGTTTGTGAGCCCGAGGATATGCGTGCAGTTGCTACTGACTTTTACCGTGAGTTATTGTCGGCTGAGCCCCAGTCAGAGCGACAGGATGCATGCAAGGAGCAGGTTTGGACACAGATGCCTTGTCTTGTGACTAAGGAGATGCGCCAGAGACTAGAGATGGCTCTTCAGCTTGAGGAGCTGCATACGGCTCTTAGGGCCCTCCCTCGTGGTAGCTGTCCAGGTGAGGATGGGCTGACTCCCAGCTTCTTCTTGGAGTACTGGGACCTGCTTGGCCCAAATCTTTGTAGTGCCTTTCAGTACATTCTGCACACAGGAGTGATGCCGGATAGCATGAGTGAGGGCCTGATTTACCTCATTCCAAAGGAGGGTGGCTCCTTGGATGAGATTCGACAGTGGCGCCCCATCACCATCCTCAACTCAGCCTACAAAATTCTTGCCAAGGCTCTGAGTTTGAGGATTCAGCCACTTTTGGAGAGCCTTATACATGGGATTCAGACAGGTTTTGTCAAGGAACGCAGTATCCTTGACAACATCTTCACTTTCTGGGAGGCTTCTGCCCTGGCACGGCTCCGTGGGGAGGACCTTGTGATTCTTCTTCTCGATTTTGAGAAGGCATACGACAGAGTTGACTTGGACTTTCTAGAGGGCACGCTACGCAGGATGGGCTTCTCAGATGCTTGGATCAAAGGGGTGTCAACTTCGTACAGACAGGCTCACAGTCAAGTGCTTTTGGCAGGAGGTAGAGGTGAGCGCTTCATGCTCACACGATCGATCAGACAGGGTTGTCCCCTTGCCCCCTTTCTCTTTCTGTTCTATGCGGAGGCGATGAGCAGATTTTTGGTGTCACAACAGGTTGGTCTGAGGGGCTTGGCACTCCCTATACGGGGAGATGAGCTTCTGGACGCTGAGTTTGCCGACGACTCAGCCTTGTACTTAGAGGGCTAGGAGGCCAATCTACACAGATATGAGCAAGCTTTGGAGACCTTCCGCTGTGCATCGGGCGCACTGATCAACTAGAGAAAGACAATGGCTTTCTCGGTTGGCAGTGCTCCTGTGCCAGATTGGATGCCAAGAGAGGGTTTCAGGTGGATTCCTCCAGGGACTGCAGTTCGGTACTTGGGTTGTCAGGTTGGTTTGGACTTGTCCCCCGAGCAGCAGATTGCTCCTCTTCTCCTGTCCATCAAGAGAAAGCTGTTACATTGGATGTCACGAGGACGTGGCAGTTATTAACCATGTCACAGAGATGTGGCAACTGCTAACCTTGGTTGTTGGTTTCTTTCCAATGGGGTTTATTTTATTTGTTTTGAGACCCTCTTTTTGAAGTAGCAAACGGTCGGACATTGTATCGCCAATGTGAACGGTACATTCACCCGCAGACGGGAAGTGGTCGGCACTAGAATTCGTATGGTAAGAGGATGTCTAGGCTCAGAGCAAGATCATATAGGTCCCCCCTCCCCGTCGCACTTAGCAAGTTGGTGGATACTAGGAAGTGAACTCAATTAAGGCGTAAAGTCAAGGTGGGACTACCATCTGAAAGTATCCAATACTTGGGCCACATTGCACTTTTGGATGCGGTCCCAATGAGGATAGATGGTCAGAAGACCAGTGGGAGCCCAACGGAAGCATCTCCTAAAATTTAGGGAACTGCTATTTTGGGCCGTGAAATGTGTTCGCGTCATTACCTCCGGTATGACTAGGGGAACATTTTATAACTCTGCCGCGAAGTCAACTGGGCAACCGGTCAGGATACTTTTAAGCGGCAAACCCGAAACGGGAAAATGCTTGAAAATGCGCCAAGTGTCAGTTTTTCATGGACTTTCCTCCTACAGAAAAATGGGCACTGATTTTTAAGCTGGGAGAGGCCTCATTTCAGCTTCTGTCAGAGGTTAAGAGCTATGGAGTGCTTCCTTTCCCTCTCATGTACAGTGTGGTGCCAAGAGTGATGCCCTGCACGCTACACACTGCTCTCTCTCTCCCCTACGAGCAGTATGTTATGCCCCACTAGTGGGCTTTTCATTTGACCAATGTACAGTTATGTGGGTTCATGCGCGATTGCCGAGGCAAGAGCCTCTTGCACAGGTACTGGATTAGCTAGCGGCTAATCCCCCGCAGGTACAGGTGAATTCGGAGAGGTTTCACACCAGAAATCTCGTCCGATTCAAAGGGCAAGCAGCCCTACAGGTGCGGGAGCTCGAGGTCTTGCTACGGATGCGACCGGCACGCGAAACGGAGCCCAAAACAGGGAATTACAGCCTGCTGTGTATTTTTGCAGGTTTAGGGTTTCGGCCCTAAACGGACCCTAATACCCCCAGGAGGTTCGGGGACGCAAGGGGACCGCTGTACACGTGAACTGGCGCATTTTCGGGGCAGAAAACAGAGAATTCAGCGTGCTGCAGATTCTCGCCAGGTTTTGGAAAGTGTCCGTATGCGTCGGGAGAGTCACCTATTGCGTGGGAATACTGACTGTGAAGCGTCCTAGTACAGTTATGCTGCCGAAATCGGGCCAGAACAAGTGTTTCTTAGCCTAGATTGTGCGGGGCAGCTTGTGGGAGATCACGGGTTTTATTCCCTTTCATAAACAATAAAGAAATACCGAAAGGGGCGCCAATTTTGGGGCCTACAGGTTGTCGGTGTCTGCTCGAGGCATTCTAGCTTCCGAGCCGTGAGTGTATTTAAGTGTTAATTCCCGTCACAGGTTCTCTTTGCAAAGTGCTCTGTGTGTGTGTGTGTCTAAAGTAAAGTAAAGAATTTCGGGTGAAAGCCAACGCATACCGCCCTACGGGCCGGTTGCACGGGAAAGTGCTTCTAAAGTATTCAGACACCCGCTTCGCATTCAACTTTCTTCTTGTGCGCAGGCTGTCTGAATGTCAAAATGCGGTCCGACAAGTCTTCATCAGTGATGAGTTCACCACCTCCCCCTATGCAAAGACAGTTGCAGGGATTTTGTGCAAGGATAAGGCAGAGGATCTTGAGTTCTGGAAGGAGCTCAAGAGTCTAGACGCACAGGTAAAACCGGTGGTTCATTTGCTTCGAGTTCTGGATGGCATGGATCCTTGCATTGGCAAGATTTATGAGGCAATGGACCGCATGATTGAGCAGCTTGCACAGCTTGAGCCGAACGCAGAGCGGTATGAGGAGATCCATGCGCTTTGCAGCTCAAGGTGGAATTCATATGCCTCTCCTTTACACGGGGCAGCGTACATGGTGGATCCAGAGTTCCAAGGTGCAGGGCAAGAGACAAATAGGGACGTCATGAACCAATTTACAGAGATCTTAAACAAGATGGTTCTAGACAGAGATGGTCGACGCATTGTCAGAGATCAGTTGAGACACAATAGAGAGATGCGGGGGTCATTTGGCAGTCCAGATGCTCAGATTGATCGCAGGAAGATAGGTTCAGTGCTATGGTGGGAGGACTATGGCTATGATGGCCTTGAGCTTCAGAGATTGGCGATCCGTATTCTCAGCTAGTCAGTTAGTACCTCATGCTTGGAGCAATTGTGGAGTACCTTTAGCCACATTGCTTCCAAGAAGAGGAATCGGCTTGGAGTGGAGAAGGCTAATGATCTTGTCTTCGTCAACGCAAATTTGAAAATGCTTTGCAAGAGTACAGACAAACAGACAGATCCTTTTACACAGTGGAAGATGGAGCAAGAGGCTCCTCAGGTAGGTGGAGATGCACATCCACCAACACCAGGTACTTCATCCGTGGCTGAGATTGAGCCGGACCTAGAGCTCGATGATGAGGAATGGGAGGATGTGCATGATTTACAGCCGGCTACTACGGATTGGGAGGCCTCTCAAGCTAGTGGCTCTTGAGTCTTGAGTCTTTGCCATTTATCCTTACCTTTTTGTATGGCTGCTTGAGGCTTGTCCTCTTTGCCATTTGTAGCTACTAGCATCTTTATGGTATTTGTCACCTTCAGTCTTTTGGTATTGTGGTCAGTGGTCACTGGTTTGCCCCCCTTTGTTTTTATTGTAGCACCTTGGCAGCCCTTGAGGCTTGTTAGCCATAATTAATTCCAAAGTGTTATCTCTGACTACTACTCTTGCAATTATTTGAGAGCATTGTGTATGGGCATTGTGTTTGCTCAATGTTGTATATGTGTTATGTACTCTGGGCAACGCACATCCCAATCAAGTCATAATAAGGTTGAATGGTCTTCGAATCGTGTTTTTTGTGGGTATTAGAGTCAAAGGACTCTAGTACTACTTGTATTCAAACACATAACGCTAAAAAAAACAATATTTGGGTGTTGTTTTAGCCTCCCGTTCCGCGCCGTTCCCGTTCCGGGCCCGTTCCCGTTCCCCCGTTCTGCAGGGAGGCCCGTCGCCGTTCCCGTTCCGCGTTCCGGGTAACTTTGACTACAGGGCAGCTCCGACCGCATGCGGGAGCGCCGAGAGGCTTTCCTTCGACTCTGGCGCCCTGGGCCTTTCTACACCATAGTCCAGGGGGTGGGTGCTCAGATGGCACTACTGTCCACCTGTGTGGCTCTTCCCTCCTCCCATCTCTTGATTTAGCCTCATTGTATATATGCTGATTTTTCATTGGGAGAGTCTCCCCATCATGCTTGTTGTAGCCCTCTCTTGCAGAGGTGGATGTAGCCTTATGGGCAGTTTTCATTAACTAATAGAAGGATCTTTTTCTCGGAAAAAAAAAACAAAGCAATAGATAGACATTGTCGTGATCTCAAGCTAGTTGAAGGCCAAGTTGTTATTCTCAAGTTTAACAGAGCCATACTTAAGAAACAAGACAATCAGAAACAGAAAGTTGTACAACTTTTCAACAGATATTATGGCCCGTTTAAGATTACAAAACTGATAAACAAGGTCACATTTAGACTGGATCTTCCATAGGCTTGGAAAATCCATGACGATTTTCACATGAGTCTTCTATGACCTTTCATTGGAGAACCTCTTGCAGAACCAGTTACAAAAGATCCTCCTGAGATAGATAAAGCTGAAGAGATAGTTCTTCCAGAAGAGATTATACACCATTAGGAGCGCCAACTAAAGTCTAGAAGGACTCATCGTATGTACTTAGTGCAGTTCAAGAATTATTCCCCTCCAGATGCTCAAAGGATGACAAAATCAAAATTGAAAGATCTTCTAGACATCTTGCATAAGTATCATGAAGCCCTACGGTTCAAGACAACTGTTTAAAAGCCAAAGGGATGTAATATTTTTAGCTAAGTCTATAAATGAATGAAAATGATTTTTGAGCACACAAAAGAGATTTAAGAATTTATTCGTACCAGTGAATAAATTAAATAGACAGGTAAATTTTCCGATGCAATGTGCCATTTGATAATATATCGGTGTCCAAATAATATGATAAGTAGAACAGTAGACAAACGCAGTGCAGTACACATCAGGCCAAGCACATAAATAAGATGGTGTCCCCAATTCGCTCAGAAAAGGATAGAATTTAACCTTTTTACTACGACTACGCAAGAAAGTGGCCGACCGAACACACAGTAATTATGTCCAAGCAAGAGCAGACAGACTGAGTCGAGAGAGGCATGGAAACAATAGAGTTAATAATGCTCCAGATTGGTCAAAAACCCTTGTTTTAAGGCTCGTTTTAAAGTTTAAAGGTTTAAAGCCTTTAAAAATGAGTGGTCGGGCCAATCTGAACGCAATCAAATTTAATAATATTAAATTAAAGTCTAAAAAAAACTCAATTGAAGCGTGGAGTTTTCGAAAGAGCCAGCATTGGCAACTTTGCGAGCAACTTTGCGAGCCTTCTCTCTCTCCCCTAAGCACCATCTAGCATGGAAAAATCCTAAGCTATGCAATAAGAGAAGTGGCGCTACCATTGTGCAAGGGCTTGCTCAGCAGAGAACACATGTAGAAAATTCTCTCTCTCTCTCTCTCTCTCTCTCTCTCTCTCTCTCTCTCTCCGGCTTCCATGAAGGCTTCCCAGAGGCTACAAGTGTGTAGCCGAGGTGAATGGAAGCCATAGGAGCTTGGGTGCATCCTTGTGGAGACTAGCCGCACTCAAACAAGCAGAGTTTCGACTACCACGTGAATTTTCAGCACTCCGTCGAGTACTAGAAGTGACTTTCAATCAGCCAAGGCGTACTCGCTTGGGCATCCCCTAAGCGAGCAGTTAACGGTAGGGACCTCCCTCGCCAAGAAGACTCGAGAAAGAAATAGACATAGCCGTTCTCCGCTACAAGTATATCAAATTTCAGCCAATAGGCTCATGATTTACATGCATTTTTATGCATCATGATAGACTCTGGGACAAAGAATAGTGCAAACTATTCCAGTTCAAGTGTCTGTAAAAGTTCAGTATTAATAGAAAATATCCTCAAGGGGGAGACTAGCCCATCTTCTAGTCCCTAGTGTCATGTTCTCTCTCTATGCATTATTTTCGAAGTGTTGTTCCGTGTAAGATTCCTACACTATTATAATTGAATAATCACAAACACGCTTCCGTTTCTGTGACAATTTCTATTTGTGGTGTTGCTATTGACTTCTCACTTGGAATGTCCAAGGCTATAGCAAAGTGCTTCTCTTTCTGTTTACCCTAAAGCTTGTTGTCCATCCTCAAGGAGGATCTTAGCAAGTCCATTGGTGTTTTAAAAGCCTGATTGTGGTGTGAAGAATCATTGGATAGTGCTTGAGAAGAACATGGGCTAATGGAAAAGTAGGTCTAACTCCATTTGTTGCACAAGCAGCAAGATAGGTGCTATGGCAAGAGAGAACACAAAGGGATGCAATGGCGAGAGGCGAGAGGCCCTCTACAACCATTTCAATTTGAAAGGGATGACCCACGAATTTGCTTTTAGAGGTCATCTCCTACGTTCCCATCTAAAGTTTGTGAGGGAGGGATCCTCTATAGCTGTGCACGGCATTGCGAAGCTTTTCTAGAGTATAGGCATCATGGGAAATTTTTCCAAATAATTTCCATTAAGCCACTTGTGGCCTTTTTGTTGGGCTCCCATTTATTTGGCATGGGTTCTTTAGGTCGGGTATTTTTGTTGCTCCCTTATATAGGGAAAGGGAGGAGCCCCCATTCCGACATATTGTATATGTTCCAGCCTTGTTCTCTTTTGAGTTTGTAGAGTTTGTGCCCCGCAGACTCTTTCTCCATCTTTCCTCTCTAGCGTTTTTCTCTCTCCTCTTCTCTCTCCCCCACGTGTTTTGTTGCCACCACACCTTCCGCTGCACTTTGACATGGTATCAGAGCCTTGGCTTGACGACGCCTAGTGGATCCAAAGCACGAGAAGTGGCTGTTGGAGGCTGCGTTTTTCAGCCAGCAAGAGGGCAACTTGTGGCTGTGTATTTTTCAAGGAGACTACCATAGATCCAACATTTTTGCATTGGAATGGGGCTGATCAAAGTGTCCTGCGTTTCATCACGAAGAACCCTTGTATACCTGCATTTTTCAGACAGTAGAAGACTCAGGAGTGTTGCTGATTTTCAGCATGGAGTTGGATGAGATCTAGGGTGCGTTTTGAAGACCCAAAGGTGATTCCAGTGAAATCACTCATGCCCGTAACAAATGTAAATTTTCAACCAGTTGGTTGGAGACTTTTGCGCAACAAAGGGGACTGATTTTGGACCAATTTCAATTGGTGTACCTCCCTTGCTGAGGAGATTGGAGATCCCTTTCGGTGGGAGGTTGCTTGCAGCTCACAGCCCAGTTTGCACCTGTCTAGAGTGAACTTTTGCTCATGCCTTGGCATAGACTTCATATGTCGGAGATGGACAGTGGAGAGTTTATGTTGCAGTATACCAACGGAGACATGGTAGATCTAACTTGAATTGAGTTCTCATGGTCTTCTCAAGTGGATGTGTCACGAGGACGTGGCAACTGCTAACCTTAGTTGTTGGTTTCTTTCCAATGATTTTTGATTAATTTTTGAGACCCTCTTTTTGAAGTTGCAAATGGTCAGACATTGTATGGCCAATGTGAACGGTAGTTTCACCCGCAGACGGGAAGTTGGTTGGCACTAGAACTCGTAAAGTAAAAGGATGTCTAGGCTCAGTTCAAGATCATGTAGGTATCCCCGTCGCACTTAGCAAGTTGGTGGATACTAGGAAGTGATCTCTATTAAGGCATAAAGTCAAGGTGGGATCACCAACAGAAAGTATCCGACAGTTGGGCCACATTGCACTTTTGGATGCGGTCCCAATGAGGATAGATGGTCAGATGACCAGTGGGAGCCCAACGGAAGCATCTCCTAAAATTTAGGGAACTACTATTTTGGGCCCTAAAATGTGTTCGCGTCATTACCTCCGGTATGACAAGGGGAACATTTTATTACTCTGCTGCAAAGTCAACTGATGCACCAATTGAGAGATTTTTAAGCAGGAAGCCCAATGCGGGGAAATTGCATGTATGAGTGCCAAGTGGCACTTTTTGGTCGATTTACCAAGTCTGGGAGAAGAGAACTCGTAACTGACTTTTTGGAGCAGTTTTGGAGGCTGATAATTGTGATTTTTAGCCATTTCTCTCCATATTTGAGCTTCCCATGACCTTATCTAGGACCAAGGAGCTCATTTTCAGCATTGGAAGGCATCAGATGCGTGTTTACAGGGCTGTTTTGTTGCATTTTCAGCGATACGCAGGTTTTGGCAGCCATGTAAATCTTCCCCTTTTGCATCTATTTGTTCATAGATGCATTACAAGTTAAGGGCAGAAGAGGGGACGCTCGATTTATGCTGGGGGGATGCTTCATTGAGAACCTATCACAGGTTAAGAGCTATGGAGTGCTTGCTTTCCTCTCTATGTACAGTGTGGTGCTAAGAGTGATGACCTACACACTACACACTGCTCTCTCTCTCTCCCTTACGTGCAGTTATGTGATGCCCTACAAGAGGGCTCTTCATTTGACCGATGTACAGCTGTGTGGTTTCATTCTTTTGTGCTGAGGCAAGAGCCTCCTTGAGGAGGAACAAGGGTAGCTAACTGCTCATAACCTCACCGTACAGGTGCAAATTCAGCGCTGTGTATGCGCAGAAAATTGATTGTTTTCAAGCCATACAGATGCTAGAACCATTGGGAATCGTGCCCCACTAGCAGAGGACAGTTAGGGGACTGTTTGGGGATGAAAACAGGGCAAAAACCAGTAAATACAACGAGCTGAATTTACTGTTTTTGGGCAGGAATCAGAGGGTTTACGCCAATGCAAGTGAGATCCAACAGGGAAATTGATTTCGCCCGAGTTTTGCGGCTGTTATGCTGCCAAAATTTGGCCAAATCAGGTAGTATATAGTGTGATACAGGTAAAGGATTCCCAAGGCTCTACTTTGTAAATTTACCCTCTCAAAGTATAAAGAAATACCAAAAGGCGCGCCAATTTTGGGGCCTACAGGTTGTCGGCGTCTGTTCGGGGCATTCTAGCTTCCGAGCCGTGTGTGTATTCAAGTGTTAATTCCCGTCGCAGGTTTCCTTTGCAAAGTGCTCTGTGTGTGTGTCTAAAGTAAAGAATTTCGGGTGAAAGCCAACGACTACCGCCCCACGGGCCGGTTTCAGGATGTGTTGCCAAAGATAGCTGGATGTGGTCTACACCCTTGTACTTGTTCTCCTAGGAAGGTGATGAGTTTTTTCATATCCCGCCATATGTGGCCTCTTGGTCTCAGGTGGAGAAGCTTTTGGCTAGAAGTGGTGATGTGGAGTGGATCTTGGAGGTGCTTGTCATCTAGTCCCAGTTTTCTACACATCCCCTTGTTAACCCTTGGATGGTGGTCCTAGATTCTTGTTCAAAAAGGAGGATAATTGTGTCACCTATGCCTAAATGGAATGGCTGCATTGATGATACTAGCTGGGAGGTATTGGGACTACCTCATGACCCATGCCTTATTGTCAGGTGTAGCAGAATTGAAATGGTCACAAGATCTAGACTTTACACTCCCACAAATCTTTACTTCTTTCCTTGCTTGAACGTGTGCTACTTAGCATGAATGATGATCCCTTTTAGATAGAGAATGAGAGAGAGAGAGAGAGAGCGTAACAAACTTGGACACTCCAAGTCAAGAATCTACCACGACAGCACCAAATAACTACTTCAAAACAGTTCACAATTCACCAAAGATATTGGCCCCAAAGACTGGCGCCCCTTTCGGTATTTCTTTTTGTATTAATGTGAGTTCAAAGTACAAGAGTGCGGGCAGGCGCTCACACTCGGACTCTGCGTCCAGATGCTTTGAGTTGTGAGTGGTCTACCCACTTATTTAAAGAGTACAAGAGATGCCAAAAGTAGAGCCCCAAAAGCTGAAAATCAAAAGCTCAAAAGCTTTGCAAAAATAAAGCAATTTCTCTTTCTCTCTTTCTCGTGCTAAAATAAAGCAAAGAGGCTTTTCTCTTTCTCTCTCTCTTGCTTAATCAAATAAAGCAAAGAGGTTCCCTCTTTCTCTCTCAACAATTGCGTGGAAAAAAGCATGGCTCAAAAACTATCAAAAAGCTACCAGCACAATTCACGCCGCAAATCATGGAGATCCGTACAGTTGCCTGCCACGTTAGCAAATTCAGGATTACGGTTAGGGTTAGGGTTAGGGTTAGGGCAGAATTAGAGTTCCTGATTTTAGGGTTAGGGGTTCAATAGAATTAGGGTTTTAGATTTTTTTAGGGTTAGGGTTTTAGCAGAGCGGGCAGCCATGTCATCACTTTGTGACATATACCCCCTCTTGAAAGCATTGTAATCGCCCTTGATTACACCTGCAAAACAGACAGAGGCCATAAACCGTCTTAGCAGACACTGATTATTAGTACCTACTTACTAGGAACACATATCTAGCACATGTACCAATCGACAGTCACATCACATGACATTCAACATTCATTCAGATCGTAGACCATGATTTATCGGCAACGTAGCTAGCAACCGCATCTAGATCCAATCGGGCCTCATAGTTGTCCGATTGACTAACCCCTATTGCAACCATGTCTATTCGAGATCAATTAGACCAAAATCCTACAATCATTTCGTCTATCAGTTCCTGCACTTAAAAACAAGTCAAGAACAAATCAGTTTCATATTCCGGAATTTCATTTCATAAAGTCATATTGTCAGCTCTCAGTATCCCTGAAGCTCAAAGAGACATCAGTGACTCTGGTGTACAAAAATCAAGGCATCTGTTGACAAAGAAGTGGAGTAACTCCCCTCTTGTGCATCCCACTGTACCAGATCCCCGGCCAAGTTGAATTCTGGGTTCCATTTGGAATAGACTATGCTAAACCAAAAGCTTCGAGGTAAAGTTTCACAATCTGAGGAGTATCTGCTAGGTCCTCCTCCTCCATCCACTTCGCATCCAATGCAGGATAGTTCTTGAATTTAACCAAGAACCGCCTTCGAACTTCACCTTTATTCTTTGTGTCCTTATGTGCCAAAATCTGTTCAGGAACAAGGATCTCCTCGTTTTCCTCCACTTCGGGTTGCTCATCAAGCTCCCCATCGTCGGGCACATCACCTTTAAAAGGTTTCAAGAGACTCGCATGAAATGCATTGTGAATCCTCCAAGTGTCAGGCAGTTTCAATCGGAAGAAAACATCATTGATCTTTTCAGAGATCTGGAAAGGTCCGTAATATCGCACACTAAGCTTTGGAAAAAGCCTCTCCTTTCCCTTTTTCTTCTTAGACCTGCCTTCTCAAAACGTAAGAGCACCCAATCATCCTCCTTCAATTTCAAATCACGCCGATGGCGATCCGCAGCCTTTTCCTGGCGTTCTTGAGATTTCTGCAAAGCCTCGTGGACCTTGGCAAAAGCCGTGTCTAAATCGCGCGTGTATTCATCCGCTTCAAAAATCTTATCTTTCGTGCTTAGGAAGGGTGGAACCTTCACAGCACCTTCAACAATCTCAAATGGCGCCTTCCCCGTCGAAGAGTGTATCGTGTTATTCTAGGCAAATTCCACCAAAGGTAGATACTTTTCCCATTGAGTCTTCTAATCCGAGATATAAGACTTCAATAAATCTAAAACGACTGAATTTGCAATCTCAGATTGCCCGTCAGTCTGTGGGTGGAAAGATAACGAGAACTACAACCGCGTGCCAATGTTCTCCCAAATTGCCTTCCAAAACAAACTCGTAACTCTAGGGTCCCCGTCGAAGACAATCGTCTCAGGCATGCCATGTAATCTGAAAATCTGGGCCACAAATAGTCTGGCTAAGTGATCCGGCTTGACTGTTTTCTTCACTGGAATGAAATGAGTCTGCTTGCTAAATATGTCAATAACAGTCCAGATACCATCGTGACCACTCTGTGTTCTCGGGAGATAAAAAATGAAATACATTTCAATACTTTCTGGGCAGGTGGGTATGGGCAAAGGCTGTAACAATCCCTGTGCTTTATGCCAGTCAAACTTGACCTTCTGGCATACCAAGCAACTGCTCACAAACTCTTCCACATCCTTTTTGAGTCTTGGCCAAAAGAGGTGTCTCTCTACCCCTTTCATGGTGGTGGCAATGCCGCGGTGACCCGTAAAAGGTGGACATTGGTATTCGGTCATAACCTTTTCCCTCAACGGCTGTATAACGCACAACATGGTTTTTCTCATCAAGTAGCCATCCCGAATGGAATATCCCGCTATTGTCTCCCCATCCCGTATCCGTGTGAAAATGTCTGCAAAATCCGTATCCGTGGCATATTGGTCGACCATATCCTCGAAGCTCCTATGATGTATCGCGGAAAAAGCCAGGACCAACATTCTCCTGTCCCTGAACATGGACAATCTGGAAGTGCAATTGTGACAAGATGTTCGCCCACCGCATCTGCTTTTCCGATAGCTACTTCTGTGACAAGAAGTAGGCAAACTCTGATGGTCTGTAAAGACAGTAAAATCCCCTCTGAGTAGGTAATGCGGCCATTGAGTAAGAGCTCTTTCTCATAAATCTGTGCTATCATTTCCGGCCTAGAGAACATTCAACTCTCCTAAGCAATACCATGGCCTTCTTGCAGTAAGACCGCACCTAGACTACGACACAAGCATCACAATATACTTCAAATGACTTCTGCAAGTCCGACAAAGTCAAAACTAGTCCCATAGTCAATTTCTCTTTCAATGTCTGAAAGGCAGTCACCTCTGTGGGTCCCCACGAGAAAGGGACTCCTTTCTGTGTCAAGATATCCAAAGGGGAAGCAACCTCTGCAAACTTTCGAATGAACCGCCTGTAGTACGAACACAGTCCCAAGAAGCTTCTAACTTCATGGACATTCTAATAATCGGGCCAATCACGGATAGTCTCTATCTTGGCTGGATCCATTTGCACTCCTGCTGTTGACACAATGTGTCCCAAAAAGTGTATCTCTGGTAGGAAAAATTCACTTTTCTTTGCATTAATCACTACCTTGTGATCTCGTAATGCCTGAAAGACCTGAAGCAGATGATCTCTATTTTTTGCCTCATTCTTGAAGAAAACAATGATATCGTCAAAGAAAGTGCCAACAAATAGCCTGTACTCTCGAAAAATCCTGTCCATCATCCGGTTACATGTCGCAGGAGCATTGGTTAAGCCAAAAGGTATCACCAAAAACTCAAATAACCCAAAAGTCGTCCGAAATGTTGTCTTGTAGACGTCTCCCGACGCGATTCTGATCTGATGATATTCACTCTTCAAATCAATCCTGCTAAAGCACGAGGATCCCTGTAATGTGTCGAGTATATCATCGATCCTAGGAATCGGAAATCTGTTCTTGATGGTGATTTTGTTGAGAGCTCTAAATCGATGCACATTCTCGAAGATTCGTCTTTCTTCAAAACCAACAACACTGGAGAGCAATACGGTGAAGTACTAGGTTGGACAAGACCCTTTTCCAAGAGGTCTTTCACTTGGTTCATAATCTCTTCGTTCTGTGCTTGGCTCACACGGTAAGTTGACCAGTTCGGTGGTGTGCTTGCAAGAATCAGATCAATGGTATGATCCTCAGGACGAGGAGTTGGTCACTCGCCTGGCAGGCCCTTTGAGAAGCAATCGGCATGAGAGTGGAGAAAATCTTGGCGTTCTTTATCAAGTTTAGACATATTTGTCCTATCCTCATCACTCGACTCTTTCATAAAGATCGACTAAACAAACAGACTGAATTTCATTAATTTAGAAATGGCCGAAGCCGATACAATAGGGATAGACTCACCCTTCAGTTTTATATCGAGTACAATGGTTCTGCCCTTCTCTGTAGTCAATGTTACTTTCCTTGCCCGATAGTCGACCACGGCGTTGTTCTTGTGGTACCAAGGAATTCCCAAGAGAACATCACAACCTTCCAAAGGCATTATGTAAAAGTCCTCATGCCCCAAATACTCCTGACAATGCAACCGAAGTTTGCCAATGACAGGTGTAATGGCTACGTCCCTCCGGGTGCTGCTAGAACTGCGTCCGCAAGTGGTCCCATCCAATCGGGAGTGATCTCGAGCCGCGCCGCCAATTCCGGTGAAATGAAGTTGGCCTTGGCTCCTCCATCAAAGAAGATCAGGGCCTCTTGGTCTTTCACTTTGCCCCCAGCTCGGCGAAGTTCTGTACTCTCGTCCATCGTGCTGGGATCAGTACCCACGCAATCTGGAACCAGTCCTGTTTTCAGCTTGCCTTTTCTTCCACGTTCCTCAGCTACTCTCAAACTCTCAGGCCTTTCGTCGTCCTTGTCATTCTGTTCTTTCTGTGCCTTTTTAGGGCACTTCGCGGAGATATGTCCAAGTTCGTCGCATCCAAAGCACTTCCCCTCTCTGATGAAGCGAGCTCGCTCCTGAGGAGTAAGCTTGGGTCGTGCATCTTTCTTTTCTGAGTTGCTCTTTCTCTTTCTACGTTCATTTATCGAAGTTTGTTCAGCTCTTGTGTGTCATGATCTCAACGGTGGGGTAGGTCAGACTGCCAGAGTGAATGGCAAAACTTTGTTTGCCATGACTCATCAACTCCTGAATAGAAGCTGACTTTTGTTCCAAGCAGTGATCTCGGATCTCTGTAGATAGACCCAAGGTAAAACGCTCAATCTGTTCCTTGAACGAGATCTTCTTAAATAAAGAGGCGGGTAGAAAAGAGCTCCAAAATCTCTCGCAATAAGCGTCCACTGTATCTTTCTTGGTCATCCGAACATGGTTCCAAGCAGTTCGTATATCACTTTCATACTCTCGAGTCAACCAAGAAGAAATAAAAAGCCTCTTGAATTTCAGCCATTTAACTAGCGCAGTCTTGCTTAATAGAAGCGTGGACCACCAAGTTCGAGCATTTCTCTTAAAGTAAGAGGCAGCTCTTTGAATCTTAAGAGTGCTCAGAGTAACGTACTCCCGCGAAAGCGATGTCAAACTGTTGTACAAAAGACAAAGCCTTTGAAGCATCTCTATATCCCGAAAACGTGTCAAATTTAATTGACTGTCCACCTTCCTTAAACTCTCGGACTTTCTTGCTTTTGTCTTCGAGAAAGTCATACTGGTTGGCTTTGTAAAAATTCTTCTTCTTTGCATAAAAGTTGCTCTCATCAGAGTCTGAACTGTCTGTAGACGAGTCCTCTGTAGAACTGTCACTCACTGGGCGAGATTTAGACTTCTTTGCCTTTTTCTTGCCCTTCCCAAAGGGTTGTTTCTTGCTTCGCTTTTTGCCTTTTCGGTCTTTTTTTGCTGGAGTCAGATGAGCTAGAAGAACTGCCAGAAGAAGAAGAAAAAGAAGAAGAACTGGATACTTCTTCAAATCAAAGACGCTTCTTCTGTTTCTTTGCCTTTTCAAATGTCGACTGACGACCCAAATAGCCCGAGAAGTCGGTGCCTTTCTTTTGCTTTTTGCCGTGCTTTTTGGCTTTGGTTTGCGCGTCAAAAAGCTGAGCAATCCGTGCATCAACCACCTCTTCTAATTCCTTCTCTGAATATTTCTTGTGAGCAGAAGGTTTCTTCAGAGCGGGTTTTGGGGGTGGTGGTGTGGTTTTCTGCCACTGCGAATGCACTTTCTGAAAAGAAGTCTCGCTCATATATCTTGCAAATTTTGGGTCCTTCGCAAAATTGAGCATCATCTTTGTTGCATCGCCGATCAATTGACGACGCTCCATCTCTCGACATTCCGCCTGAGTAGGCCGAGGCGGGCCATACTCCTTGCCGGAATCTTCGTTGTGATTCCTTGCCGCATCTTCAGATCCAGCAGGAGTCGACTGATCCTTGCCTGAAGCCATAGGTGCCGCGGAAAAAAATTTGGGATCAGATTTCCCATAGAAGAGAAATCGGCCGTGCTCTGATACCACTATAACAAACTTGGTCCAAGTCAAGAATCTACCACGACAGCACCAAATAACCGCTTCAAAGCAATTCACAATTCACAATTTAATTCAACACTGGCCCGGCGGAGTTCCGTGCCTAGAGATATTGGCCCCAAAAACTGGCGCCCCTTTCGGTATTTCTTTTTGTATTAATCTGAGTTCAAAGTACAAGAGTGCGGGCAGACGCTCACACTCAGACTCTGCCTCCAGATGCTCTGAGTTGTGAGTGGTCTACCCACTTATTTAAAGGGTACAAGAGATGCCAAAAGCAGAGCCCCAAAAGCTGAAAATCAAAAGCTCAAAAGATTTGCAAAAACAAAGCAGTTTCTCTTTCTCTCTTTCTCTTGCTAAAATAAAGCAAAGAGGCTTTTCTCTTTCTCTTTCTCTTGCTAAAATAAAGCAAAGAGGCTTTTCTCTTTCTCTCTCTCTTGCTTAGTCAAATAAAGCAAAGAGGTTCCCTCTTTCTCTCTCAACAATTGCGTGGAAAAAAAAGCATGGCTCAAAAAGTGTCAAAAAGCTGCCAGCGCAATTCACGCCGCAAATGACGGAGATCCGTACAGCTACCACATGTCAACTGCTACGTCAGCAAAATTCAGGATTAGGGTTAGGGTTAGGGCAGAATTAGAGTTTCTGATTTTAGGGTTAGGGTTTCAGCAGAATTAGGGTTTCAGATTTTTTTAGGGTTAGGGTTCCAGCATAGTGGGCAGCCACGTCATCACTTTGTGACACACACACACACACAGAGAGAGAGAGAGAGAGAGAGAGAGAGAGAGAGACCTGATGGGGTCCCAACCAACCCTCTCAAGGGCCACCCCCCCTCCCCCCCAACCGTTGCCAATGTGGTACTTGCTTTTTCATTGCGTAAATGGAATGTACACACATGCAATACCTCAATGCAGACTCTACTAACTGGAAGGGGGATTGTCACCACGGTAACTCTTCAACGTGAAGCACCTCCGGGGCTGATTTGATGCACCTTTGGATTCGTCTCGATGTGTGAAGAAAGACGTATTGACGTTGCTCCGCTACCCTGGAGAAGCCGGCTCAAGAATCTCACTGACTGCGAAGAGTATGCAGCAACTCTGTTCAAATGGCTGTCAAAATGGTGGACGTAGGGGAGGATTGTGAGCCCAGAATGTGGGCACATCAAGCCTTCCACATGGTCCAAAGAGTGATGCTGCATATCTGGGTCTCGCTGGCAAAAATCCAACTGGTGACTTGTATCTGGGATCATCTGTAGAGTGCTCGGTCTATAACCCAAGAGAGTAAGCAGGCAAGCCTTAAAAGAGGGTGTGAGGATTCCGAAAATTGCAAAAGTCGCAACTGCCCCCCACGTCATGAACCCATTATGGATGCTCACTCTAATCAACAAACAACAAACTGCCATTCACACTGGTTGTGCAAAGGGGAAATCCAAAAACAATGCCTCAATGGGCAGTCAACTACTAATCACGCGAAACCTCACCCTAAAACTCCAGTCTGATTGACGTCCATGATGGCCAAACTCCGTAATGCTAAAGACGAGATTTCTTTGCCGAGCAACAATCCTGTCTCTGGAGTGAGAATCGAAGTACACCGACCAACCGTGATGAGAAGGTCTCTCCCCGGATGAGGACGTGTGAGTCGGGTAGAATAGCCTTATCAATCTCTCTCATACGCACAGCAACCCCTCTACGGATCTTGTAGGTAAAGCCAATTACCTATGCCCCAACCAAGGAAGCATCTGACCAACGGTGTAAAGAGCCTGTTGGCGCATCATCCCATCTAGCCAACTCAATGTGTGTCCTTTCGCCTAGCTGGAAGCCTTCTCAATCTGTCACATATGCATTCCATACGAGTGACCCTCGCTACCTCCTCGAAACTCGAAGGTGGATAGCAAATTAAAGTAAGACGTGAATCCTTCCAAATCCGCTGCAAGCAAGCATAAATGATGACAAATGAAACGTACCCAAGGGTCCATCTGTGAAGATGAATATGATGTACTGGCGCCAAACACCTGCAAGTTACCCGGAACGGGGAACGGCAATGGGCATGAAATGCCATTTCCTGTTTTGGATACTCACATGAAATGAGGATTCGGAAGGGGCACGGGGAACGGAGACTTGAAAATGGCCATTCCTTGTATCTAAAGATCCAAAACGAGGAGAGGTATGAGACAAAGCATGGTGCAAAAAATGTTTCCAAGGCTTTGCCTGTGGAAACAATCCGCGTACTATGAGCTTCGCAAGCAAAGCCTTGCTTTGCATCTATAGATCAAGACTCTCCAGTCCCCTCTCATCTCGAGGCAAAACGATTGTCCCAATGGACTCTTGGTGGAGTGTTAGTAGAGCAATCTAGACCAATCCACAAGAAGTTGCCTACAAGGCACTTCAAACGCGCCATGATGCCTGAGTGAACAGTCATGGAGGATGTGGTGAACCAAGCGGTCACAAGAAGAACCTCATTCACCTCAAGGGCCCTGCCAGTTAGACATAAATGCAAGGATGACCAATGGCAAAGTTTCTTCCTAATAGTCTGTAGTACGGGTGCAAATGGCTGCTCAACTGACACATCAATGCCAACATGGAAACCCAAAAATCTGCAAGTCTGCCATCTAGGTTGCCAAGTTAAATTATAATGGGCACCCCACTGACAATCCCCATCCACTCCTACAACAAGACCAAAACACTTGTGCCAAATTCCAATTTATAAGGGCACCACTCCCCAAGCAAAAGGTGGCAAGAGCATGCCGTAGATTGTCCAAGGTGGGTGCATCATATTGTACAAAGAGCATAGTGTTGTCTGCATAATCCTGAGCCAACAAATTTGGCAAGTCAACCAAAGGCATAGTCAGACTCTCAAGTCTCAACTATAGTGTCCTGCAGCACAAGAAGAGAGACGGGGCATTAGCAAAAAACAAAAAGAAGTAGGTTGCCAGGTGTTACGTCCCCAAACATCAAGATCGGTGCCTACAATCTGTCCGGCCAGTGTGAACCTAGCCCTTTGTTTATGAAGTCCTATAAATAGGACTTTGGTCTCATTTGTAAGACATCTTGTGTGATCACCACACTTGGACTCTAGGCCCTTCGCAGCTCTACCCACACACACGTATTGGTGTGGGCCTGGTGGTACGGGCCACCTTATAGGACTTCATAACCAAAGGACCAGGTTCACACTAGCCGGACATACTACAGGCACCCATCTTGATGTTTGGGAATGTTACACCGAGCTAAGAGGACATCCCTGTCGGACTAAGCACGACAGATGGAAGCGACGTCCAATGTCGCCTCTAATCGTGACAGTGATAGTAGTACGGTCTAATGCAGATAGACCTCTGATCCGCTTCAAGTCCTCAGAATAGTACCCTCCAAGAAACCCCAATCTACTCTCTCTCTCTCTCTCTCTCTCTCTCTCTCTCTCTCTCTCTCTCTCTCTCTCTCTCTCTCTCTCTCTCTCTCTCTCTCTCTCTCTCTCTCTCTCTCTCTCTCCCCCCCTGAAATAGGAGTTGTATTCCGTGTACATAAGAGACCTCTAGAGATGCTCAATTGTGTATCACCTAGAGGAAGCGCAAAAGTGGGGTAGCAATGTGTAGGCTATGTAAACATCGAAATGAACCACTTTGGGGGTGCATAATGTCATGTAATGTGGCCATGATTCCAACTAAAAGGAATTGACGACCTCGCCATGTGTGAAGAAAGACGTATTGACGTTGCTCCGTTGTCTCGAAGGAGTAGGCTTAAGAATGCCACTGAATGCCACTGATTGTAAGAGTATGCAGCAACTACGTTCAAATGGCTATCAAAATGGTGGGCGTAGGGGATGACTGTGAGCCCCAAATGTGGGCACATCGAGCCTTAAACATGGTCCAAAGTGTGATGTTGCATATCGTGGTGAGATTTTTATTTTTACCAAGAAAAAGATCCTTCTATTAGTTAATCAAACTGCCCATATGGCTACAACCACCTATACAAAAGAGGGCTACAACAATCATGATGGAGAGACTCTCCCAATGAAAAAACAGCATATGTACAATGAGGCTAAATCAAGAGATGGGAGGAGGGAAAAGCCACACAGGTGGACGGTAGTGCCATCTGAGCCCACCTGGACCATGGTGAAAAAAGGCCCAAGACGCCAGAGGCGAAGGAGAGCCGCTCTGCGCTCCCGCATGCGGTCAGAGCTGCCCTCGAGTCTCTCGAACTGTCCTTTGAGAGTTTGGATCAGCTGTAGCCAAAGATCCCAAACAGTCTCTGTGGTACAAGGCAAGCCTCGAAGATGCGGAAGGAGCGGGCCCGCCAGATGAACCAGAGTGTCAGGCCGATGAGCTCCCAACACTCTCCTCTCTCACTGCACCACTCCTGTGGAGAAAGCTCTATAGCAGGGTGGAGTGTAGGTCGACCCCCTTGCATCACTATCATCCTGCTGGTGGAGGATAGCACAAACTGAAGTGCCAAGCCTGTGAGAGTAGACCAAGCAGCTGCTCCCCATGTGTACTGCCGAGCTGTGGAAAGAGCTGGCATCAGT
Organism: Adiantum capillus-veneris; assembly: GCF_014529385.1. NCBI lineage: Eukaryota > Viridiplantae > Streptophyta > Polypodiopsida > Polypodiales > Pteridaceae > Adiantum > Adiantum capillus-veneris. Next base: position 78,695,812 of record NC_140941.1, on the reverse strand, counting down.
CGAAGAACACGAAGCCACACCTGCTGTGCCAAAGGACAATCCCAAAGACAGTGACGTTGACTCTCCACAAGATGGTCACAAGCTGCACATGTGGCCGAGAGACCACTATGTACAAGCCAGTTCCCAACTGCTGTAGCTCGGTGTGCAACCAGCCACTGGAACAAAGTGACTCGCCTCGGCTGTCTGGAGTCCCATAACCTCTCCCAAAAAGTTGCCAAGAACTCAATTGTGAGACCCTCCTCCTACTAATGAGGTGTTGCAGCAGGATGTGCCTCTCTCTGCGCTGCCAGTATGTGACGTCCGAGTCGAAAAGTGTACTGAAAGAAAGACACCTGGATGGTCTGCTGAGGAGAAAGGTCCCTCCAAAGCCACTCTCCACGATCCCATTGTACTCGTGCCAGTGGACAGCTCTCCCAAGCCCACAGTCTCCAGTGGCCAGTCTCAAGAGTTGTTGGGTCAGGATCTATGACACAAGTCCTCCCACAGATGCCCACCACTCGGATCCTCTGAAAACAGCACTCTACCACCTGTGGGGCCTCTACTCCAACTTTGTGTAAGCGTCCCTCACCCTGTAGTCAAAAAACAAGGAGGGTATAGTCTCTAAGCAAGCCCAAACTGAGATGAGAAGGAGGGTATAGTCTCTAAGCAAGCCCAAACTAAGCAAGCCCTCCAGTCGCGTGAAGGCTCCCATCCATCTGGGTGCTGCTGATTCGAGAGGCGTGAGCCACTCAGCAGGTACTGCCACTGAGATGTCCCGACACATGCTCTGCACCGCTCTCATGAGTCATGCCCTATAGCTGAATGTCGTGAAGCTCCTCAGACAAGCTTGAAAACTGTAGCCAGTCACCTAAAGAGCGTGCTGGACCCTCTACCATGGGACCCCACGAAACATGAGGCCGCCTACCAACCAAGTGGCCTCCCTGAGTGCTAACCATGGGGTTCCAAAAAATGGGCTGTCTCGGGCGCTCCTCCGTGCAAGTAGGCTGACGCTACTCCAGGCCTCTCCGCAATTGCTCCCAAGATCGGAGCAGACTCACAGCAAAGCGGTCCTCCAGTCTCCTGCTCAAGCCATCTTTACGCATCTCTGTGAAAATCCATCTAGTCGAGGGTCGCCAGGGGCCTCGAGCCTGAGGCACCCTAGCACTAAGCCGTGGAAGCAAGAACTCCTTCCAAGGCTCCTCTCTTGGAAGAAGTCCTCTGACGATAAACTTCCCAAGAAGGGCTCTGCTCTACTGTGCTGGGTCTACAATCCCCATCCTCCCTAAGAACAAGGAAGAGCGATGACCTGCCATGCCACTTTGGCCCGGGCTATTTGAGTGTCACGCCCTAACCAAAGGAAGTTCTTGATCAGCCTCTCTACCTGGCTGATACAAGAACTCGAAATGATCCAACAAGAAGTAATGTACCACATAGTAGCCAACAACACCTGGTTGGCCACTACAACTCTGTCTGCCAGAGAAAGTTGTGTGGAGCTCCAATGTAACAACTTCCTCCTCATAGACAGGGGGAGGGGAGCAGTCTGCTGCTCGGGAGACAAGTCAAAACCAGCCTGACAGCCCAAGTACCAAACTGCAGTCCCTGGGGGAATCCACCTAAAACCCTCACCTGGCATCCAATCAGGCGTAGGAGCACTACCAACCGAGAAAGCCACTGTCTTCTCCAGTTGATCAATGCGCCTGATGCACAACAAAAGGTCTCAAGAGCCTGCTCACACCTGTGAAGGTTGGCCTCTTGGCCATCCAAGTACAAGGCTGAGTCGTCTGCAAACTCAGCGTCCAGTAGCTCATCTCCCCGAATAGAGAGCG